>NC_092567.1:20377375-20742375 GCF_037975245.1 Apostichopus japonicus
GTACCAATATAATTACAATTCAGCTAGACATATGTTGCAAATTACTTTAATAATTTCAATGGAAAGATTAACCTGATATTGCATCTCAAAGCGTTTAGAGAATTTTTTAATTTTCCTTGGGGGAGGACCCCCATATTCCAAAAGTCCTAGATCCACCCCTGAACACTCAATGAAGCACACATTGAAGAGAGTACTTTACCTTTCAAGATCTGTATGTCTTCCTTGTCAAGAATTGTATCTAGTTTCTTCAACATAGAGAGTGGTACCTCACTTCAATGGCAACATGGTCTTTTCCTCTAATATTCATAAAATCTGGGCTCATCTTTTTTCCGCTCTGCTGCTTGTCGCAGCAATACCTTAATAAAATGAAATAAAAAAAGCAAATTGTTTTGCATTTTCTGTTGATCAAAATGTAAGTTTGAACAAATAAGAACTAAGACAATTTTATTTATATACCATGTGATCTGTTCATCTTCTATGGACAAACAAAGACACATTCAAATTTTGCAAACCAGTGTCATGCAAAAGAGAATTAAAACAGGCTTTTTTTGACAGTACAGTACATTATCTCTTAATGTTATGGTTTAAATTATACAATGGTAGATTATATCTGTTACTAATAATAAAGGAGACAGATACTTGTTCATTTTGGTAAAGCTAGACAGGCTGACCATAAGACCTTGCAAACCTAACCTTATTGCACCTTTGTTACACTTATATTTCTAACTAATATAATATCTCTATCATTCAAATAAAGGGCCACAGTAAGAAAACTATGAAGCCTGTATTTAACACTTAGGCTAGTGCCCAGATGGAGAATTTGAAACAAATTTCCATTCCTACCACCATATAACAAAACAAATCAGATGACCATGCCACTAATGATATTATGTTCAGGTCCAACACTGTGCCCTTTGACTTGGATTATATCCCTTAAGAGCTACTGATCTTGCATTATGCAACTTCTCTTAACACTTCAACTATGCCACAGAAGTACAAGTAGAGTCGTGTAGTATGCTTAGGCTTACCTCCATCGAAGTCTCTGCCTGCTGCAGCTTGTCCCGTTTGCAACGCCTAGTAATGTATTGTTTCTTTTCCCACATATAATAAATTGAACAGGCAATACACCAGAGCTTCTGCTTGGTTTCCTCGATCTTTTCCGTCAATTCTTCGTTTAAAATCATATGGGGTCTCCTCTGGAACTGTCCGTTTTCTTGCAGCAATGTGCTTGCTATCAATGAACCGCCTGTAACACTTATCGTGGAACCCCATCATACTATGCTGTTGAACACACGCTTGATCGTAGTAGGCCATGGAGTAATCAGTAGTACGGCGATATCACTGTCTCCGCCGCTGAGATTAAGCCAATCTTTAGCGCAGGAAGTAACTTTAGTCCATCGTTTATTCGTCAGTGCCTTGAATGCTTCAAATTTTACAGATTCAATGTGCACTGAGCACTGTAGATTTCCGTGTGTCGGAGACTGACTAGCGCCCGTAGGAGCCGCCATGTTTGTTGTTTTCTACAAAGATTGCACACAGAACTCATGGTTCATTGGACAATTCATATCACATGGTACAGATATCTCACTGGCGCACAACTTTTGAACGTAAAACGGCAAGTTTCTTAACATACGCAATAAAAAATATAGTTCGATCTTTCGAGCGGAATTGCAAAAAAACTGCAGGAAAGTACATGGAGAACTTTTGGATCATTAATCTTAATTAATTTATGTATTCAATGCTGTAGAGAAATTTTAGACCCGCAGTTGCTGGAACGAAACAAGCGAATTTCGACATTCAGCTGATGGCCTAATGTCTGAAAACTCACTCATCAGACGGAATCATGTTTTCTGTTTGTTTTTTCCTTCATTTGATTAGAATGTTTATTTTCCTGTCCTCTAGATGGGTTTTAATAATATAATAATAATAATATTGAAGATTTATAAAGCGCAGACATATCCACCGATAACGGTGCTCAAGGCGCATCACAATATTACCCTGGTCAACGATAACATGCCAAACATAGAGACAATCCCCTCACGCGGCAGCAGCTAAACAGCGCCCAGTTGACAGTTTTATCTCACAGGTCCCCATTTTTACACCTGGGTGAAGAGAGGCATTGGAGATAAAGTGCCTTGCCCAAGAACACAACGCAATGATCTGGCCAAGACTCGAACCTGCAATCCTTAGATCACAAGTCCACTGCCTTAACCACTTGACATTTTGCAAATGCTGACTCTGTAACCTATTCATTCATCCCTCAATTGACATGACCTAATATTGGAATTGGTTTTAGCATCAACACTGAAGGGGATGGGAGGGGGGTGGGGGAGGGTGGCAGCAGTGTGTCTGCTACCTACACTGCCATGTTATATAAATGTGGGTGGGTTCAGCTCAGTCAAACTTGTTTTATTGCTTGCCCAAACAATCTGATGTTTCCGGGAAACTGCATGACTTAAAAGTGATTTATAACTGGTAGAGTACATTGCTCGAGTTAAAGCAGCATTTTGAGTTTTGATGCCGTTTTCCACTTTATTGACAAGTACATCAAGTTTTTTACATATACCAATCACAAAACAGCAAACTAAGATATTAGCCAGGTTTTTCCCTGCCAAAAGCGTTAATTGGCGAGTAATTAAGGACATTTGCAGATAATGAGAAAAGTGTCCACCGACAAATTCCACATTTTGTATTAATCGCATACAGTTCCTCCAACCCACTAGTTTGAATCCAACCAATCAGAGATGCATGTTGTATTACGTATTGGCCAATGACGTTTGTAGCTTTTAAATATTCATATTATGGGCGTTTATTTGGATCCCAACGGAAAATATCTTCGAGAAAAGCAAAGTTGAAAGTTGTAAATTTATTCTATGATATTGCGATGGAGATTGCCTTAACAAAGCCCTAATCTTGACATGGAAGAGCAGAATACAAGCATTTAGTTTCCAATGCACGCAGTTCTTGGTTTTAGATTTCTTTGGTTGAAAAGTGCGAAATCATATCCTTGGGGGGGGGGGGGGGGTCAATAGGAGCGGGTGGATATGCCCGTTGCCATTTGAAGAAAATTTTGGAACTTTTAAAGAGGGCTACATACCATGGTGGCATATATTCACAACGTGGATTAAGCACAGTGTAAAATGTCCTAAAACTTTCATTTATAACCAGATTTTTTTCTTTGAGCCTTTTTGTTGCAAATTTTAAATCCTCCTGACAGATTGAGGTAGGAGCATGGATCTTTTACAGTGTGGCTGGAGGCAGATCAATATTCCAACAGAGAAGAAAGTGTGGTCTTGGGGGTCGTTAACGCTGACATCGATGTAGTGAAAAAAATCTTAAAGCCAAGACCTCAAATGATGCATTCTTTCAGTTAGGTCTATAATTAAGTCAAAGTGCCAGATTATCCCAATAATTTTTGTAAGAAAAAAAAGTCATGCAACTGAACACTTTTCCAGGCATTGATGAAGAAGGTACATCTACCCCCCCCCCCCCCTCTCCACACATGTATCAAGGTCAACTCAAAATATAAATGGATATTGCAGCTTGGAATGTAGTCATTGCTTGACCTGGACTAAATCTAAAAACTAAATGTCTTTATTTTTATCCTTTTTCTCTTTTCACAGATTCCTCCAGTCCTTAATGCAAGAAGTCCCTTCCTCTGCCCCAAAAATGGAGTCAAACTTCAACTCGTTACGAGGGAAACCACTGATAGCAACATATAAAATCGTAGAGATTGGACAAAATGAGCAAAGAGTCGCTTTTATCGATGATGGCTCGGATCTCTCAGGACCTGCATGTTGATTCTGGTGTCATGTTATAAAATTTGTAGAACGGTCGTCCTTTAAATGTTAACATCAACAAACCTGCACCGAGGAGAAGATATCTACCGTATCACAAATTTGGGCTTCAGAGGAGCATCACGAATTTGTTAACGTTGAATATTTTGAATACGTCAATAGATATTATATTGAGACATATTAGCACTCATTATTTCCGTTCCACCCCCACCCCACCCCCCCCCCCCCGATACAGTATATGAAACTTGTTTTGGCAAACCTCTACAAACCTGTATCACTCTTAATACTCAGTTCGGCCAAATCACAGTTTGTGAAAAACTTCAAACTCTCTTTAACTCCAGAGGCTGGTTTGGTGCCTGTGATGGGAATAGCTTTAGTTTAGAAAATGACTTCAATGCTAAGTTTATCTATAAAAAAAAATGTGGAAATTTACCGTAGAGGGTTGCTGCCCACACTGGACAACTTTAGTCAAAGTGTAGCAATACTGTAGCATATTGTTGTATGTTGCATTAATAACCCAGTATGTAGTATATGTGACTTGGAAAGGTGTGCACTTTTCTTATAGTCCAATGTGGATGTGTCTTAGACAAAGTGGATGTGACCTACGTCAAGGTGTAGGTGATTTAGTCAAGGCGTACGTGTCTTAGCCAAGGGGTGTATGTGTCTTAGCCAGGTGTATGTGTATTAACCAAGGTGTATGTGTCTTAGCCAAGGTGTATGTGTTTTAGGTGAGTTGTGTCTTAACCAACGGGTGTAGGTGTCTTAGCCAAGGTGTATGTGTGTTAACCAAGGTGTATGTGTCTTAGCCAAGGTGTATGTGTCTTAGGTGAGTTGTGTCTTAACCAAGGGGTGTATGTGTCTTAGCCAAGGTGTATGTGTGTTAACCTAGGTGTATGTGTCTTAGGTGAGTTGTGTCTTAGTCAGGGTGTATGTGTCTTAGGTGAGTTGTGTCTTAGCCAAGGTGTATGTGTCTTAGCCAAGAAGTATATGTCTTAGGTGGGTTGTGTCTTAGCCAAGGTGTATGTGTCTTAGGTGAGTTGTGTCTTAGCCAAGGTGTATGTGTCTTAGCCAAGAAGTATATGTCTTAGGTGAGTTGTGTTTTAGCAAAGGTGTATGTGTCTTAGGAGATTTGTGTCTTAGCCAAGGTGTATATGTCTTAGCCAAGGTGTATGTGTCTTAGGTGAGTTGTGTCTTAGCCAAGGTGTATGTGTCTTAGCCAAGGAGTATGTGTCTTAGGTGAGTTGTGTCTCAGCCAAGATGTGCGTGTCTAATAAGCAATCATGTTTATGTCTATGTGTCTTAGTCACAACAGAGACCGATTCTGACATTCAATCTGTATGAAAAGACATTTTTTTTTCAATTTGTAATATATTTTGGTGATCAGTGTAATTGGATCTGATAAACAGTCATCATGAATGGTCATTGTTTTTATTTTTTAAACAAACATTCTTGTAGAAAAACGATATATATTTAAATAATAATGCAAACTGGTTAACATTCCAGAAAATATTTTACCTCATATTTAATTTTACTGTACAATTGATGATTTTTTTTTTTTTTTTTGTCTTACAACAATTGTCACATCAGTCATTTCCAGGAATTTTTTTTTTTTTCAAAATCTTGTTCAAGAGAATAATAAATAAAGAGATCCGAAGGAAAATGAGTTATTGATGTAATTTGTCGTTTTTTTTTTATGATTTTTATTATTGTCATCTTTAATGAGGGTAGTCCTACTCAGTGCAGAAAAATTACAACCAAGCACCCCTCATCCCTAAACCACCAGAATGCAAAAATTCATTGAGGTTTCGATGACCTCAATGCAACAGACTTCTGCTTGTTCACCACAAATAGCTTTTGTAAATATAAATGTCCTGATTTCTACCATGAGATATCATGTTTCAAAGGTTTTTCAGAGTTTTGACCGCTGCAGGTGACCCAGACGACCTTTGACCTCCACCAAAAGCAATTGAGTTTTTCTAATCAATATAACGCTTCCACATGCCAATTATAATTAAAAAAAAATCATCCTTCCTAAGTTAAGATATAGTCTTTATACACGGTTTTCAGTGTTTGACATCTGGTGACCTCAGATGACCTTTAGGCTCCAGGTTAAACAATACAACTTCGCAATATGATTCATGCACATGCTAAGTATGACAAGATTTCCACAATTTGACCAAATGATCTTTGACCTCCATGCAGCAAAAACAACTGCAGAATTTTTGTACTCAAACGTGTCAGAACTACCTACCAAATATGAGATTGGTCCAATTTTCCCTCAAGAAATCGTGTTTACAAAGTCTTCACAATTTGATCCCTGTTCACCCCAATTGACCTTTAAACTCAACAAACAATACGCTCCTTCTACTCAATATAGCAGTTCTACACACGAAATGTAAAGAATGGTCCACGCTTCAGTCTTTGAGATACCGTGTTTACAAGCAAAGTGTCGAGCGCACGCCCTCACTCATCTGCCTGCATGAGGTAACGATCAGGCGCGTAGCGAGGAATTTGCCAAGGGAGGGGCGAAACTGTAGGCAAACTATCAAGACCGTAGGTACGGCATTGTAAACTATCTGAGCGTAGCGCCACGATAGGTTGGCGCGAAGCGTACTAGAAAATTTTGGCTGAAAATGCCTCCCAGATCGCTGGAAATGGCACTTCCCAGGCCTTGTAAGTTGCATCTTAGCATTTTCTCTTTTGAAATTACTAGCGATATCATAATTACATAAATTAAATATGGTCCGGGGGGGGGGGGGCGGCTGTCCCCTTCGCCCTCTTGGCTACGCGCCTGGTTATGATGATCATCGAAACCAATACTATACGACGTACCCTTCTCATGGGACAATATGTATAGGTGCGAGAATGTGACTGTATGACCTATTTGCCTCATCCAATTATAAAACCACATTTAGATGCGATGATTGCTTAACATTTAATAAATGACACATTTACTATAGAAAGAACAAAAACATGTCTTGTTATAAACCGATCCTTTATTTCTTACACAATACTATATTTAAAGAAATTTCTTCTCTGTGAAGTTGATACAATTACTTTAGTACCAGATGGTGGTGGTATGGCGGGAGAAGTACTTATTAATATGTGTAATGCTCCGGTAATATATAAAAAAAAAAATGAGCACGCCATGGATATAAACAAATGACCCGAAATTAGTGTCGAAAATTAACATTCCTAGTTTACATCTAATCAAACACTGCTACATGGTAGATGAAAACGTTTAAAGGATCTAGTCATCGGTGGCTTGAGATATTGGATGACAATTTATCGTTTTGCAAGCGATTATTGCGCGACTAGGGCCAAGTGGGAGATAGAAATATGGTGAAGGGGATTCCCCCTTGGCGAACTCCAGGCATGCGTACTGAAGACTAACACCAGGGCAACCTAACCCATCTACATCTAACACACCATGCAGACCAGTGAAAAGGAGATTTTGGCCTCGGATGAGAGGTATGGCCTTATCCTCTTCCGAAAGTACATCAGGTTGATACTGCGCACGCGTCATGACACCACTGGTAGCATTGGAGAGGAATAGACCGATCCGCCAGAGATCGGTACCATATATGGTATCTGTGTCGTTAAATGGCTCGATGTTCACTTTAAACGCCACTTCGTAACCTTTACCTTCAAGCACCCTCTCATTAGTCACATTCCATTTTAAGCACCGCAGCCAGGCCGTCGGTGGTGGAGGTAGTGGTTCTCGATCTGCAGAGTAGAGACGACGGCAAAGAGATTTTTTTTTTTTTTTTAAAGACGGTTTTACCCACTGAAATTCATCAGTCAGATTTTCTGTCAGATGAAGCAATTAACTTCATTAACAATTTCCGCAAGTCATTCCGACCACGTCCTTTGGGGGGATGTGGGGGGGGGGTGAGGTCAGCGAGTGCAAAACGTAACACCTCTGCCCTCGTCAACCATCAAAAATCAGGCAAATGTCAAGTTGCTCACATTTGTTTCCTTCCCGGTGAATATCCTCTCACCTCCCCCTCCGCCAGTCTCCCAACAACCCTTCCTCCACCCCCTCGTTGTTGGAGTACGTTTTAAACTCTAACAATTGCCTCAATGTTGAAAATGTATTGTAAAGGTCAACTAGTACACTACTGTAGGTAAATGATTGTCTGCAGGGGGTTGGAGCCCGGGGGTACTGGTGGCACGTGCCCCCCTCCCCACTACCCACTTTTTTTTCCAAAATAGCAAATGTGCCCTACTGGCAAATAAAATGTGCCCCTTTGATGAAGAACTGTCTTTTGGATATCTTAAGCCTTTGTTAATTTTAATATTTTAATTTAATTATTTACTTTGAGTCTGTACATGCTTACTTTTAAAATGGCATCCCATATCTTTTTGTAGCACGGTTAACAATAAACAATCTCAATAAATAAAAAAAAAATCAATGTTGCAGCACACCATAAATAGTATTGATAGCATACTAACACACCATATATATATTTAAGTGTTACGGCCGGTCATGTGTATCGGTTTATAGCATAACGAGTGATGGTTGTGGAATGAGAAAGTGCCCCTCTGATGTTGTGCCCCCCCCCCTACTTTTTGGAAGCTTCCTATACCCAATGATTGTCTGTGACCGTTTTCGGTGTTACTATAGTAGCATATCTGACCGGAAAAGGAAAGTTGCTGGTATACTCACTGATACATCGTATAATGCGGCAGGTCACTACTTTTCTCTTGTTTTCATTATTGGATATTTCGAAATTTGGCACAGAGTCAGCAGACTTCGCGATTGTTACACACAGATACCGATAATCACCGCAACCGATGGCGCTGAGATCAAACTGTGTCGTAATCAGCGGGAAAACAAGAGTACGTCCTGGGATAATGTCGGGTGAATGTAAGGCGTCGGACTCGTCTAAGATCTGAGGATTGAAGCCGATCTTTTCGTTTTCGTGGTCACCATAGTAATCTCGGCTACCGTAAATGGCAATCCGCCATAAATTCGTTCCTCCTATGATCTCTTCGCTGTTCTCTTGTACATCCACCGATATATTGAGGCGTATACCAATTGGTTCGTTGAGTCGGAACCTTTCGAGCATCATGACGTCCCATCGGACTTGTTGAAAAGATAGGTGAACCTTATCTGAAACTGTGTAAAGTAAAAAGGAAAGGATCATATTTATATACAGACCATATATATTCTTATAGGCCTGTATTATAATAGTTGAGTAGTTCATTGGTGACAAAGATTCAGTGCTGCGGCATGCACTCGAGACCGGTCGAGTCCTGGCACACGAGACCAAGTTATATTTGCATTTGAGACCAAGATGGCTAATCTGCGTCTCGGGGACGGAGGTGACGGGACCCGAGACTCGAATCCGGTCCCTACACTCGACGTCCTGGCACACCGTAAGACCAAGACCAAGACCAAGCCATTTTGTATTCAAGCCCAAGATGACCAACTTGTGGCCGGGAAGCGAACAAGGCCGAAGCAATAATTCTGAGATATTATCCAATTGTTATGCATAGAAGGAAATTTAAAAAGGAACATGTGATAAAAAATTCCGACTTCACCAATTTCAAACTACATCCAGCTAGAGCAGTTGCGTAGCTAGAGGTTTTTGCGCCCGGGTGCAAGAGTAGAATATTGCGCCCGCCCCCACTACTGAAAGAAAAATAAATTGCGCGCGATAATTTTTGGTTATAATTTTCGGGCAAGTCGTTACATCCTCCCCCCCTTCCCCTAAATCAAATTGTGCTCCTACGCCTATGTTATTTCCACCTTTCGAAATCTAATGCCTTGGAACTGTATACTAAAATACCCGAAATTTCCGTAACATGTAGTCATTACAGAATACAGAACAAAATAAAAAGAAAAGAGAAAACGGTCGAAATGGACTGAAAAGAAATCACAATCTACAAATTTGCTAATAAAATGAACTACATTCAGTTCAGATTCTTATTAGTAACTGGAAAATATTCATGCCTGACGACGTACATCAATTTCATATTTTTTCTAAAAAGCGCTTATTTTTTTTACTCTCATTCTCCCATTTTAGCGCCCCCTTAACCCGGCGCCCGGTGCAAGTGCCTTCCCTTGACCCCCCTAGCTACGCCACTGAGTTTGAGTGGTTACAATATATAACTATGGACATATATGATTGCTGAATAGTCCCTATACACAGATTACTATTCATATACAAAAGGTGTGGCCTGTCATGGCGCAATTCAATTGTCACTTAGCTGTGGCTGGATAAAAGCTGTGTCACTCGTTTCATCGAGCAACTCTCACGTTTTACGAATATTTGGGGCCACACCTGTATACATTGTACGTGGACGGGAGTGTTCCGGGCGCAAACTTCGTCTGTGTTGCATATTATAGTCAGGGAGTGGCAGCTCCCTGGTATGTAGTTACCTATGAATGAAATTACGCTTTACTTTTATCCGAATTCCAAGTTCCGCGACACACACCACCCCCTCTCCCACCCCTTCCACTGCCTCCATTTTAAGATAGGTAGTAATATGTACAGAATCCTAACTCAAAACACATTTGAACTTTAAAGACATGCATTTGAAGACTCGCCCCAAACCGCGTGCGGCCATCTGAAAAAAAAGTTAACTTTCTGTTGCTTGCAAGTGACGTTTTGTTCGTGTCGCTACAAAATGCAGACAGTAATGAACGTGATACCTTTGTTAGCTTTAGCTGGACCTGAGATGTCCATCGCTGTATCGTTTATACACCGTGCTGTGGGTATTGACCGAAGCTGTTTGTACTGACTGTACACTAGTGTATAATTAACAACGATAGCAAGCTGTGTGTGTATTTTCTAGGATCGATGGTGGTGTCTAACACTTCTGTTACACCTCATTCGAAACTAGGTCAGATTACCGGCATTAGACGTTTCTTTTTGCGCGAGTCTTCACACCCTTTAAAGAAGAAAGCCCGGACAGACTTACCAGGTGGACATTCTCCCAAGGTTTCAAATCTGACCGCGACACGTTGACAGCGTGCTGCCTTTGTTAACTCACAAAAGCTGTCGTACTGAACACTGTTGTTCCCACAAACGACGCCACCAAGAATCTCAGGCGGAGGACACGACTCGAAACAAGTTGGCGGCAAATCTGGGAATGAAGAAAGGGCGGGAGTTTTCGTTCTTACAATTTATTGTCAGCAGTATTTCATCATTTGGTACTTTTGAAATACAACTTTTCTTCGACAGGGACGTAGCCAGGGGGGAACAGGGGGAGCGACTGCTCCCCTCTTTCAGTGTCGAAAAAATGTTAAAAATTGTTGTTTTTTGAGCAAGATATTTCGTCAGTGCCCTTTTGATCTTGAATACTCGTCAGCTCCGTTAACTCGATTATTATCGTAGTAACATTCAGGCCTACTGATTCAGCAACTTACTACGTTTGGCAGATGCATATAGCTAAATTTAACCTATAGCCTATTACAAGCCTACAGTTGACCACTGCGCAATAAAATACATATTGCCTACCTAACCGCACTCGATGGAGTGTTACGAACCGTATGCACAACGACGTCGACAACGTTCGTTCTCATCCTTTCTATGATTCGTCCTAAGTTGTTGAACGAACAGCATGTTATGAAGCTAAGCTAGCAATCGTACGTGATACGCACTTCCTATTAATAATGATTACACTGCTAATACACTGCGATAACGAAGTCCAGATATTGGACAATAAACCAAAATCATCCTACTGGGAATTTTTTTTAAAAGAGCACAATGTTTGTCTTTCTGATCATATAATAAGTAAAAGAACATTTAAAAGAATTCAAACAGGAAACAAAATCTGCTGATAATATGATATCATATGAAAATGATGAAACTGGCAAAACATTGCACCAGATCGCATCTAAGGACCTTCAATTTTTCAAAAATATCTCATGGACACCCCCTCCCTTTAGACCCCTCCCCCATATCAATTACAAAATGTGCTCCCCTTTCAAATTCCTGGCTACGTCGCTGCTTTTTCGATACGTGTAATAATGCCCATCATCATAATAGTATCGGTGTCTGGTCACTGTCAAAGGTCAGGAGGTAACTCTAGACACGCTAGGGCGTGTGTGCAGATACCATATATACTTACCACTCTCGGTTTCCATGGTAATGTTTGGCCGTAGACATTCGCGTCTTCGGCAGGCGACGATACTGCCGAACACGATGCCAGCTCTCAGTTCGAAATTGACCGGTGAATCCCTGTCCCTTGCAAGTTCGACGCAGAAGAAGGCGACAGCGCCACATCCGATCTGGCTTATATCAAACCGAGCCTGTAGATTTTTGAGTTTCAACATATTCCCTTTCTCCGCTCTCTTAGAGGCTTGCTTTGTCGTCAAGATTTGGTTGACGTATCCATATTTATCGCCATAACCATCCTCCCATTCACTGCCGAAAATGCCAACTTTCCATAAATTCTTACCGCTTACCGAATCGCTACCTTTTGCTAATTCCGCGAAAACGTTGAGAGTGATGGCGCTCTTTGCATCTAGTTTTGCTTTGGGGACTTTCACATCCCATTCGAAAGAATCCAGAGTTACAACAGTTCCTGTGGAATCGACAAAATATAGGCCCTATGATTATTAGTAAGAACAAAATGGACAGTGTCACCGTTTTGAACGATTCGCTTTTTTCAAAAATTTTCTCTTGAGTTATGTGTCCCTGCAGGGGAACCCAAGTTCCGGACAACGTTTTTTTTTTTTGCGAACGATGTTATTAATTTACACAGACACAAACCCACGTAGGCTATATCATCTTTGTTTAGCTTGTATGATTGAAAACTTTGATGATAAACAACTCCCACCAAAATAGCTATAGCAAAATCATCATGACTCCGATTGAGAGAACCAAAAGTTAAATGTCGCGTCTGGCGGCAGATATCATTTCAATAATAAATGATAGGATATATAGTGAGACTAGTATCGGATAACCTTTTACGTTCTCTCTTTAATTTCTTTCTATTTTTTGTTCACTATTTTCAAGGCAGATTGTTAACATATTGCTGAGGCTTAAATCATCACCATCCCATCACTTTAGTCATGGGGTTAATAGCCCCAAATATGTTAGATTTCAAATTTCAAGCATTTTTGCAAAACCCATCTCGATAGTACAGAAAATAAACTTTGTACTAAGTAATGAAGAAAACATTACCTGAATTGAGCACGCGTGGCGTGATGAAGTCATAATTGGACTTGATCAAGTAACGACATATTGTGCACGATGAAATTGAAATTGTGTACGGGATATCTCACAATGGTATAGAAGCATTCAATTATATGTTTGGGGGCGTTGTCCATAACCGCACTTATATCTCTATCACAAAGAAAAATGATGATGGATTTGTTTGTGTCTTCTAAAACAACTTTTGGTTGCTATCAAGTTAAAACCATGAAACAACATTTAATACATGCCATGAACCTTTTTCCTGATTTAATCTATTTTACTATTTACATACTTCTTAATTTGTTTTGGACTATATGCGTTTTGGGCTTATTTTTTTTTAGTATCGTTCAGTTTAGTACGGGTGTTTTTTTTATATTGTTGCTTTTGGCTTTTACATTTTTTGCCTTATTGGTTCTATATATTTAATATTTTGGTTTTTTGTTACTATTTGTTTTCAGGTTTTACATTTTGTAAAGCGCTTTGAGCAGCTTTGCTGATTATGCGCTATATAAAAATTACTTATTATTTTCTCCATTTTTGTAAATGTGCAAACCGACTGTATCAATAAGGATTTTAGCGTGCCGTGCCGGCGGCGACACGCACCATGGCATATAACAGTGTGAAGCTATACCAAGAAAACATATCTTACCGACGTCACATGGTCCATCCTTTACTTTGACCAAATCGGGTGTATTTCGACATCCAGCAAATCCCTCGAGTTCACATTCGTTGTTGTAAGAGTTCCCGTCTGAACCGCATACGGGTGCATAGCGCGCCGTACAATCAACGAAGCAGTCTTGCGCTGAAAGGAAACAACAGTTCAGGTCAAAGGTCAAATATAAATCGTTTTCTCTTTAACGAGCAGATGAAGAATGATATGACGTAAGGTATAAATATGAATCCAAATGTCTCTACTTCAGGAAGCAAGAAAAAAAATCGATTAAAACAAATATGGGGGAAAAAAAGGGATTTTTGCCGAAAAGTATATAGGAAATATTAAGTTATGGTTTTTCAAGAGCAATGTTTCTTCAATTAGACGGAAGTTTGTCATTGAAGCAGAAAAACCTGTTAATATTATTACAGCTTGGCGGGAATTTCTGGATTAATTATTCCTGTTTTGTTTCTTACTTTGAAAAAAAAATACTAGCACTCGCGTGATAAAAATTATTGTCAGGTAAATACCTCTTCCAATTTTCTACAAAAAGAATTTATGAAGGAAATAGGTCTACATATTTGTAGAAGACCGCAACAGTTAGAACCTTTTTACGCCCATGGGGTCAAATTCCCTCTTATCTATCTAGACCTGGGTTTCCCTAACTATATCCCCCGACCCCCCACCCCCTCCCCCACACGAACCCCCTGTTGATGTCAGAGTTGTCCACGAACCCCCAACTTTTCGAGACACGATCTGAGTCATTATTATACTATAATAAGCATAACAGTGCTCCGTAAAAGATCAAGTTCATAGTGTAATATTGAACTGGTATATCATGTTTAAACAGACTAGCGATTGCATGTTGTCACTCAACAACAATTTTCAAGCATGAATTTATGCTAACTTTGCTTTGTGTCGGGCAAAATGGAGGTCATCTGGAATTTCCAAAATAATAATAATTACTTTGGCCAACCTTTCAGTTACTTTCTCAGCTCTTTATCGTCATGACGTACTGTCATGGGTACACCAACTTCACCTAAGGAATGCGGCCTGTGTCTGTTTCATAATTCAGTTTCTTACATGCACGGTACGGTACTACTATGACAACATATGCTTATGGAACGCGAAAAGAGTTTGTCGATAGGTACGACTTTTGTACATTACTAAATTATATCGATATATCAGATTTTAGTTCAACAAAAAGTACTACGGTACTCTAGTTTAGACTTCCAGAAACGTCGCACGAACCCCTGGGATGGATTCACGCACCCCCTAGGGGTTCATGCACCCCAGTTAAGGAACCCTATGATCAATATAGACTATTAAAGATATTCACCTGTCCTTTCGTTCCTCTCAATCACATTTTCGAAATATTCACAGTTGAAATTGTCAGAGGCTGTAACCTAACTGAACTTGAGGCTACAATGGTGTGACGTCATAATGTTGCAGAATTGACAGCAATATTACAGATAAAATGGAAATTGAATGCAATTTGACTAGGATGTTTAGAATATGTTCTTGCTCTCATTATCAAAACAAAATTCAGTACTATTCTTTCAACAGCTCGTGAAATTCGTTAGTTATAATTTGATGACCATTTTTCAGTGTTTCATATTAGATATGTCACCCCTATATATAACTAGTATTCTGACAATGACAATTTTATCACTACACCTTATACGCTTAAAACAGGTGCACACTGTCAACCTTTAACACAACTGTCTGAACACGTGGTTATACACTATCGAGTATGCATGCGGATTGTATAGTCCCTATATAAAGCATGCACAGAACTAAACTCCATTCATTTTTGTGACTTAAAATTCGCCCTTTGACCTCACATACACAGACAAAAAAATGCTCGACTCACTTCCCCAACTCCCCTTTGCACCCACCCACCCAACCACCCATCCCATCCAACCCCTTTCCCATCTCTGCCGTAAGAACTGACGAGTTTATCCAGCTTTTGGCCAGGCTCTGACGGAGTGGATTGGATTTCTGATACTCCAAGTGTAAGCACAGAAACGCACACGCAAACATGTACGCACGCACTCTATCGAACACGCAAAATGCCCGGATTTTGTAGAAGGTGGTTATTACTGTATTTAAATAGATATAAAGCCAGGCAGAATGCGGGGGTAAAATGTGAAACCTTTCAGAAACTTTAAATACCACACAAAGTTATATGCGGAACAACCGAGTTGATTTGTCGAAGCATATATGATAGCACTGATAAAACTATAGATATGAAAAAGGTTCCTTTTTATTTAATTGTATATTTACCTATTTCACGGATGACAGCTGTAACGGCCGTCGAAGTTAACAGAATAACAGCGAGAACACATAGATACTTCATGATGCTCGAACTCAATGATCTTTGTCTTCTTCCGTAGCTTGATGGATCGTCAGTGCTGTGGTTCACACACACAAGACAACACACAAAATGGGAGAAGAAGAGGGATTCCTTAGAGCGAGTCTGTATCACAGCTTATTCACTGATCAGATTATCTCTATCACTCGGTATATATATACTGTACAAGCAATAAGGTCGTAGGTCGCACCGGAGGTAGCCTATCGTCATTTTTTTTACAAAATGAGCTACAGAATAAAACTGATATTTCCAGTTACCGGCAGAATTTCAAATAAATATATACCGTGTACGTCATGACAACGATGAAAAGGTTATCCGTTTAAAGGCATTGAAGTCTCGCCCAAACCGCGTGCCGCGCTCTGAAAGGGTAAACTTACCGTTTTCTTCTTGTTGCTACAAAATGCAGACAGTAATGAAACGTGATACCTTGTTATCTTTTATCTATACCTGAGATGTCCATCGCTGCTATGCACACTGTGTTGTGGGTATTGACCGCAGCTGTATGTATTGACTGTACACTAGTGTCTAATTACCGACGGTAGCAAGCTGGGTGTGTGTATTTTCTGGGATCGATGGCGGTGTCTAACACTTCTGTTACACCTCTTTCGAAACTAGGTCAGATTACCGGCATGAGACGTTTCTTTGCGCGCGAGTCTTCACACCCTTTAAGTTCCGAGAAATATTACATCAGTGAATTTGGCCGATAGAATCAGGGTGACACCAATATAGCTCACATTTATAGAACCAGGGAAAGCAACTAGGATTATTATTTTTGTTTTGAAAGAAAAGTCACCCCAGATAGACACGGGAAATCAAGCAACTTGGATTCGCCCTGTGGCGTACCAAGAATAGTTGGCACCCGGGCGGAACCTTCCTTTTTCACCCCATGCAAGGGATGCCGTCCTGGGTAGGGGTGTATAATGGGACAAAGTTTCGGGAAATGGAGGGGTGGGGGCGGGTTAATAAGGTTATATATCTGAAGTGAATACGTGGCAGTCAACGGTGGGGATTATAACACACCTGGTCCGTCACCTCCCCCCCCCCCCAAAAAAAACATGTCTGTATAGCCTAAGGCCTAGAAATCTTAGTATACGTTGGGGAAAAAACACCAAAAAACGTGACATTACCATGGCGTAACCTATCAAAGAATTATTATGTATCACATGATGTATCACAATTTCCGGCTGCCAACATATTGACTGCAATCTTATTTAGAATAGCAATGACACACGGTTCAGTGTGATATGAGTCATTCGGTTTCCTAAAATTACTAAGGAAGTGAAGTCAGGCCATTTCCTAGCATTTATACCAGAATTGTTTATATATTTTTTTGTTAAATTTTCCTAGATGGTCCCTAGATGGATCGATCATGCCGATGGTCGCTGGATTCGGTACATGATCTATGGGAGACGTGGCTCCCTTTCTAGCGATAAATCGATATGTATACGGGAACAGAGGGTAAATACTCTCAGGTCATTCACATCGACACGAACTTTTGGTTAAATTTTACTGCATGGGGTTGCCATAGACATTACCGATGTAGGCTGATATGAAGCTATAAACAGCTACTGCAGGGCTGCCATAGACAGTACCGATGTAGGCTGATATGAAGCTATATACGGCTACTGCATGGGGCTGCCCAGGGCCTTCTTAACGCATGGGCCCACTGGGCCCTGGCCCAGGGCCCCGCGATGTCAGGGGCCCCGCAATCACAGTAACCCCGTGTCTTAATCTGGGAGGAAAACTTATTGAATATGCCACTATGCCTGATTGAATCGATACTTGACAACTTGTGACGAGAGTTGGTGAAACACTTGAGAGTTTGACATTAAATATTCAAATCTGAGTTGGCAACCCTGGAATATACAATGCCCCGAAGGCTTACACAGAGAAACTGTTACTCCGTAACTATAAGAAAGAGGAAATTGCCTCAGCCACGAAAGGCATAAAATTTGAAAACCGTGGGCAATACCTTACTACCAAACCTAAACAAAAGTAACCACCACTTGTGTTCAAGGTCACCTTTACACCCCATATCAAAACCACGCATTTGAAGAAAAAAAAACACTTTAGAAACATTGGCACTTAATCTCGCAACACGCAACAATTATCCAAACTGTTTCCAAAAGAACCGATTCTAGCCTACAATAGGGCCCAAAATCTCAAAGATTTACTTGTTAACTCAAGGTTTCGTACTAACGAAGAATCAGCTGACTCTCAAGGTTCACACGAAGCTCTTTTAGATGCTCTTATATAGCTGCACCATGAGTCCATAAAAACTTGTGCACAGAAAATATATGCATTTTGAGAATGAGACGCCCAGGCCGAATATAAATTATTTAAAGGCTACTACTGATGAAGCTCCTCCTATGAAGTTTGAAAGCAGAAACCGGTCTAGTTGGTCATAAGAACCTACGCTAGTCTCTCCTACTATTAACAGTACACTCAATTCACCTAATAGGTGCAATTATGTTTCACCATGAGGAGCATGCTATAAGTTCATGTTACTCGGGCCCTCCCTTAAAAATAATTCATGTTCTTGGCGACTACGTTGCGTTAGATAGTGTAAAACCGCCTACACCTCCCTCTCAGTTGAAAGACTCAACACAAGGGTGTTACAAATGGTAAGTCCAGTATTGTTAGGGAAGGGATGGAGGGCAACTGGAAGATTTCTCTTCTATAATGTATTTCATTTTTTAGATATATGTTATTCAGCTAAAGTTTTATACTTTATGCGCGACATAGGGAGGGGTGGTAAATGCAGGCATGTCTATGCTTGAGCGATTGTCAAGGATGTCAATTTTTCACGCAACTTTTTTCGAACTCACTTGATTGATGGGCCCCGCTCCATTGCCGGGCCCAGGGCCCGGTGATCACTTAAGACGGCCCTGGGGCTACCATAAACAGTACCGACGAAGGCTGATATGAAGCTATATACAGCTACTGCATGGGGCTGTCATAGACATTACCGATGTAGGCTGATATGAAGCTATATACAGCTACTGCATGGGGCTGTCATAGACAGTACCGATGTAGGCTGATATGAATCTGTAAAGTGCTATCACTGTACAGTGTACAATGTCAGAAGAGGAAAAACCTGTTTGGTAGTGGGCAACTTATAGTGTCGAAAATAACAACTTTGGACCAACAAAAGAAGGCAACAAATCTAAAAAGAGAAAGCTGAAGAAAAGTAAAGAGTGGTTTCCAAACACTGTAACCCGATTAGCCATACGTGTAACATCATGTTTACAGAAAGCTTATCCCTCCGTGGTCGCTTAATTTATCAACTTGCACCTCAGGGTCTTGTGAAGTGTGAGTTTATAAATAGTCACCGAATTGTCAACACACACAAAAAAAAGCAACGTTTTTTTAATGTCCCAGGCGTCTGCCTCGGCAGTCTTCCTAGGATCGACCAAGTATATAAATGGCAATTTTTGTCATTTTTTACCGACTACATCAATCTACAAACATAACATCTGCAGACCATTGCGACAACTTTCCAATGCTAATACCACTCTATACTGTCTACTGATACGATGCTTTAAAGCAACTGTACTGACAGTACAAATAATATTTACCCGATTTAGAAACATCATATTCATATTGCTCATAACTGTCATTACAAGTGGTTCGGAGCATGATATAAAAGTTCATTTAAAAAAAAAAAAAATCAAATTGTCTCAACTTGGTGAAATTTACATTTTACAGTTCTATTTTACATTGAACCCATTTTGTTTTCTCTCGAAGAAATGCGGTTAAGAGGTTTGGTTAAAAATCAGGTTTGACCCTACAACTAACTATATCACAGTGTTGTTAATTACATTCCTTATTTTTCACTTTGAACGTTCCAAATTCCATTCAAATAAGACATCTTCTTCTCCATTTGAGCTATATAGTCAAATTTGTCGATTAGAAAGAAAAAAAAAAAACAATTTTGAGGCAGGTACATACGATTGAAGTTAGAGTAATATGACCTCACACGAATTAATTCTGAAAATAACGCCCACTGAACATTAAAATGTCTTATGTTCTTGAAGTTACAACCTATAGGCGACATGCTATAACAGCTGCATGATAATGACGTAAGCAGTGGCCCGGGGAGGGGGGGTGAGGATGGGAATGTTTTGCATGCCTCACGCATCTTACCAGTCTACTTACACGTGGCCCAAGGGTGAAAACGGTGTTTAGCATATTTATAGCCGAGCTAAGCAGGCAATGTTCATATCCAGAGGTTACTACCGTAACTGCTAACTGTATTACAATAAATGTTTTTGTTTTGCTTTTGGTAATAATTTGTTTTCTTTACCGCCAAACTTTTTCGGTCAAGAGCAACGAAAATAGCCAAATCCTGGAATGGTAACTCAAATTCGGTACATAATTATTGTACAAGACTATGTGCCTAGGATACATCGCTATACATGAAACCAGAAACCATGACACTAAAAATGAACTTTGACAGTTCAAGCTCATGTTACTTGAAAGATATAACTGTCACCGCTCATATAATGTGCAATGATGACCTGCTTATTGGTGATCCTGGGTGAGGGAGGGGTAGAGTTAGGGGACTACTTTTGGGCTTAGGCTGCTACTTTCAACCCTTCACACTCATGCATGTATGCAAATTCATAAGCGTCGAGGGGCGGGTGTGAAGTAGTGCAGTGGCGTTGCCAAGGGGGGGGGGGGCAGGGGGCACGTGCCCCCTGGAAAACCTAGTGCCCCCGAGTGCCTCCCCACATCTGAGATTTGGGTTGGTAACAAAAATATATATCTATTTTGTTATATTCAACTCCCATCATCTGAATTGGTTTTTCATAAGGACAAAGAAGCACAGTAATTCGTATTTTCTTCAAATGGGCTGCGAAAAAATTGAAAAAGTTTATCCTTGACCGTCGGGTATCGAAGTCGTAACCAGCGCCATCTTAATAGATAATGGGAGAAAACGAGAAGGACAAGAAAGGAGTCGGGGGTCATGCACACATTAATTCAACAAATGTAGGTTCTATTGATAGGGTTAGGCATAATATCGACAGCATGTGGTTCATATCCTCTGCAAAATTCTGCGCGTTGTTAAAATCATTACCTCAAAAATAGCAATTTCTGGAGATATCTTCAGATCGAATTTAGCATCAAATGTGGCACCATTTTGCATCTAGCCCATCCTCCGTATGCGAAAATTTTCCCCTCCCCCTCCCTTAGACCCCTCCCCCAGGACGGCGATCCGTATCCACCTAAGTGCCCCCCATCAAATGCTGGTGCCCCCCTGTGCCCCTCAGACTGAAAAGTCTGGTGACGCCACTGAAGTAGTGGGTGAGGGCGGGGGGGGGGGGTGGGTAGGACAAAATAGATAATGGATGAAGGACGATACTCAGTATATGTATTACGTCATGTTACATGCTTGCAACCGAGAAATATCAACCATAGGCTATTTGCGTAAGTTCACAAGCAAGGCTGGACCATTATACCGTTATACAGCAGGTAGTCAGTTCCAACTGCGCTGATCCGTGTATGCAGGTTACAAAGCTATATAGGAACCGTGGGACAATGCAGTGCATAATAAGAGGGCAAAATATACGGAATAAAATCGACGCACGTTTAACCTTCACGTTAACCCCTACTACATATAATCCCCAAACAAACTTATAACAACTTCTGCGAGGCAAAATATCGAATTACTATGGAGTATCATTTTCTTCACCAAAAGAGAACAAAATAAGAAAGGCAAAAATAAACAAGAGCATCACATGATGACGCAGTATCTCAATACAGAAAGTTCTAATTTCGATTCCTAGTTTCTTATCTTTGCTCTGTCTCTACAATTATCAATATCAATATATATAATATTTTTGGTCATATAGTTTGACGTCAATGACAACAGTCAAATAAGGAGAGGCGAACAACTCGACCATATTCTTGATGCCCGCCTTGAGAAAGCTAGGCCTATCGACCTACTGTAGGTTACTGTAGACTGTAGTGGTGACTACCATCAAAACTGTGTACACTTCCAATTATCAAAACAACCCACGTTTTTCCATCTCAATAATTTTGACAAGAAGATTTCGTGGATTTATGACTTGGAAAAAATAAAAAAATATGTACATATGTAGAATATAAGTTTTAAATTGAAAGTGATGGGTGGCCTCCTCCTCCTCCTCCTCCCCTAATAGCCACCCAGTTCCTCTCCATTTTAGTATTTTCTTTTAATTCTTTGTGTATTTGATGTCAAACATCACAGGTTCAAAAGAAAGCTAAACATACTTCTTATAACCTTATTATATCCTTATAAATAAAACATAACCTTATCCAATTTTTATAGTCTTATAAAAGTTGTGATGCTATGGCCGGCTCCTCTTTTATACATACTCCAGTGAAAATAAAATGTGATAGATTATAATTTTGTTTTTAATTCTTTTTTTTGGGGGGGGGGGTTAAAGAAATATACCAAACAAGCGTTAATTCATCATGATGCTTCATTCTAGAAATGCACAATATACACTCTATTCCAAATGAATAGTTGTTGTATTATCCCATTAACATTATGTTAAATTTATGGAGTCACAGTTACTATATAAGTTGGAAACTTAACTTAAAAATTAAAACACACTTAAGGCAATCAAACAAACTTACTGTAACCTGGCCCAAAACTGCCTGAACACCACCAGTACAATGCTAATGTGGTTATTACTAAATGAAGGCCTAATATAGAATGCATTAGGCCTAGC
The DNA here is from genome assembly GCF_037975245.1 of Apostichopus japonicus. Classification (NCBI taxonomy): domain Eukaryota; kingdom Metazoa; phylum Echinodermata; class Holothuroidea; order Aspidochirotida; family Stichopodidae; genus Apostichopus; species Apostichopus japonicus. The sequence continues at coordinate 20,400,070 of NC_092567.1, forward strand.
CTAAACTTGTAGCCTTCAGCAGCACAACAAAGTGTATACGTAATTATACAAAATACCTGATGGGCAATCAAACAAACTTATCATGACTCTTGCTCTGAAAAACTACCTGAACAACAGAACAATCCTTAAATTGATATTACTAAAACCATGGAGCTATAAACAGACGAAGTCCTAGTATAAATTAAATGAACAACAATGTGTATTTGGAATTAGTGTGCAATACACGACCAGTACCAGCATCTCACAACAGTACAGTAAATTGGTCGTGAGGGTGACCATTTTCGTATATCTAACATGTAGCTGCCATGAGGCATAGCCAATCTGCTACAAACCAGACTTGGAGGCGGGGCTTGAGTCATAGCCAATCTGCTACACAAGACTTGGAGGCGGGGCTTAATCATCAAAAACAGTGAAACAAACAAGTTTTGGAGCGTGCGCAAAAAGACCTAATTTCAACTGTTTTTCAGAGTGATTTGGCCAAATTTGGACATAAATCGGTTAAAAAGTCATAGAATGAGATACAATTCTGGAATAAAAAATAGTAACTTTTGTTGGCCTATATGATATATGCTTGCTCTGGAAATTCCAGAGAAAAAGAACTTTGTATGAAGACGCTGAAAAATTTTTAAGAGAAGAGAGAGTCCCACTTACTGTTACAATATCTCTATACATGTAATGTATTGAGATAACAAAAATCACACTACTATAATCTTCGAGTCAATAAAGCTGTGTGTGTATTTTCTGGGATCGGTGGTGGTGTCTAACACTTCTGTTACACCTCATTCGAAACTAGGTCAGATTACCGGCATGAGACGTTTCTTTGAGCGCGAGTCTTCTCACCCTTTAGTTGAAGATGACGTGGGCCCCTTATTGCAGGCTATAAATGTCGATGATCATTTATTGTTCTCACATTTACGCTACTCCAGCAACTTTTAAGTCTCAATACCTGTTCGCTGATGAATTTCGGAAAACAAACTTCCGAAGTAGATTCAATGATTCTTATTCTTAATGCACTCTCACCAGGTTGGTTTAAGTAATGGAGAAATGCTGTCGCAATCGAAAGAAAAAAATTTACTTTTCTGTTGCCATTATGGCGCTAACGATTTACCGTAAAATTACCGCCTACGTCAGCATGTTGGTAATACAAATAGTCTACACATGTGCGGCCCGATCAAGATTTTAACTCAGTCCTATACTCGTATCCTCCACATCTTACAATTCCACGGAGGAAACATCTTAAAACACCTGTTTATTCATTGCAATGAAGGAAATGACACAATTTCGCAAGCTACTTCGTTCTTACCGATGAAGCAGTGTTGAATGAGTTGGAAAATAAAGGACAGTGAAAAAACTTCCAGCTTCCACCGGGGTTCGAACCCGGGCCTCCCGCTTTATATGCGGACACCCAAACCACTAGGCTACGGACGCTGATTGTATATGTCCAGAGGTTCGAAACCGGTAAGGAACGTCGTAATTTCACTGTAGACGTTTTTCACCTGTATCGATCAATACTAGTTCTGTTTTAGTGACATATTTTGCCTTACTCTAGGGATCAAACATGATGCTATCCAACTCGAAATCATTTGTGATTCCTAAAGCCGGGTCTCGAAAGAAATACTTTGAACAGACTTTATGTTAATGAAATGGAGGTAAACGACACAGGCAAATGAATATATATATATATATATATATATATATATATATATATATATATATATATATATATATATATATATATATATGTATATATATATATATATATATATATATATATATATATATATATATATATATATCACATAGAATGTTGGTCAATATTCACAAAGAGTGCTCTATGCCAAGGCAGAGCTAGAATATCACATAACTATCATCATACTGTTGTTCAGTTGCCTGATGATCGGTGCGCGAGCCGCACACGTGAAACTCCGAGTAGCAGTATGATGATAGTTTAGTTAAGTATATTATGTGATATATATATATATATATATATATATATATATATATATATATATATATATATATTTATAATTGAAATCGTAATGAGTTGGAAAATCAAGAACAATATATAGCCTACATGGGAAGTTCGTCGAGTCTCACCCTTCCCCCCCCCCCACCCCCCTCGCTGAATCGAGTCAATGGCTCAACACAATCAAGAAATTACCAGCTAAAGACTCGACTCGGCCATAAGAAGAATAACTCATTACAAATCTGGGTAACAATGACTGTTATATTACGAACATGTTGCTATATTGTGAAGGAAATATTCAGTGTCTAAAACTCGTCCATTTAAATCATTGGAGCATAGCGCCAATGTTTTATGCGTCAGTCATAAATCTTGAGTGTTTGCGAATAGAAAAAGTTGACCGTGACCGTGACCGCAAAATCAATTCAAATCGTCTCGACAAAATGGGCCCTCTGTGCATTCGCTATCACAATTTCCAGTATTTTAATGTTGTTCGACAAAACGACACTTTTTAATTACCATTTGTTTCATTAAGTGTAAGATGGACATTTCTACGAACAAGTTTGTTTTAAATTTCCAAATCTGGAAGATTGTGCCCCCACTTCTCCCACTCCCCGGTATATATATATATACATATATATATATTTTTTTAGATAGTATATATTGTTTAGATAAAATATATATTTTAGTGTAGAACTTTAGTATATATATATATATATATATATTATATATAAATTATATATATATATAAAGATATATATATTATATATATTATATTATATATATATATATATATATATATATATATATATATACATATGCCCCTCGTCTCCACGCACTAGTGCACTCACATCCATGCCAATGGTAATTAATTTGTCTTCTTCTAAAGCTCCTGTAATTTATACAAATTCAAAAGAACATGGAGCCAATAAGCATCCGTAGCCATACTTTTTTAATTAATATGTTTTAACCTCTTTGCTGTCAGTTTATGACAAATGTACTGATTGACATCTCAAGAAAGATATTACAACATGATACATTGTCAACGTCCTGTATCGTTAACGAATAAATGAGAAAAATATTGAATGCTTAAATTTGTATATATAGAACATGTTAGGTCAATTTTCTATTTCAACAGCAACGCATAACATTAGGTCCTGAACGGTAGTAAACGAAGGGGCTTTTGTCCCGCAACTGGCTGTAAAATTACCGACAATTGCTGTAATTTATGTACGGTATCCTCTATGTTCCATACAAGATAACTTTAGATAAATATATATATATATATATATATATATATATATTATTACTTTGAAATAGAATACCTCTTTTGCTTTCGTTGAATGCAAATACTTTATGGATTAAACTACATTGATCATTCAGTCTGAAGTTGAAAGTAGCAAATGGAACGTTTTATTCCTGATTCAGAAACAACTTTCATTGACTAGACGACAGGTTTAAAGAATTGCTCGTACTTACTAACGATCATGTATTACAGTTTCATATTCCCACCAAGATTTGTGGCGATTTTAATGACATTCTGCTGGCAAGTTCCACCCTCAATGTCAGGTACGTAATTTATATTTACTAACATATTACAATCAAGGACACCTTTTGGCGATAATTATCAATACCATTCGACAACAAACCCCACGAAATATGTAATCATTGGTTGAGTGATAAGACTGCATTTCCAAAAAACAAAAACCCAAAGAAAAAACAAAAAATAAAATGAAAAAAAAAAAACTGTCGGAAAACTGCAAACTGCAGTCCGAGCTGCATATGAACTTAAACCATTATACAAGCTTGTCCATATGCCACAATGACTTTGAATGAAGGCTCGATTTCCTTGTTATATTTGTACCTTTCAAAACTCGATAAAAAAATGTATATATTTAGCCGATTCTCATGGCTTTAACAGTTAAAACTGGTAAAGGTGAGTACCCGTTAATAAGTTGAATCTGATGTGTTTTATAATGTCCTAACATAATGTCGCAGTTGCTATACTGAGAAGAACTAACACATAAAAAATACTAAACACACAATCATATGCACAATGATTGACTGAACTAACCAGACTACTCTTAAGGTTTCGCCAATACTGTCGTTCACATTTTAACAGAAAGTGGATGACACTTTACTACAACACGCTTAAAATATGTAATCATAAACAACTTCCGCAAAAGAACTATATAGGAAAAATTATCTTGTCTCATTTTGGAGATATGAAGGATTTAATTTTTCGTCACCCTGCAAGGTCATATATACTTGATCAAGTTTAATATATGACATATGCAATCTATATGTCCTTCAAGTTCTTATATGTTTTGTGTTATATGTTATCAAGAGTGTAGGAACCGGGGGGCTGGGGGCGCCAGCCCCATTGAAAAATATGGGGGCGGAAGTATCATTCCGCCCCCCCTCCCCGCTCCGCAAGTCAGAAAACCCTTTTTCATTTCCAAATGAGAAAAAAATCTCATTTGGAGCACAAAATTGCATCCAAGGCCTGCAGGTGAAAATGCAAAATTATTTACAAAATGGAGTGGGTGTTGAAGTGTGCTATATTGCACCAAATTGCATCTGAGGCCACCTGGAAAATGCACAAAAAAAATCCAAAGGGGAGGGGGTCACCCCTCCCCTTAGAACCCTCCCCCAGACCGGCCATGCAGTCTTCAGCCCCCCCCCCCCCCACTCATAAGTACCTCCCTACGCCACTGTATGTTATACTATGTTTATTTTCTGTAGTAAAGGGGATGGATTTTTGCAAGTGTTGAATATAAAATATATTGAAGCTATAGTGACAAAGATGTGTAATGATGGCATGATAGGTTTTAGGGTTACAACAGGTTTACGTTTCGACTCGTAGATATGAAAAGTCAACCAGAGAGTAAGTAAAGCTCCTTTAGGGCCTATAGTGGCACAGTGACTATAGATTTTACGATATGACGGCTCCCAGACGCGGCGTCTAAACTACTTTATGTCTCCCAAAGATTTTTCTAAGCTGTTTGGGAGAAATGTTCTTCACAAATGTCTCTGTCACATTAAGCTAAAGATGATGATTTGGTTTTGCGGTTTCTCCTTTATTAATACAAATGTTTTAAGCGGTTTTCATTCATTATTAAATTACTGGAATGTTGGCTTCGGTGGACTCGGAATCGGCTACGACTCGACCGAGATTGATTTGGGCTCGGCCGCTCGCACACGGGCTCAGTACAGTATAGTGGACTTGACCTAAGCGTCTATGATTCGGACAAAATCATGCAACTCGAGTTAAAAGGACTTGACTATAACCGCGCATGATACAATACCGGATACTGGAGACTAAACACAAACAGAGGGTTAGAGCAACTTTTGTCTTAGAGTGATCAATGGCTACCTCAATTGGCGTAGTAATTACTGGAAAAGTTGGTCAATTTGTTGAACAATGACAAAAAAGGTTATTGTCCTATGTCTCCTGAATTTGTTTACGTTTATGAATGTATAATCTCCATTTTAACAACTATTTCCCCCTGTGCGGGTATATATAGACTGTAACATCACCATTTCAACCAATGGGGGCAACATTACGTCACCAAACTATCCCGACGAGTACGGTAGTCACGTGACGTGCTGGTACTTGGTCATCGCGCCATATTTAACAACGGTGACGCTCTCCTTCAGCTCGTTTGAAATCGAAGCAGGTTCCTCGTGGTTTGGTGGACGGTGTCGGTACGACAGTCTATCGGTGAGTTCTCGAACTTGCATAAATGGATTCATGATTCAAACAGCGATTGTGCGAGTGACGTAACTTCCGGGTTAAGTCATATGCTAGAAACAAGGAGGTGGTATCTTTTCTGCAGGCCTATGCCATTACCTATACCATATGTAGAAATCCCAGCTGCGTAAAGAATCTTCATGGGTGGAGACGGGATTTTATAAAGGAGGGGTGGGATCCTGGGTTTATTGAAGGAGGGGACGGAGTTCCTAGAGCATCGTCCGCAGCAAAAGTTACTGCCGTCTGCTAAAAGCTATTGTTGGGTGCATATTGAATGTGGGGGCGGGTGGCAGTGTGTACCCCCCCCCCCCCCCGTTTCGCACTTGATCAATATAGGCTATATCCGTTTTAATGTGATTGGTTCGCTGACGTCATATCCTGCTTTGCATCAACTAATTGGTTATATGAAATCGAAAGTACATTAAATAATAAAGATGTTTATACTAAGGCACATTATGATAACATTGAAAGCATATAGTCGAATTTGTGGGTACGGGGAATTTTAATTTTGCGCATGTGTGGTTGAACTCTTAATCAAGTTAAATACAGGCAAATAAGCCCGTACCGTAATTCATGGATATAACCACGAACAAAGCCAACGCCCCCCCCCCACCCCTCCCCTGTCTCCGAATCGTCAATACTGATCTGTATTTTGTTTTTCAACTTCGTAAACAGTGCGGCCATTATTCAAATGACCGGATAAGTTTAGGTGAAGGGGTTGGGGGAAACTGCGTTGTGGCTGGAGTTTGTTATTTTTGACATCCGCCTCAGAATTAATTGAAATAAATCTCGGACATTGTGTATTGAGTCAGCTATAAGTACAATATAAGCCTATGACATATATAAACTCGGATTTCTGTGAGGTGATTTGATCAAATTCATAAGAAAAAACAAGCCGTCCTTATAGTAATAGAAATAAAAATGTTTTGTAAACACTGAAAAGAAATCTTGAATTTAATCTATTCAGATACATGACGGTATGTCCTCATCTGATACCACTATAAAGACTCTTTGTGGGTACAGTGTCCCAACACCAACCACCAGCACGGGGAATGCCATGTTCCTTCTTTTTACAAGTGACCATAATCTCGGAGGGAGAGGTTTCCTCGCTCGTGCAACTTTTAATTCCATTTACCCGGAGGTATTGCCTACTACTAGTAACACCCAAACGGATATAGGTGAGTTAAAATTAAACGGATTTTTTTTTTGTTCTACTAGCGCGAAATCTAGTGGCAATCAACCCAATTGTTGTTCACCACTTTCTTTCCCTATATCCACACTTCAACCTCAATACATGGGAGACGACGGTCCGTATACTCTTTCCCCTACCCCACCCGTACCCACACCACTTCACCAGGCTCACCCATGGGGCATGGGGAATGGGGTCCCCTTCCCCTGTCACTTGCTTACATTCATAAGCACAATCTAAAAATGAATGATTGTGTTATGCATATGTTCAAATGTGGTTAAAATGATGGAAACGAAACTGTGTACAAACTGAGCACCATTTTGCATCTAAACTTCCTTTCCCCCACTCCCCTCCCGACAGAATCACAGGATGGACGTCGGCCAATATTTGTGCTATGCCCCTCCCCCTCACGATTCAAGCCTCTTCCATTACCCAAGGGCAGGCCCGTAGCCAGAGTTCATATATATTTGCGTGTCAAAAGTATTGGATATCATACTGTCCGTCCTATAGCTTTCTTTATTGTGCGTGTGCGTGCGTGTGTGTGTGTGTGTGTGTGTATAAATGGTGAGATGGATAAGGACTTCAATGGGTAGGCACGTAACTCGAGGCAGGGGCAAACCACAAACTTAACTCTAATAGAAAAAATACAATATGCACACTTGCTGCTTTTCTTATTTAAAGGTTCGACCGATGAAACTACTCAGTCTGACACACCACAAGAAAGATCCTCCGAATTCGTTGTGACAGGTTATATGAATATTCAATATATAAATATGACGTATTTATACCGACTTACCGCTGCACTGGTATATCAAATGTTGTTTTATATCATCATTAGCTGCAAGTATATAATTCCATAAATCAAACAACCCCCCCCCCTCCCACCCGCCCTTCCCCAAAAACCCAGTCACTCCTTCTATAAGCATGTCTTGTACATAAATTGTAGCGCCTAACACAAATTTGATGAAATGTGTGTGCGAGGAAACCTACCGATAATTCCCCACTTTCGAAAATTCCACCCAAAAGTGTATATATTTTCCTGTTAACAATGTTATATTTACTTCATACAAATTACGCACAGATTTCCCCGTCATTTGTAGAACTTGCTACAAATGCGCAGTATGGTCATAATTATAGCCCGAATTGAGTTATCATGTTGTTTCTATAATCTGCTGTAGTCTTATATTTTGTCAGAAAATATATATTTTTGAGCTGTTATGATACACTAATGGAAACATGTCTATGTTATATATGACCACATTATTTCTTGTTCTATGATATAGTAAATGCATGGTACTGCAGGCTTTATATGAACCTTCACAGTACGCCCTTTCACCTATATGAGACACAGTTGCCTCAAATATCGACCACTGCGAAATATTCCCAAGTGATTGCAAAAGCAGATTTTGACTGCAGGATTAATTACATTGCATTTATACAAACTCTTTGTGTTTAATTCATGCTTTTGATCTCTGCAAATGGGCTGATGTATTATTATTATTATTCGATATTTCTGCATGCTTGCATATCACATAATACATTGAAAGTGCAAGTGTAAATCGTCATGATTTCTCCACAGGATATAAAAAATAAATAAATAAACAAGTTCTTGCTTAGCTTTCAGTCTCCATGAAGAGATAAAAGTCCCCTCCTATAGCGAAAATGAAAATGATTATCGCATTGCAACTTAAAAGCATAGTCAAGGTCAAAATTGCCTTTTGATATGTTAAAGAGGAAAACAATCTAAGCATTCTAGTGAAATTTGCATTCAATTCTTATTTACCATTTTTGAAATATTGACAGTTGACAGTTATCTGATATAGTCTTACAAAAGTGAACATAAAGCAAACAAATGTGTGATGTCATAGTTGCACACTGACAAATAATGTTTTGTTTTTTTCTTTATTTTTCAGTCTATTGATTTTAGCTTGGATTGGATAGGGTTACTAGTTTGTCTAAAGGGCATGTGTAGTTTATAAAATACCAATACCTATGTTACATTCACATTATAGATGCATCCAATTGTGAAGTGCAAAATTAGACGTAAATTTTAAAGGAAAACAAAACATTATATATCAGTGTGCAACAATGACGTCACACCTATTTGGTCCAAGTCCAACTTTGGTACGAAAGGTGGCAACTTCTACTGTCAATATCTCAAAAACGGTACTCAGGAATTGAATGCAAATTTCACCAGAATTTTGACCTGGACTTTTCTTTTAATTTAAAAATTGAGTTGTATTTGAACGGAGCAGATAATCTTGAATTGTGTATGGACGTATAATGCTTTCCAGTTACGTCATTATAAACTAGCCAATCCGATTGCCTTATACATCCATCAATTTAAATCATTTGTGTATAGTGAAGCAACCATATGTACTTCTGGAAAAAGCTGGACAGCCAGAATATTTCATTAAAACTCTTTAGTGTACATAATATAACTACATAACATGTACAAATATTTACAGTCGAAATTTCTTCAAATTTGCTTCAGAAATTGCAAAATATCGAATCAGTTGGCATCAAAGCACCCTCCATTTTACAATAATTTCTCAAAAGGGAGGGTCCTCTTATCCTAACAATATGTGAGGTCACCTCCACCCTTAACTCACCATTCACACACCCCCCCCCCCCCCTTCCCGCACCCTTATACACTGTAAGACACGATTTTTGTGTGTCATGTGTGAGTCAATAAGGAATCCATGTTGGTAACGTCAAGACCGATTGGATATTATCTTCGTGTTGAAATCTTAAAGTTTATACATCATATGTCATCATTTTCACTATTTGTTCAGATTCGAGAGACGAAACAACTACACAACAGGTGTCCACTGGCCATGATGTTGCACTGATACAAGGTATTGTATAAACACTATTCATATAATAAATGGTGACAGCAGTGACATGCGCAAGATTTCAAGGGTGGGTCGACAATAGGGTTGGTGGAAATTAGACATTCTCCCCGACTACTTTATATGTGGGAGTGTGCATAGATTGAATCATAGTTTTAAACGCAAGGTAATTTGTGCTAACTGTGCTAATAACTATTTTAGATCCACGTAGTATATCTCCCGACTTTCTCGTTTTACTGCATGACGTTGAAGGTGAAATGGGATGGGGGAAGGGGTGCGTACCCATCCATACAGTATACCCACTGCTCTCCTGCGTACATGCTTGTCAGTGGTGTCCATATATATGGTGATATAGCCCACAGTAAGTTAAGGCGTCCATTTCCGGTACGCGCCGTTTCAATACAAATGCATCCTATTGTGCAAATGCATAATAACAGTAATACTAGTGATAGTAATACATGAGTAATAGCATATATAATAATATATGTAATGATTGTAATCGTTATCATATTCGTAATCGTAATCGTTATCGTTCTCGTTATTGTAATAATAATCATATTCATAATTTCCTAATCATAGTCATAAGCATAACCGTCATAATCGTCATAACCGTCATAACCGTCATATGGACCTTCATGTAATAATCCACGTGATTTCATTCAATGCTTTTGATAGAATCATCGGTGCTTTCCCTTGGAGAAAAGAACGGTTTCAATCTCCCAGTGCAAGTATCGATTGCATCAGCTGGTTTCAATGTCTTGTTAATTACAATAGTCGCCGTTTCGTGCCTGTTAACAAGAAAACGAAACTCTGTACCACTAGCGACTACAAACTTGTTGTTACTGAGAGACAGAGCACCCCTTCCGGACCCTCCTCTCTCTCCTGCATGCAAGCTCGAATATGAAGAACCGACTGAAGCACGGAACAATGGTCATGACCGCCAGTCAGATGACTGCGATTCTCCTACGAGTACTAGTTTCAAGTGTTCTTACTTTAAACCGGATCGAGTTATTTCCGAAAGGACAAATCAGCAATTAGGTTTAGTGGTCGATCTAAAAGTCCAATCACGGTTAGATAGTGAAAATGTGGAGAATCGAGACAAATGCACAAGAAAGATTGTTGCGGATGTCAGTCGCGTGACAGTAGCATCGAATCCAAGCGAGATGAGTCACCACTACTCACAGTCGATCGACAGGAGGATTACTCACAGTGATTACTTGCAGTTAGATGATGAGAATTATAATTCGATTGAAAGACCGACTACTGGAAAGTGTTCCGCACTCGATCATTCTTCCCACTCGATAGAAAGGGAAATTTCGAATTCGGTGGAAACCGGAATTACTTTCAAAGAGACACTTAGTCATTCCGATGAAAAGGCTGATCACATTGAAAGTGTTTATTATGAAGAAAGTTTCTATGAGGAACTATCATAAATTAAAGTGAAATTATATCCATGAACTCATTAGGAGTCATGGACATGTGCTTTATCATTGCAATGAGTTGAAAGTCGTTCGTGTATGGGTACTGAAGGGACATGATCTGGCGAGTTGTAAAAATGCAAAATGGGGGTAGCACGGTTATAAAAACTAAACAGTACATTCTACTTCAATTTTAACGCCGGTAAGAATACTTAAAGGCATTGAAGACTCGCCCAAACCGCGTGCTGCGCTCTGAAAAGCTTGTTTGCAAGTGAAGTTTTTTCTTGTCGCTCCAAAATGCAGACAGTAATGAAACGTGATACCTTGTTATCTATATATGGACCTGAGATGTCCATCGCTGCTATTATAATGTACACTGTGCTGTGGGATTTGACCGTGGCTGTATGTATTGACTGTACACTAGTGTCTAATTACCGAAGGTAACAAGCTGCAGTGTATGTATTTTCTGGGATCGATGGTGGTGTCTAACACTTCTGTTACACCTCATTCGAAACTAGGTCAGGTTACTGACATGGGACGTTTCTTTGTGCGCGAGTCTTCACACCCTTTAAGCAAGTATATACTTAAAAAATATAACAGGTATAGCAGTAGTAGCTCTTCTTGGAAGTGAGCAGTACTTGGCTATATATTCACGGAGGTTAAATAAGGCGATAACTAATTGTACTTTCAGTTCCTTAGTTTGCTGGGTCACAGCAGGTTATAAAGTTGTTTCACGTTTAAGTCTTTATAAAATGTGATCAGTTTCAAGTTATCAGTTTGGGCACGAACAAGGACTTCATACTCGTACGTGCACTTGGGATGGACACTTCGCACTGTGCACGTAGTAATTTTTTTGAAATGTATAGTGTTATTCGGAATGTTTAATTGAAGAGCAAAATTCGCCGACGATACCGAAAGTTCGCAGATCTAAAAGTATTTCCTCAATTATATAAAACATCAATGATTAACTTGCTGAGAATCTATCGTTTGTCAAATTAAACTGATGTATACTACTGAAAAAATTGTTTTTTTTTTATGCGAAGAAGCCTTCACGTAACTATGGAAATTATAGTCAATGCACTCCCCCGCCACCCCCCCCCCTCCATCCCGGCACCCCTTTCTGAACATAATATGTGTTACAAATAAACGACCATTTCACGGAGTATTTTGAAGATTCTCCAACCCATTCAGGTACACATCTGTTCGTCCTGCCACCATCCATAGAGTTTGAACCTCGTAAGCAGAATCCAGTATATAGTATGCGTACCGTACACCATAAAACTGCATGCCCGACGTATATAAACATGCAAAATCGTCAAAGTATAGTAATGCCTAAAGCCTTGTTTATAAGTTATCACAAAGTAAAAGTCATACTCCCTTCATTTGATAGCTGCCAAGTTGGCCATTCATAGCATTATCAATTTTCCGTACCATGTGACCATGTAAAGTTTAGCAACTTGGGGTGAGCCCTCAATTTTTGGTCATTTGCATGTAAGCAAGCCTCGGTATGATTCACCAGTAAAAATATTTTCTGCGCTGCTCAAAAAAGACGCAAAGTGGTCTAAAATTTCCCCAATATTCGCCCAATTATCTTTTTGCGAGCCACATGTACCTCTATTTGAGCAAATCCTGTTTGATGGCATATCAATTAGGCGGATTGATATACCACCCGCTGATGGTACAGTAATGCTCAATCGAAATGTCTAAGGAAATTCTACTTTGTCGAAGACGGGAAAGGGCTCGGAGCTTCAGGGTTTTGTTTTATTCGTTTGCATGATGACCATTATATAGCGTGAATGATACACATAAGACCATAGAATTCGGTTTCAAAAGGATTTTCCGTCACGCATCATGATTAAAAACACTAAAACACAAACACATATAAACACACACAAATTGCTTAGCATAGAATCCTTTGGAAAATAGTATACTGTACATTCTAAGTAACGAAAATTGTTGACTACAGTGGCAAATAAATTTTGTACATTGTTGGATCGGAAGCTGGTCACTTCGCCCAACAACCATTTCGCCCAACCGCCATTTCGACCAACCTTACCATTTCGCCCAACCTTGTTGGTCATTTCGCCAAACCAGCATGGTCATTTCGCCCAACCAATTGCTGGTTATTTCCACCAACATTGATCAAATATTATACTTTAATATAACGGACGGGGATACTTCTATTGGTTTGGTCAATTTAATAAGGAAACGTTCGGATTTTGTTAACGTTACGGGATACGATCCCGAATATTAAGGAAACTTGAAGTCGTGCTTACAGTCGGTAGGATGGATCAGTGCTTTAGGGGTTAGGTTTGATAGGTTTTTCATGGAGACCGATTCCCCCCCCCCCCCTTTTTTTATAACATTAGATTAACACTATGTAGAACTAGATTAACACCTAACTGCTGTGAACAATACCCTTCGGATTAACCCCTGGCGGACTTGATAAACGTTTGACCGAAGTCATCAGCAGAACAATAGCTGTGGATTAATGACCCACGAACAATAGGCCTCCGATCAAAAGTGATATTATTCTGACTGAACATGAGTAAAAAAATGGTTGGTCGAAATGACCATCAAGGTTGAGAACATCAGTCACATGACAAAAAAATTGCATTTTCCCCCGATTCCCCCCCCCCCCCCCCCTTTTTATAACATTAGATTAACACTATGTAGAACTAGATTAACACCTAACTGCTGTGAACAATACCCTTCGGATTAACCCCTGGCGGACTTGATAAACGTTTGACCGAAGTCATCAAGCTGAACAATAGCTGTGGATTAATGACCCACGAACAATAGGCCTCCGATCAAAAGTGATATTATTCTGACTGAACATGAGTAAAAAAATGGTTGGTTGAAATGACCATCAAGGTTGAGAACATCAGTCACATGACAAAAAAATTGCATTTTTCTTCAGTGTAAAATTATGATAAACTTAGCCGAAATTCATTACTGTAGCCTATTTCGAAACATTTCGTATATCAACTATTTCCTATTCAATAACGAACCCTCATTAAGTGTAGCAACATCAATTAATCTACATAGGAAAAGTTCTCTCAAATAATCTTCAAAATTTCATCCTAGTCCAAGAAAGTTCCACAATCATCACGCTACGTGTCCTCAGTTGGCGTTCCATAATTTTGAGCAAGCGTCAGCGTGCATGTGTTTGGTTATAGTATATACACGCAATGCATTTATAACCCACACTAGTAGTTGTACTGCATATCATATACTGTACGTACACACGCGATTGGCAACTCGACTATAACCTAATTTTCTCGCTTTACGACCATAAAAACGAAGTGAAATGACATGAAATTGCGTTATCCTGTGAGAAAAATAAGTCAGAAGAAATAAAACATTTCAATTTTGCACCGTTCATGTCGTAATACTTGAAGATGACCCAGTATTTGCCTCCAAATTTGTTGGCTTTGTTTGCACCGCGAGATCCGATCAGATACCTTCCGCCAGCCCAGAAACTTGTGATAGAAAAGAAAACCGATGGTTATGAAGGTGTTGGACGGTACTTGGGATTCTTTGAGGTAAAAAAAACATGTTTTTCATTACTTTTACACGTCTTTTAGTCGTACCAAATAATTTGAAGCATCTTACTCTGCCGTGTAACGTACACCAGGCTATATTTGTTGTGACTGCCAATTAAAATTTTACCGTAGCCTAACATATGTAATAATGATGGCATGGTACTCAGTGCTAGATTTTAATAGCCCACATACGTAATCACGATAGGTTATAACACTAGGACACCTAGCCTACACACAGGTTCATTGTGGAAAAATATAGTATGTCTTCAACAGATTTTTACCATGAGATTTTGTTTTAAGATTATTATTTAATGATGTTGAAAGATGATAGTAGCTAGGCAAAGTTTGTTCGAAAATTTGTTAGTGCTGTTATCGTGAAATACACACGGCCTAGGCTAGGCTAGGCCTAGTAATATTAGCCTGACGTTAGGCCCAACCTCTACTAAATTGTTGCTTAATAAGCCTAAGTCAGGCTATTGTTAGGAGTTAGTAACCTAGACATGAAGTTTAGGACAGTGATTGTCTATCAATACCAGAACAGCCAAAGTTATTGAAGGTGATAATGAAAACTATCCCATCTTTCTAGGATCCCAAAGAAACCCCACCACCGACGAGGGGAGAAACCAAAGCAGAGCGTATAGAAAGGAAAAGGCGGGAAAAAGCTGAAATTGCAAGTAACAGAGTGGAAGCACAAAGGGCTGAATGTAAGAAGTGCATTCTTTCTTGCATGTTTTTATGTTGTATGTTCATTTACACTCAAAGGAAACAGAGATTAACCATTCATTTCTGTCTCTCATGGCCCAATCGAATTGGCAACACTTACATCACATAATATTACATTCTCTACAGTGCCTCAAATTGTTTCCACTTTTTTTATCCAATGGAAGTGTACTGTCCCAGATAACCTGGGCTCTTCACATACTTCAGGTCTCTTGTTCTGTCGTGTGTAGTTCTAACCCAGGAACAGTATTCTTTACCACGTGCCCTTTATTAGATGTGTTTGAACCAACCAAGTACATCTCTTGGGTCATTGGTGACATTTATGTAACTAAATAAGAAGCTAACCCAACTGGAATCATTGGTTTGTGTAGTTATTAATGTATACTTGCGTTAATGATTACCTCATAGAGTACGTTAAAACGTGAATGCAGAACATAACAGGGTGGGTCAAGGGTTACACAGACTCCCTTTGGCACTCTGACTTCACCAATATAGATAGAAGCTAAGCCCCACCCCCCCCCCACACTTCATGATCTCTAGATGACAATATCTCCATCTGGAAGCAACCTTTTGTGTATGACCTAAGTATAGGCTTGATCATCATACACATCTTTAAATTTGTAGCAACAATCATAGTTAGTTGGTTTTGCTTCCCCTTATTATGATTAACTTGATTCAGTATACAGGAGACTGAATAAAACATTGCCCTACGATATTGTTCCTGACAAATACCCGTCATACTGTTAATACAGAACATTTGAGGAGCGAGTGGTCAAATTCTTTGAAAACAAGTACTTCGATGGTAGCATCCATTTTGAGACATGAATTTCAGAAAAAAAACATTTAATATACACCTTTGGAGTTCAAAAAATCTGTCAGGCTGTCTGACATACCTTTACTCTCTAAACCCATGGTGCGATACAAGACTAATAGTAACTTTTTAGTCTGCTTTCCTTCCTTTAATATTTGATAACTTATTAATGTTTACGTCCTTTTGCCTTTTTTTTCAGGGGATGCAAGTACCAACCCAGCAGCAACAGGGGACGCATTCAAAACACTTTTTGTCGGACGAATTGTAAGTCTTTATATTCTCTTGCAATTTTTCTTGATTATGATTGTTTTTGGGTACTGCATGCAAAAGTGTACATGAATACTGTGCACTAGTTTGTTGCTGACAAAGTCCATGTACTTGAGCTGTTCATTTACCACTAGCATGGTATGGTATACATGTACTTTGTTTTCACTTTTTCATTTCAGTTGTATGACGTATTTAAACAATTCTATCAAAATGTACCAAAAGCGTTTAGTTGTCACCAGATAAATTTATTTTGAGTGACAATGCTTTAAATGAATCCACTCGGTGCTGTCTTCTACTTCCCGCAAGTTGGAAAATTAGAAATCAATGGCAATTCCGTTTGGTCGGAGCAAATATAGAGAATGGATTCATTATTGAATTGGTTGAGAAACATTCATTTTAGGGGTTTGAGAGGGGTCAGTGGGGATGTCCCATAGGATGGGATGGATTGAACCATTGCATTCTTAGTTTGAGAAATCTGGTATTAGGTAATTGTTTGCCAAACTTGCCAGATATTAGTGTGCTGCTTTAATGAAAATGAGATTCGACTTCAAAACAATTCACGATTAGCATGCTTGATTTATTTATAAATACATTTTCATATTATCTGGACTGAATGTCACCCATTACATTTTTGCATAGCATGTTCAATGCAGCGCAGCTTGCCGTGTTTGGAAATAGCTTTGGATTATGTTGTCCTGTATAAAGAAAATAAGTAATAAGAGTGGATGTTTTAAATATTTTTCTGTACTTCTCTCTCCCTCCCTCTCTCTGACTCCAGAATTATGATACATCCGAATCCAAGCTCAGAAGAGAGTTTGAACACTACGGCCCCATCCGTTCGGTGAGTTAATAGGGAGGCAGCTCAGTTGAGTGACAGTAGCAGAGTAAATTAAACTACTGACTTACAGGATGCAATCAAAGGATTACTTTTGGCACAAAGTTGCATTTGAGAAAAGCCATTCCTGTCAGTCCCAAGTAGTGATCCTGTGTTACTTTTGGCGTTTGTGATATGACCCTTAATACATCTGAAGTTCAGCAATTAAAGTTGCTGAACTACTTAGTCTAGCACACAGGGGATCATTAGGTCAGCATCTCATATGTAATACTTAAACTCAGTAGGAAAACTTAAAGGCATTGAAGACTCGCCCCAAACCTTGTGCGGCCATCTGAAAAAGTTAACTTTCCGTTGCTTGCAGGTGACGTTTTGTTCGTGTGGCTACAAAATGCAGACAGTAATGAAATGTGATACCTTGTTATCTTTAGCTGGACCTGAGATGTCCATCGCTTTATAGTTTGTACACTGTGCTGTGGGTATTGACCGCAGCTGTATGTACTGACTGTAGACTAGTGTCTAATTACCGACGGTAGCAAGCTGCGTGTGTGTTTTTTGGGGATCGATGGTGGTGTCTAACACTTCTGTTACACCTCATCGAAACTAGGTCAGATTACCGGCATTAGACGTTTCTTTTTGCGTGAGTCTTCACACCCTTTAAATCTTTTTTGTACAGCATCAGATGACATACTTACAACAAATTTACAAGTTTGTCATCTGTGGCAGAGTGGTGGTAGAAATGTCACCCAACGGTGCTATGTCGTTGATAAGAAGTTCAACAAACATGTTTTGGTTTTGGTTTTATAAAACAACTTTTGTAAATGGTAAATGGTTTAGCAAAATGAGCTATGTTACATTGGGTAGCTAACTCAAGGTGCTATGTTGTTGATAAGAAGTTCAACAAACATATTTTTGTTTTTTAGTCCAGTTATGAGAATTTATAAAAAAAAACTTTTTTAAATGGTGAATGGATTAGCAAAATGAGCTATGTTACATTGAGTAGCTAACTCAAGTTGCTATGTCGTTGATAAGAAGTTCAACAAACATGTTTTGGTTTTTAGTCCAGTTATGAGAATTTATAAAACAACTTTTATAAATGGTGAATGGATTAGCTTAATGAGCAATGTTACATTGAGTAGCTAACTAAAGGTTCATTCCAGAGATTTAGCAAATTTCTTAAAAGGTGTAATGTTTTGAAAAGAACAATGTAGCTCTATCACAACAAATCAAAGCAAAAAATAATCCACTTTGTTTTGGACTGACATTACAACAAAACTTACAATTCTGCGTAAAGTCATCATTTAAGGTCTTTTTCAAGTTAATGAGACAATTCGCAATTAAAATTATTATGATTTTGTAATTTTCTTCTTAGTTCACCTGGTCTCTTCACATTCTTCAGAGCTTCATTCTGTTGTTATGTAGTTCAAAGCCAGGAATAACAAAATTCTGTACTTTGCTTGTCTGGTGTTTGGAAACTTTTGTTTTATCCAATTACATCCAGCTGGTACTAGAGACAATCAAAGTAGTTTACCTACCTTTTCTTGAATTTTTGTTTTTGACCAAACTCTTCCAAAATTCCTTGTTCTTGGTTTAAAGATGCAGTTTGTATTGTGTTCAGGCCTAGAGATTCTGCATATTTATTTAGCTAAATGCCAGTTATCTCCAAAGTGACTAAGCACAATTCCAATTTATCATTTGAGCTATTTTGGGGGGTATTTAGTTACAGTGCAATCTGAATTTGATGTGAACAACCCAGCCGCCCACCGCACTACCACCAAATGCTGATTTAGATTGTCCGAACAGAAAATCAGTCATGTATGAGACCACAGTCAAAAAAATTGCCCTGAATATACCGCAGGTTAAGTTGGCCTGCCATCTTTTAAATAGCAAGCTATTTTCATCATTTTGTTGAATACAGCAAAGTTTTGTATAACCCTGCACAAGGTTTAATATTCATATAAATTTGTCAACCTTTAAAGTTAATGCCAATGTTTGGAGACAGAAGTAACAGATAGTATTCCTGTGTTTTATCTTTTGCCTCTTTCTCCCCCTTTTTTATCGCTATGTAGATTAATATGGTTCACTGCAAGAAGACCGGTAAACCTCGCGGCTATGCGTTCATCGAGTACGAACACGACAGGGACATGCACGGTAAGATCGCGATTCGGGATAGCGACAGAAAACCTTTTTCTATAACTTTTGCCCGAATCTTGTGATAAGTTTCTTCCATTTTGTGCAAGCATTGTTATCATGGTTGAAAAATTATGGTAATGTACTTTGTGGTACATCTCTGCTTCAGTTAACCAGCCTCTGTTTCTATTAATTTGTCTGCTGCCGCTTTTAGTCTATCCGAGAAGGATCTTAAAGCGAAGATCATTCCTCAGACTGCTGATTATGAGGAAGAGCTTTGAAATGAAACATTAATACAATGTGATTATTACAATGGACAGGATTTGTAATTCTCTGAAGGGCTGTGTGCTCTCTAAACCTGCTGGCTTGTCGTCGTAGATGAGCCTGCAGGAGGGAATCGACAGTGACCCAAGTTGAGAGAAACGTTCTCTAAAAATGTCTCGCATTATGTCTCATCGTGAATGTGAGACGGGCAGAGACAGTAGTAAGTGTGTTCAAATGGTTTTTATTTGTGACGTAACGCAATCATTGTTTCGTTGGCAGGGTTGAATTTTCAGAGGGTGCCTTTGATGGTTCTATTTCTAATTGGCAGTGTTGTCGGGGGATTATCCAGTTACCGTGCAGGCTGTTAATGGGGAAGGGTAGTTAAAACAAATTCTTGAAATTACGTATAAGTGATTGCAATGCATCTCTCATTTTATACCTCCAAACTTCCGGGTATAGATCGATTTCTACGGACAGCCGTTTGTGACATTCAGGCATCCTCAAAGTACGATGGATATCCGTCGAAACAAAAACCGCCGAGAGCTCTTTTCAAGGTCAACCCTGCCAACAGGCTTTTTCGTAAGAAGACTCTGAAAGGGTTAAGATTTGTAATCAGCATGTTGAGTTGTTGCTATTAAATATAACCAGGCACTAAGAATAATGTACAGCAAGGGACGATGGGTCTCTCTTTAGTTTCATGACCATTTAAATAGTAAGAGGGAATAAAAACTCTATCTCTATAATTCTGTTCCTCCCTCGTTACATACAAATCCTTCGCCTCTATTTTTTAAAAGAATTTTGTTTGTTTGTTTGAAAGCACCCCCTCATCTCGGAGGTAGTAGTGCGCAGGTAACACACTACAAGACAAATGTCAACATATTTGAACTTTGACCCTGCCAGACCGAAATGTGTTTCTCACTCTCTTTTCTCTTTGTCATTCCCAACACAGCCACGACAAATATAATAAACGTGGTCTGCTGAATATGAGGGCTCTCACGCCTCTGTAGCCAGTGTTTACTACAGTGCCACACTTCATTCAGTTGTAAAAAGAAAAAGTGACCTTTTGGTTTGTATGAGTGTCTGGTAAGCATACTTCTGGGAATGTCTCGGCAGGGGCAAATTCCCCGGTAAGATGCGTTTCAGTCAACTTTGTACGGTTTGGCATCCCTCGTTGTAAATTTTTTTTTTTGGGGGGGGGGGGGGACTTTTGGTAGAAGTTTTGCAGGTATGGCAGTGGATGGGGGAATGATGGGGGGGCAAATAATGTAGTAGTGAATCGTCAACCCTTTTGAAGAGGTGCAGTTGTAAGGGATTTGAGTCTTAGAAGGAAATGAATTGCAGTGTATAAGATAGGGATATGCCAACATAAAAACAACTTATTCGAAAGGGAAAAAAGTTAAAGACAAAGGGTAGAAAGACAGGCAGGTGTGTGGGTGTTTTGGCAAAGAAATAGAGATGTGACATTGAGGGAAAAAAGTGTTGTGGCATTAGTGGATATCTGTAATTGGGTTGGTTTTGTATTCAAAAGATGAAAAATTGGAAGGAAAGAAGTGGAAATTACCACAGGGTGGTCAAACTTGAATGAAAATGGGGGGGAGGAGGGGGGCAGGGTGGTGAACAGATTGGGTTAGGTAGGAGAGAATGAACTGGGAGAGAGGCAATAAATTCAGAAAGTTTGGTGGTTTGCCGGCAGTGTTTTTAATATCTACATTTCATCATATTGCCAAAATAATATAAAAAAAAAAAATAGAAGAAAAATAACAACAGGAAAGCCTCCATAATCAAAGTGAAAATCACCTTAAACAAAATGATAAGATACTTGTATTATAAGAGTTCACCTTTTACCTATTTCACATCTGGCATGGTAAGGCCAACAAATTTGCCCGAAATGGAACCTTTCAAAGGGTTGTTCCCTTGAGTAAGTGAAAAGAGGGGTTGGTTTTGGCTGGGTAAGGCCAAGGTGTAAAGAAACGTCTGAGTGACAAAAAAGGAGGCACATTTCCAAACCCTGCGGGACCTCTTGTTAGCCCTGTGAGGAGAATCTTCTTAAAGAGATGCGTCGTGGCATAAGTAAGTTCTGAGGTACAGTATTTGGTATGTATGCCCCCTGTGTACTGTAGTAGAAAAATTTAGTTTGCCATAAATTGCATTCTCAGTTAGGTTAAGGTAGAAAGTGAGTTGCAAAGAGAGGGGAAGGGGGGGGGGGAGCCGTACTGCATGTTTTGCAATTAGGAGGATGAAATTACTTTAGGAAAAAAAAAGTTGAAAGTAGACAGAGAGGAGATAATACCTTACGATTTTTAAGAAGAATTTATAGATCCCCAGGAATCATGCAAGAATAATGGCTCCATGGTAGTTACAGACAAAACTTTGTGATTATTTAAATATTCCAAGAAAGTTGTGGTATTTATGGGCGCAAGAAACTGAAGCTTTTGATGCAATTTTTGGGATTCAGTAAATCATCTCGGGTATGTATATCCACAAGGGTTGTCTTGGTAAGTCAAATGCACATCACCATTTGCTTTGGATTTTGCATGCTTGGATATTTGTACCTCTGGGGGTTGAATGGTTCAGTTTGGATTTGTAGACAGAATCTGTAAGAAATTAAAAGTAAGGCATGCCCTGTTTCTGTAGCTCAGGGTGTTGTAGCATAGGCGGTGTTATGCTGATGAAGGGTTTCTTATGGATGGATAACCAAAATTTGCTTTGATCGAAGGTAACTCTCGTCTCGGTTAGCATACTGAAGAGATATGCCGTAATGTGGATCCCAATTGTTTTGAAGCTCTTACATTTTCTCTGACTTGTTCTGTCTCTGAGCGTGAGATGAGCAGAGAGTGCTTTTTTGTCCGATTTGGTCTGATATGGAGAATGTTGACCAGAACAGGACACCATACTGCAAGGAGTGCATCAAAATGTCAATGGATCAGGTGGCGTGATCATGTGTGTGTGTGTGTCCAAGTGGTTCGTTGGTCTGGTGGTTAAATGCTGTTTAAATGTTTGCATCATAGTCATGCAATGAGATGGAGGCCATATATTTGTTGTCTTATGTTATGTCGTTATCGAGGAAAGTCTGTGAGGCAGTGTGGAAGGGTCTGGACTACTTTTTGTCTCTTAAAAAATAAATTGTATCGTTTCTTTGTACGAAAAAGCTGCTGTTCGTCTTGACATTTGTATAGCAAGTTCATAGGTTGGATGTTGTTCTGCGGATACATACCAGATACATCATTCCCTGCTTTAGAGATGTTTGTTGTGACTATGAGTTAGTAATATTTAGTCTGTTGTGGATTAGACAACTGGTGAGAACTATACAGTTTTACTTCTACCGTAATTGTATGTCTATGTAACTGGAAGAGGAACATGCAGCCAGATTGGTCATATTGGTTCTGAATGGCATCGATGGTGTAGGTATTAAGATACACATGGTAAGACCCCTGATTTCATGTCCAGTATTGAAGTCTATTGAAGAGTGAGCTTGCCAGAAATTGTTAATGTACTACATTAGAATTTTGTGTACAAGATCATTTTCATCCCCTCCCTCCCTCTCCACCTTTCCAAGATTAACAATGAAATTAAGGTTTTAATTTGGTTTAAGTTGGTTGAAACAGTACAGTCTAGGTGGTTGCCCAGTGGACCACTTAGATATCAAACTGTTTGCAATAGCAAATGTGTTAATGTTCAACTTTCACCCCCCTCCCCTCATCCCTTTACCCCCTTTCCAAGATATGTAGTGAGATCTTGGTTAAGTTTGGTTAAAGTAGTACATTCTGTGAAGGTGGCTAGATTGGACCAGCTTATGATATCATTGGAAAGCAAGCCCTTTGCATTCGAAGAGCTTGGATTCCAAGAGTAAAGAGTAATAGTACACAGCCGTTCGATTGTGGCAAAATTTGCCACCCAAGACATTGGTTATTCTAGAAATCAACATGGCAGCAGTTTACGCTGAACCCGAGAGAGGGTAAAAGACTTCTGAGTTTGCTTCTGTAAGGTACGAAGCTAAACACACAAAGGCAGTGTTAAAAAAGGCAGTGTGAAATTACTGTACCAGTCGCATGATATGCTTCAGAGTATTAGTGTTGTTAAGAGTTAATACTACCCTAAGGCCCTACTATATCAGTTTCACAAATGGTGGTCCTTGCTCTAGCCAGTAGTAGAGTTTATATCACTCAATTAGAAGAAAGAGTATTTTCCTCATATTCTGTGGTATGTCATGGCTTGGTGAGGCCATTCTGTGAAAACGAGTAATATTTAGCATTCGTTGTGTTGAGTTTGTACCATACCTGTCTCCACCAACCTGAACCATCATCAGTGTGACAGTAAAATTCAGTGTCACGCCAACGACGTGAGACGTCACTAAAAATGTGAAGATGTTAGACAGATACAGTAAGGTGGTATCTTTCAGTGTCATACCGAGGTAACCCAGTGTAGTGTGTAGGTATGATGGTGTAGCTGTCATACCAGATCCCCACTGCGTAGGTACGGCTCAACTGTCACACTGTGAGAGGTAACTAGTGTGACAGGTACAGTAAGTTTGAGTGTCACAACAAGGTATATATAAAGCGGTATTTGCAACACTACACTGATATGGTAGCGTCCATGGGAATCAACTGTCACTTACACGTGGCTCATCTGTAGTGTGACAGTATGATATGGCTGTCACACCAATGTAGGGGATCAGTATAGTGTGGACATGACCGGTACAGTAGCATACATCGATGGGAGTCCACTGTTACATCAGTGATAACACATGGTGCAGGTATGATATGGCTGTCACACCAATGTAGGGGATCAGTATAATGTAGACATGACCGGTAGAGTAGCATACATCGATGGGAGTCCACTGTCACAGTAGTGATGACTCATATTCAGGGTGCAGGTATGATATGGCTGTCACACCAATGTTAGGGATCAGTATAGTGTGGACCTGACTGGTACAGTAGCATACATCGATGGGAGTCCACTGTCACAGCAGTGATAACTCATATTCAGGGTGCAGGTATGATATGGCTGTCACACCAATGTAGGGGATCAGTATAGTGTGGACATGACCGGTACAGTGGCATACATCGATGGGAGTCCACTGTCACAGCAGTGATAACTCATATTTTCAGGGTGCAGGTATGATATGGCTGTCACACCAATGTAGGGGATCAGTATAGTGTAGACATGACCGGTAGAGTAGCATACATCGATGGGAGTCCACTGTCACAGCAGTGATAACTTATATTCAGGGTGCAGGTATGATATGGCTGTCACACCGATGTAGGGGATCAGTATAGTGTGGACATGACCAGTACAGTAGCATACATTGATGGGAGTCCACTGTCACAGCAGTGACAACTTATATTCAGAGTGCAGGTATGATATGGCTGTCACACTACCGAGTGTCCACAGTCTCTGTGAAAGGTCTACAGTCACACCAAGAGTGCAGGTGTTATGATTGGACAGTCACACCATTATAATATGGACATCACTTGTGTGACATATATTATGTAAGATTGGGTTATGCATTTTTCAGATGGATTGATGTTATAATATTATGTTGCCACTTTTCTGAGACTGCTATCCTTGTTGTAAGCAAGTCTCCCCCTCCTCCTCCCCCGCCCCCCTCCCGATCCCACCTTTCACAATTTTCCCCTCAAACTGTGTTGCTCCACGGGTAAGTTACTGGTGGTTTAAGGATGTCGGTAGGTTTCCTGATTGTGTGTTGCAAAAGTAATAACTCTATAGCAAATCTGATGATTAGCCTCTTGATCTGTGACCTTAATCCAGTGCAAAGGGTATTGACCAAAGTGTGCAATTGCAAAGTTATTATAACAATTCATAGGTAACAGACCCTTTCCCCAGTGCAAAAGGGCATTCACCAAAGTGGGCAATTGCACAGTATTATTGCACTTCATAGTTAAACCATCCCGTTCTCCAGTGCAAAGTGGGCAATTGCATAGTTATTATGACAATTGATAGGTAACAGACCCTTTGCCCAGTGCAAAGTGTGTTCACCAAAGTGGGCAATTGCACAGTATTATTGCAATTCATAGTTAAACCGTCCCGTTCTCCAGTGCAAAGTGGGCAATTGCATAGTTATTATAACAACTGATAGGTAACAGACCCTTTCCCCAGTGCAAAGTGTGTTCACCAAAGTGGGCAATCGCAGAGTATTATAACAATTCCTACATAACAGTCCCTTTCCTAGTGCAAAGGATACTATCCAAGGAGGAGGACTGGGTACAACTTAATAACAATTCATAGGTAACAGTGAACCTTTTCAACAGGGAAGGTTTGCTGATCTTGGTGTTGCCTTTGTTTGGCATATTTTGAGCAATTACTGCCTCATACTTGTGGAATGGTAAGCAGGTGTATTGTGAAAGAAACCCATCAGTGGGGAATGAGGGAAGACAACAACCATCGACAATGTTGTGCTCATCTCTTCCGGAAAAACAGCGGTCAGCGTGTCCAGCAATGAAAACATCCGTGCCTGGAGGAAGCTACAGTTACAACGAGAAGTCCTCGAGTCAAACACGAGCAACAATCTTCAAAATTACGTCTGACTGTGCTCCTTTTTCTAAATTTTTCCTTTCCTACTGCCCACCCTTCACTTTGTTCTTAGGTTTTACCCTCTTCCTGTTTGTATTCATTACAGATGCCTACAAGCATGCCGATGGCAAGAAGATCGATTCGAGGCGAGTTCTGGTCGACGTTGAAAGGGCTAGAACTGTTAAAGGATGGTTCCCAAGAAGATTAGGTAAGTTTGGTTTCTTTGTTCCTGAATCTTGTAACCTCTGTAAAGACTTGACCCCCGACTACCCCCCACCCCCCATCAATGTTCAGTAATGTTAAACTAGCAAGAGATTGTTCTCGTTTCTCTTACCATCCTCATCTCCGGCTCGCCCCACCACCCACGTCTTGTCTTCCTGTCACATCAAATATAAAAATTATTATACAAGAAAAAAGGTAAGCAAAAGGTATAGACAATATTGCTATTTGTTGATATTGTTGATGTATATTTCCATCGCAGGTGGAGGGCTCGGAGGTACAAGGCGAGGCGCTCCAGACCAGAATACCCGTCATTCTGGAAGAGAAGACCCGTCTGGATCGATCGGAAGGTATAACCCAAACCGTCAATTTTTATTCATTGGTAGCTCCGTGCAGATAGAATAGGTCATGTAGTATATATTGCAAAAATGGAATGATTTGTAAAGTGGGCAGATTGCTATCGATGATAAGTGTAACCATGTTTGCCGATAGAGTCGTAGTGGTATCTCAAGGTGTGAAGATCTAGGTCTGCCCCATAGGTTCCCGTAATCAGGGTTCTCCCATCTTTGCTACAAGAATATATTGTCTCTGACGGCAGACCTTATTAAGAGTAGGCAGGTAGATAAGCATCACCATACGTGACCATTTTGGGAGCGCGATATTTAACTTTCTGCGTAGACAATTTCTGGTATAAATTTCGGAAGTTTTTTACGCTGCAGTAGACTGGTGCATAAGTTGTAATTAAGACACCATTTGGTATGTGCCCTCCCCCTCCCCCCTTTAAGATGGAAAAATGTTTCTGAGACCCCTCCCACGGGATGCATTGTCGCACTTTTTCAAATGAGGAAATATGGCAACTCTAAAAAGAACCATGTGTCATATTTTGATGGGTTAGTTTAGTCTTTGAGCTGTCGGTGTTTTCCTTCCAGGACTTTTCACTAATCAAGATCAAAAATTAATCCAGATCCAAGATCAAAAACTCAATCATGATCATGAAATATAAAAAATTGTTAAGACTAACTTATACATGCGATAAAATAGATGTAGTGCCACAGCGTGAACTGTTACTAGATGAATTTGAGCCCACGGATAATTTTTTTTTTTTTTTTGCATTTTGGTTAGAAACAAGACAAGCTATTTAGCAATAGTTAGACATTGCTCTTCAACCTGATTACCAGTTTTTAATGTTTGATGAGTAATTTAATTTAATGATGTTTTTAATGAGTATCCTGCATATGATCATGTAATGTATAAATACATGTTAAATATGTTCCTATATATATATATGTACTAAGATAAAATGACTCTCCTCTTCTCTGCAGGGAGGACGATCGGAGGGAGCGCCCCAGGAGAGAGGAGCGAAGAAGGAGGAGCCGCAGTCGCAGCAAGGAGCCGCGCCGACGAGAGAGAGACAGGGGGGATCGCGACAACAGGGACCGTCGCAGGGACCGCGACAGCAGGCGCGACAGGGGAGCGGACAGGGGGGGCGACAGAGGCGGCGACCGAGATCGCGACAGGGAGAGGAGGAGGAAGGACAGGAGCCGGGATCGGGACAGGGACTATCGCGACCGAGGTCACGACATTGACGAGGACCGTAAACCCACCACGGAGGAGTTGGAGGAGTACGAACGGGGGATGAGGATCAAAGAAGAGAAACAGGACGATTACCCAGAGCTGCCGCCCAAGGAGGAGCCCCAAGATTTTGAGGTCGGTCAGTTGGTGGACGGGCAGACGAACGGTCAAACGGAGGAAGCCAAGTGATGATCCCCGGCCCCGGGTTCACTGGGGAAGCAGCGTCACTGTACAGTGTTTTTTACAACTTTTCCTTTCAAAAAGTTTGTTTTTTAGTTTGTGTAAATAGCAGGTTTTACATAATTTACAGGGTTGTGCTTGTTATCCTTCATATTTCTGTTTGGACCACTCATCGAGAAGGGGATAGATTGTTCTAAGAGGGAATGAACATCAACTTGATGGAGACCTCCTGCCCAACCCCCCTCCCTCCACCACTCTCCCAAAGAGAGTGAGCAGGAAAGTGGGAAGGAGGGCTTTGTAGGAAAGGTTTCTAAACAAAAGACAAATAATGGGTTCTTGAGCTGTTCCTCTCCCTGGAAGATCATTCTAACGAAACATATATCAAATGATTTATCTTTAGTCTCGTAAAAGTGCTTTTACTGTCAACGTCATTGGCAGTTTTCAGACAGTCAAAAGACTATTCTAAAGTTGGCTGAAATATTAGTTGAATATCTGTTCCTTTACTCACATAACAAAGACTTATCCTTTCGAACAGTTGGTTTAAGTCACGAATAATTTGAACGTTTTTTTCCATTCCATTAATTGGTAAGTATATACTTGACATAAGATTGCTCTTGTCTGTGTCAATAATATGTAAGAGGACGACATATCTTGTTGAAAAGTAAGTAAAGTATGCTGAAAAATTCGTCAACGTTCTGTAGAGATTGTATAATGATTTGCAACTGTTAGTGGTAAGTATTATTCAGCAGAGGAAGCATTCTCTCTTGAGAGTAAGTATACATTGAATGTTAAGAAATAGATGAATTCTCTCCACTCTGTACTGTCTTCAACTCTCATCATCAGCATTGGTTTGTGAAGCCATTGGAGGGTTTCTGGCTGCATGAATTTACGTGAGTTACACACTCTGGTGGTAGGATGCGTGGCCATGGGGTCGAGGATGGGTGGGGGGTGCTGGAAAATGGTGGAGTAGGGTAGGAATAAGGAGGGGTAGGTTTAAGGTACAAAGAAGAAAAATGTAAGGATAACATACTTGCTCTTATAGTCTAGGTTCGTTTCTTCTTATAATGACATACCTGATCTTGACAGTATTTCATTTATTTTCTGAGGGGGTAGAAATTTAACAGATACAAACAAAAAACAGTGAAGGCGAGGGGTGGGGGGGGGGGGGTTGGCTGTTTATGTTTTAAGAAATAAAAAATACAATTGAAAGCAAGGGCTTTGATGCTTTAAAAATGAAGAGTACCTTGTGAAGGACATGAAACATGCTTGAATTAAATACTGGGAGAGAAGAAGCAATAGTATACACATACACAAAGGGGATGGGGGGGGGGTATAAATGCATAGACAACCAGTTATTGGTAATCATATGAATTCACACTTATCATTTGCAGGTGAAAGATAAGTCCTTGATTATTTTTTCTTAAATTTTATGTGTATAACCTGAAGATGAGAAATATAAAACAACCTTTCACATGAAACTATTTTGTACCTCTTGTTAGTCTTTTAACTGTCTGCTCCATAATTTGAGCCGAAAACACCAAATTGGCCATTATTTTGATTTTCGAGTAGTTCCTTCAGTACGCCCTCATTTCTTCCTACCAACGCGTCTTCACATCCGCACCCCCCCCCCACCAGGGTTAGAAATCAAACAGCTCATTGAAACGATGTTCATTGGGGCATCGTGGATGAGCACGCAAGCTTTATGTCAATACTTTTCTCCTCTTTTCTTTCGATTACTACTCGAGTTTCGAGGCAGGCACGTGATTGTCATACTCATTTCCGATCACATGATCGCCATAATCCGCCGCTCGAGAAGTGTTGCTCCGCATCTGAACTTTTCCAAATACTGTGTGTGTGTGTGTGGGGGGGGGGGGGGAGGTGTGAAAGGAACCCTTCACTGGCCCTTTCAACCTAATTAGGTTGAAAGGGGAATGTTAGTGTTAACACTAACATTGTAAATAGTAGATTGTTTATTGAGGTTTAGACCTATTATTTTTAGACTGGAGTTTATAGACTATGCACCATTTGACGTTTCTGGGAGGGGGAAGCGCCCTACACACCTCAGGCATGGGGGTCGGGTCCAACGTCTCCAGGACTACGAGAATAGACATTAAGGTATCGCTTTATTTTAACTTTCATCTTACAACTTACATTGTATGTCACTGTTTGTGCCAATTAGAGTTGATATGCAGTTTGTCGCCAATTTCTGGGATTGTACCTTATTGGCCTATAGTTTAATTTAGCATTTTATCCGGAACGAATTCAAAGGCTAATAATACATCACACCAGTGGCGTAGATACGGGGGGGGGGGGGCGGTGCCCCCATGAAATCGGCTGCCCCCCCCACTGGGAATGGGGTAAAAAAAACACTCATCAGTGCGATTCACTAATATTTTTTGTTCAATAATTTGGGAAATAGAGTTGTACAGTTTTCTCGTCTGCATCTGGCAGAATAAGAATAATACAATATCTGTAGCAATCATGAGAATGGTCACACAGCATGGCACGGCAATGGTCGATGCGACCATACACCACGAACCTTGTGCATGTGCTGCGCGATATCGATATCTGCTGAAAATATGTTCAGTGCTTCCACCTAGCGCAACAACCTATCAAAAGATTGGCTCCGTTTGTACTGAGCCGAGGTATCAGGTAGGTATTCATATATTGCCTCGAGTCAAATGAATATATGTAATTGAATATTCCACAAAACAACTTGTGACAAAACCAACAGTATCTTGAACTTATTGTTTTTGTGTATAATTGGAGTGTAGACAATGCCATCATTTTTGGCAGAAATAAGTGTATTGTTAGAAATATCTTGATTATATACTGATAACATGTAACTGAATTAAGGTTGCAAGTACATTGCTAGTGTTTTATGTTGATATTTTATTTGATTAGGGGCGGGGGGGGGGGGGGGGCTCATCAGTGCTACTATTTGGCATAATCAGTTCTTTTTATCTTCATCTGTCTGTGATATTATGTTTATATGTATACATAATAAATTTGAGGTTGCAAGTGCATGGATATTGTTTTGTGTATAATTATGAGGAACTACTAACTTCTTTAGCATTATTCTATTTTTGTTTATTAGTAGAAAAGCAAAATTGAAAATTGTCAGTAGGAGCCAGAGGTCACAGGTTTAAATCTCAGGCTGGTCATAGCAAAGACTTGGTATGAATGGTAGTCAATACGTGCGTGATGCTCCGCATGGCCAATGGGTATGGAAAAAAAACAGCGCCCCACAATTGGGAAAATTGTTAGATTAACATACAATGGTTATGAGCTCAAGTTCAATGTTTCATCAGTCTATTAACAATACTATACAACCCTTCTTGTGTGTCAGATTCAAACTCCATGTACAGCATGTTGGTTCCTTCTCTAGGCAGGAATAATTGAATCCGCTTGCTAGGTAGGAGGTAGTCCGAGTAATCAGAGAGTTCGGATGGGCACAACTGCACAAGCTCCAGGCAGCACTGGCCCCCGTAGTCTGGACATTAACAACAGTCCGGCTAGGGCTTAGGTGTCGGGATCATAATCACCTGCAGCCAGGCGTTATCTGTAGCATATGTCCCCCAACTTTCTTTTTCCTATAAAAACATAGGTGAATTTCACTCCATGGGAGTGATCACTGAGCACATTCCGGTATAAGAGTGAATTTCCACTCCATTGGACTAAATCTTAACTCCTAATAGAGTTATATTCACTCATATTAGGAGTGAGCGTTAACTCCAATAGAGTTAAATTTCACTCTTAATTTGAATTGCGCCGAGTGATCACTCCAATGGAATGAAATCCACTCATTTGTTTTTAGAGTGTTGCTATATATATGAAGAAGAAATTAACATACCAATTCATGTTATCGGTCATCGATTGGCACAAAAACCCAGATTCTGATGACAGCTGCCTCAAGAAACCCAATAAATGGCCTAATTAGCACCGAGCCACCAATTTGGACCATTACCGAAACATCGATGCGTGTTAGTCTCCCATCCCATTCCTCTAATGCTATTTAAGTCCACATGTGGGCATATCCTGCAAACCTACCGGTAGCCCACAGGGGTTTGAGTTGGGAGAAAGGCCTTGACACCTTGATACGACAAATGATGCCAACTTCCCTCAAGTTAAAAAAGTCTGGCTAAGTTGGCAAGGCCAGTCAGCATGAAAGAGAAAAAACTTTTTTTCTGTCACCAAAGTTGCACATCTTTTTGGTTGCTATTTTGCCTCACAGGTGCCATCTCCTGCGATCTGGGGGGTGCCGAAATCTCAAATTTTCTCTGTACACTCCGCGCCAACCAAAGTGGCGCTCCGATTAGATAGTAACCTCCGGCCCACCACAAGAAAGAACAGCCCCCCCCCCCATGGCCCCCACTCAAAAATCCTATATATATATATATATATATTATATATATATATATATACATATGAATATATATGAACATATATATATATGATATATATATGTATATATATATATATATAGATATATATGTATATGTACATATATATATATATATTCATATATATTTATATACATATAATGTTAACTGGGGTGTTTCTAAAGTGATCGTGTATAGAACATAGAGGATACCGTACATAAATTACAGCAATTGTCGGTAATTTTACAGCCGGTTGTGGGACAAAAGCCCCTACGTTTACTACCGTTCAGGACCTAATGTTATGCGTTGATGTTGGAATAGAAAATTGACCTAACAGGTTACATATATACAAATTTAAGCGTTCAATATTTTCCTCGTATAGTCGTTTACGATCCAGGACGTTGACAATATATCATGTTGAAATATCTTTCTTGAGATGTCAATCAGTACATTTGTCATAAACTGACAGCAAAGAGGTTAAAACAGTTTAAATAAAAAGGTATGGCTACGGATGCTTAGTGACTCCATGTTCTTTAGAATTTGTATAAATTACAGGAGCTTTAGACATATTAATTAACATTGGCATGGATCTGGGTGACACTAGTGCGGACTAGGGGCATATATATATACATATTTATATATATATTTATATATATATATATATATATATATATATCATGTTTGATCTCTAGAGTAAGGCAAAATATGTCACCAAAAACAGAACTAGTATTGTTCGATACAGGTGACAAACGCCTACAGTGGAATTACGACCTTCCTTACCGGTTTCGAACCTCTGGACATACGATCAGCGTTCATAGCCTAGTGGTTAGGGTGTCCTCGTACAGAGCGGAAGGCCCGTGGTTCGAATCCAGGTGGAGGCTGAAAGTTGTTTCACTGTTCTTGATTTTCCAACTCATTACGATTTTCATTTATATATATATATATATATATATATATATATATATATATATATATATATATATAGATATAGATATATATATATGTGTGTGTATGTGTGGGTGTGTGTGTGTGAATAACGAAAAAACTAAAGGCTGGATCTCGAGTGAGACACAATAATTGAATTAGGTAAGTGATTGAAAGTAAAACAGCCAATGTTTGGTTTTTGCAGAGCTTTCGAGCGAAACTAGCTCTTCTTCAGTGCATGATCGCCGAAAGTGAAAAGGAGTAGCAGGAAATGAAACTAGCGTGATGAAACGAGTTTATGTCATCAATGAAGAGTTTTAGATTTGTCTCGCCGTGGGTCCATATCATGAAGATATCGTCAATGAAACGTAACCACGTGTGTGGTTTCAAGTTTTGTCGAATGCCAAAATTCGCTGACGATACAGAAAATTCGCAGATCTGAAAGTATTTCCTCAAATATTTAAAACATCAATCATTAACCTGTCATCAATGTTGAGAACCTATTGTTCTCAAATTACACTGATGTATACTACTGAAATAATTGTTTTTTTTTTTTGTTATGCTAAGAAGCCTTTACGTAACTATGAAAATTATAATCAATGCACTCCCCCGACAACACCCCCCCCCCTTCAAATAAATGAACTGAAAGTACAATTAGTTATCGCCTTATTTCATATCCGTGCATAGCCACTTTGAAGAAGAGCTATAACTGCTATACCTGTTATATTTTATTATTCTTGTTTAAGTATTCTTACCGGCATGAAAAATGAAATAATATTTACTGTTTAGTTCTATAACCGTGCTACACCCCAGTTTTGATTTTTACAACTCGCCAGACCATGTTCTCTCACACGGTATACTTTTTACTCCTTGCAATGATAAAGCACATGTCTATGACCTCATGGACATAATTTCATTTTAATTTATGATAGTTCCTCATATAAATGTTCTTCGTAGTAAACACTTTCAATGTGATCAGCCTTTTCATCGAAATGGCTAAGTGTCTCTTTTGAATTTTCCGCAATTTCTCTTTTTATCAAGGGGGGAGAATGGTCGAGTGCGGAACACTCTCCAGTAGTCGGTCTTTCAGTCGAATTATCATTCTCATCATCTAACTGCAAGTAATCACTGTTAGTAATCCCCTCGTCAATCGACTGTGAGTAGCGGTGACTCATCTCGCTTGGATTCGATGCTACTGTCACGCGACTGACATCCGCAACAATCTTTTTCGTGCATTTGTCTCGATTCTCCACATTTTCACTATCTAGTCTGGATTGGACGATTAGATCGACTACTAAACCTTGCTGATTTGTCCTTTCGGGAGTAAATCGATCCGGTTTAAAGTAAGAACACTTGAAACTAGTACTCGTAGGAGAATCGCAGTCGTCTGACTGGCGGTCATGACCATTGTTCCGTGCTTCAGTCGGTTCTTCATATTCGAGCTTGCATGCAGGAGAGAGAGGAGGGTCCGGAAGGGGTGCTCTGTCTCTCAGTAACAACAAGTTTGAAGTCGCTAGTGGTACAGAGTTTCGTTTTCTTGATAACAGGCATGAAACGGCGACTATTGTAATTAATAAGACATTGAAACCAGCTGATGCAATCGATATTTTCATTGAAAGATTGAAACCGTTCTTTTCTCCAGGTGAAAGCACCGATGATTCTGTCAAAAGCATTGAATGTTATAACGTGGATTATAAAATGAAGGTCCATATCACTATTATTATGATTATGATTATGAGTTTGCCAATGATGAATTGATAATGACTATGACAAGACAATGACAAGACTATGACCATACTATAACTATGACTGACTATGACTGGCTATGACTATGACAAGACTATGACAAGACTATGAGTATGACTGACTATGACTATATGACTGACTAAGACTATGACAAGACTATGACTATGAAAAGACTATGACTATGATTATGACTATAACTATGACTATTACAAGACTATGACCATGTTATGTGTATGACTGACTATGTCTATTACTATGTCTATGACTATGACAAGACTATGACTGACTGTGAGTATGACAAGACAATGATTATGACTACGACTATGGCAAGACTATGACTGACTATGACAAGACTATGACTATGACTGACTATGACTATGGCTATGACATTGACTACGATTATGACAAGACTATGACTAAGACTATGACAAGACTATGACTATGACTACGCACCGGAATTCGACGCCTTAATTCACTGGGCTATATGGACACCACTGGCAAGCATGTACGCAGGAGAGCAGTGGGTATACTATATGGGTGGGTACGCACCCCTTCCCCCATCCCATTTCACCTTCAACGTCAGTAAACGAAAAAGTCGGAGATTTACTGCGCGGATCGATAATAGTTATTAGCACAATAAGCACAAATTACCTTGCGGTTAAGAACTAAGTTTATACCCAATCTATGCACGCTCCCACATATAAAGTAGTCTGGGAGAATGTCTAATTTCCACCAACCCCATTGGACACACCCGTGAAATCTTGCACACGTCACTGCAGCCAACATTTATTATACGTAACAGAGTTCATACAATGTAATACCTTGTATTTTAACATATGAATAAACAGTGAAAATTATAACTTATGACTTAAACTATAAGATTTGTGTGTTTTAAACAACACGAAGATAATATTCAATCGGTCTTGACGTTCCCAATATGGACTCCTTATTGAATCACACATGACACAAACAAACCGTGTCTTATACAGGCTGGGTGCGGGAAGGAGGGGGGGGGGGGTTACGAGGGGTCCGATGGTTGTGTTAAGGGCGGAGGTGACCTCACATATTGTTAGGGTAAGAGGACCTTCCCTTTTGAGAAAGTATTGTAAAATCGAGGGTGCTTTGATGCAAACTGATGATATTTTGCAATTTCTGAAGCGAAGTTGGAGAATTTCGACTGTTTATATTTGTACATGATATGTACTTATATTATGTACACTATATAGAGAGTTTTATGTAATATTCTGGCAACCCAGATTTTTCCAGAAGTACATATGGTTGCTTCCCTGTACACATATGATTTAAATTGATGGATATATAAGGCAATCAGATATCTGTTCATGGAGACTGAAAGCTAAGCAAGAACTTGTTTATTTATTTTTTATCTCCTGTAGAGAAATCATAACGATTTACCCTTGTGCTTGCAATTTATTATGTGATATGCAAGCAGGCAGAAATATCGAAATATAATAATACATCAGCCCATTTGCTTTGCAATCACTTGGAATATTTTCGCAGTGGTCGATATTTGAGGCAATTGTGTCTCATATAATTGAAAGGGCGTACTGTGAAGGTTCATAATAAACCCAAGTACCATTTACTATACCATAGAACAAGAAAAAGAGTGGTCCTATAACATATACATGTTTCCCTTAGTGTATCGTAATAGCTCAGAAATATATATTCCCTGACAAAATTTGACTACAGCGGATTATAGTAACCACATGATAATTCAATTCGGGTTATAAATATGACCATACTGCGCATTTTCAAGTTGAACTTTGTGCGTAATTTGTATGACGAAAATATAACATTGTTAACAGGAAAATATAGCCTTAATACAATACACTTGTGGATGGATTTTTCGAAAGTGGGTAATTATTGGTAGGTTTCCTTTGCACTTTTCATCAAATTTGTGATCGGCGCTACATTTTATGGACAAAACATGCTTATAGAAGGAGTGAGTGGGTTTGTGGGGGGGGGGGCGGGGGGGGTGTTTGACATATAGAATTATATAATTGCAGATAATGATAATGTTATATAATATTTGATATACCAGTGCAGCGGTAAGTCGGTATAAATACGTCATATTTATATATTGAATATTCATATAACCTGTCACAACGAATTCGAAGGATCTTTCGTGTGGTGTGTCAGAAGTAGTTCCGTCGGTCGAACCTTAAATAAGCAAATCAAGTGTTCATATTGTATATTTTATATCAGAGATCATTTTATGGTTTGCCCCTGCCTCAAAATACGTGCCTACACATTGAAGGCTTTATCCATCTCACCCTTTATACACACACACACACACGCACACGCACACACACATATGTTGGTTTTACATTCCAACCGAGGACCCCATTGTATTTTCCTTTGTTCAAATCCACGTACCCTAACCTTAACAATAGCCTATACAATAGCAATTCTTCCGAGGACGTGGTGATTCTTTAGAAATCACAACCGAGGACCTGGAATTCTTTTGTTCAAGTCCTCGGTCAGACAGAAAAACAAACGCAGACGCACACACACACACACACACACAAAACCACTACAGGACGGACATTATAGCCAATACTTTTGCCACGCAAATAAATATGAACTCTGGCTACGGGCCTGCGCGGGGGTGATGGAAGAGGATTAATTCAGGATAGGTGGGGGAGGGAGCACAAATGTTGACTGACGTCCATCCTGGGATTCTTTCGGGGAGGGGAGTGGGGGAAAGTGAGGTTAGATGCAAAATCTTGCTCATTTTGTGCACAGTTTCGTTTCCATCATTTTAACTACATTTGGACATATGCATAGCACAATCATTCATTTTTAGATTGTGCTTATGAATGTAAGCCTTTTCGCGTGAAGTAAAGTATATTGGTAGGGGAAGGGTACCTCATTACCCATGTCCCCACCCCATGGGTGAGCCTGATGAGCTGGTGTTGGTATGGGTGGGCTATAGGGAAAGAGTATATGGACCGCGTGTCCTATATTGTAGGTTGAAGTGTGGATAGGGAAAGAAAGTGGTGAACGACTATTAGGTTGATCATGTGCGAAGTGTAAGCTCAGTGTTTAACACCGGTGTTAATTAACACCGGTGCCTTTCAATCATAAGGTCCCCGGTTCGAGTAACTCCCAGATTAATGTATGTCGTCCAGTTACAGAGTTGTTGACAATTAACAATTCATAATTATGGACGTTAAATATGAATGTGAGAGACTGACTTCAGTCAGCTTGCGGCTTTGATAAGCCAAGTAGGCTTCTTCGCGAGTTCCTGCTTGCAGGAGATCTAATATATACATACATGTGCCACTAGATTTCGCGCCAGTAGAAGAAAAAAATCTCGGACAAGTTTTCGAAAGAGAAGAAAATTAAGTTTAATTATAACTCACCCATTTCCGTTTGGGTGTTACCAATATTAGGCATCAACTCCGGGTAAATGGGATTAAAAGTTGCACGAGCGAGGAAACCACTCCATCCGAGATTACTGTCACTTTTAAAAAGAAGGAACATGGCATTCCCCGTGCTGGTGGTTGGTGTTGGGACACTGTACCCACAAAGAGTCTTTATGGTGGTAGCAGATGAGGACACACCGTCATGTATCTGAATAGATACCAAATTCAAGATTGTTCTTTATGAATTTGATCAAATCACCTCACAGAAATCCGAGTTTATATATATCATAGGCTTATATTGTACTTCCAGCTCACTCAATACACAATATCCAAGATTTATTTCAATTAATTCTGAGAAGGATGTCAAAAATAACAAACGTCCAGCCATAACACAGCTGCCCCAACCCCTTCTCCTAAACATATTTCTGCATTTGAATAATGGCATTGTTTATATACGTTGAAGAAAAGAAAAGATCAGATTGAAGACTCGGATACAGGGAAGGGGGATGGCGGAGGGGGGGGTGGGGGACGTTGGCTTGGTTCGTTGTTATATCCATGAATTACGGTACGGGTGTATTTGCCTGTATTTAACTTTATTAAGAGTTAAACCACACATGCGCAAAATTGAAAATTCCCCGTACCCACAAATTCGACTATATGCTTTCAATGTTATCATAATGTGCATTAATATAAACATCCTTATTATTTAATATACTTTCGATTTCATATAACCATGTTGATGCAAAGCAGGATATGAAGTCAGCGAACCAATCACATTAAAACGGATATAGCCTATATTGATCAGGTGCGAATCTTGGGGGGGGGGTAGGGGGAGGTAGACACTGCCACCCCGCCCCCACATTCAATATGCACTCTTCAATAGTTTTTAGCAGACGGTTAACTTTTGCTGCGAACGATGCAGGAACTCCGTCCCCTCCTTCAATAATCCCAGGATCCCACCCCTCTTTAATGAAACCCTGGCTCCACCCATGAAGATTCTTCACGCAGGTTTTTTCTATACGCGGAATGGTATAGACCTGCACAAAGTATAACACCTCCTTGTTTCTAGCATATGACTTAACACGGAAGTTACGTCACTCGCACAATCGCTGTTTGAATCATGAATCCATTTATGCTAATTCGAGAACTCACCGATAGACTGTCGTACCGACACCGTTCACCGTACAACGGGGAACCTGCTTCGATTTTAAACGAGCTGAACGAGAGCGTCACCGTTGTTAAATCTGGCGCTATGATCAAGTACCAGCACGTCACACGATGACCGTACTCGCCGGGGTAGTTGGGTGACGTTATGTTGCACCCATTGGTTGAACAGATAACGTTACAGGCTACCGCATGGGGATAATTAACAAGAAACAGATGTTAACATGGAGATTTTCTAGTAATTACTGCGCCAATTAAAGTAGCCATTGATCAATCTAAGACAAAAGTTGCTCTAACCCTCTGTTTGTGTTTAGTCTCCAGTATTCGGTATTGTATCATGCGCGGTTATAGTCAAGTCCTTTTAACTCGAGTTGCATGATTTTGTCCGAATCATAGCCGCTTAGGTCAAGTCCACTATACTGCACTGAGCCCGTGTGCGAGCGGCCGAGCCCAAATCAATCTCGGTCCGAGTCGTAGCCGATTCCGAGTTCACCGAACTTACCCACATTCCAGTAATTTAATAATTAATGACAACCACTTAAAACATTTGTATTAATAAAGGGGAAACCACAGAACCAAATCATCATCTTTAGCTTAATGTGACAGAGACATTTGTGAAGAACAATTCTCCCAAACAGCTTAGAAAAATCTTGCTCTCTTTGGGAGACATAAAGTAGTTCAAACGCCGCCTCTGGGAGCCGTCATATCGTAAAATCTATAGTCACTGTGCCACTATAGGCCCTAAAGGAGCTGAAACACTTGACTTACTATCTGGTTGACTTATCATATCTACAAGTCGGAACGTAAACCTGTTGTGACCCTGAAAGCTATCATACCATCACTACACATCTTTGTCACTATAGCTTCAATATATTTTATATTCAACACTTGCCAAAACCCATCCCCTTTACTACAGAAAATAAACATAGTATAACATATAACCATAGGCGTAGGAGGAGGGGGGCTGGGGGGGCTGCAGCCCCCCAACAATTATTTTGGGTGAAAATTCGGGCAGTATGCTGAGAATTTTTCGGGCACCTACTGGAAGAATAATAATATGCAATGTGTTTTTCTGGGGTTTTTTTGGTAAAAATTTGGCAATATGCTGAGAATTATTCGGGCATCTACTGAAAGAATAATAATTTGCAATGTGTTTTTAAATTTTTGGTGAAAATTCGGGCAATAGGCCTATGCTGAGAATTTTTCGAGCACCTACTGAAAGAAGAATAATTTGCAATGTGTTTTTCAAATATTTTGGTGAAAATTCGGGCAATAGGCCTATGCTGAGAATTTTTCGAGCACCTACTGAAAGAAGAATAATTTGCAATGTGTTTTTCAAATATTTTGGTGAAAATTCAGGCAATATGCTGAGAATTTTTTCGGGCACCTACTGAAAGAATAATAATTTGCATTTTTTTTCAAATTTTTTGGTGAAAATTTGGGCAATATGCTGAGAATTTTTCGGGCACCTACCAGTGGCAGAGCGTCCATACAGTCAGAGGGGCGATGACCCCTGACGGACTCAAATGGACTGCTGGCGCCTTTTTCAGCTTTTTCCCACTTTTTACGTATTCGCGATTATTGACTTTTTTATTGCGCTCTCAAATACCTATTGAAATTTTTCACAATTTGTTGGTGCAATTTTCTGACAAATGGCGATGACACCTATTTATTCTTTATTTATCTGCAAATTAGCAAGGCCCGGAAAGGGTCATTTCCGGCGATCTAGGGAGTATCTTTACTCAAAAATTTCTGTACGCTCCGCGCCAACCTGTGGTGGCGCTCCGCTTAGATAGTGTCAAAAGCGCCCCTACAGACCATTCTCTCCCCCCCCCCCCTCCCCTAGCTCCGCCACTGTCACCTACTGAAAGAAGAAGAATTTGCAATGTGTTTTTCAATGGTTAAACTTATATTATTATTATTATTGTAACGACTTCCCCAATTATACTAACCAATATAGAAGGGTAATAACACGGAAATAATTTAATGTTATTGGCAGGTGATGTAATAACTGATGGATGCCTATATGATATGCACATAACATGTAGAACGCGCGAGGAGCGCGCGAAAAAAATTTGGTTATATTTTTCGGGCAAGTCGTTACAGCCCCCCCCCCCCCAAATCAAATGAGGCGCCTATGCATATAACACAAAACATATAAGTATTTGAAGGACATGTATGATCGCGGTTGTCATATATTAAACT
Source organism: Apostichopus japonicus (assembly GCF_037975245.1). Lineage (NCBI taxonomy): Eukaryota > Metazoa > Echinodermata > Holothuroidea > Aspidochirotida > Stichopodidae > Apostichopus > Apostichopus japonicus. The sequence continues at coordinate 20,442,124 of NC_092567.1, forward strand.
TGATCAAGTATTTATATGATCTTGCAGGGTGACGAAACATTAAATCATTGATATCTCCAAAATGAGACAAGATATTTTTTCCTTTATAGTTTGCGGAAGTTGTTCATATTTTAAGCGTGTTGAAGTAAAATGTCATCCACTTTCTGTTAAAATGTGGACGAAAGTATTGGCGAAACCTTTAGAGTAGTCTGGTTAGTCCAGTCAATCACTGTTATGTTAGGAAATGATAAAACACATCAGTTTTCAACTTATTAACGGGTACTCACCTTTGCCAGTTTTAACTGATAAAGCCATGAGAATCGGCTATATACATTTTTATCGAGTTATGAAAGGTACAAACATAAAAAGGAAATCAAGCCTTCATTCTAAGTCACTGTGTCATATAGACAAGATTAATAGAATGGTTTAGGTTCATTTAAATGAAATGAAATTAAATAAAATGAAAATGAAATATGCAGCTCGGCTTGCAGTGTGCAGCTTATTCCGACAGTTTCTTCATTTTCGTTATTGTTTTTTTTTTTTTTTTTGAAATGCAGTCTGATCGCCTAACCAATGATTATATATAACGAGGGGTTTGTTGTCGAATGGTATTGATAATAATCGCCAAAAGGTGTCCTTGATTGGAATATCTTAGTAAATGTAAATACGTACCTGACATTGAGAGTGGAACTTGCCAGCAGAATGTTATTAAAATCGCCAGAAATCTTGATGGGAATATGCAAATGCAATACATGATCGTTGGTTAAGTACGAGCAATTCTTTAAACCTGTCGTCCAGTCAGTAAAACGGTTCATTTGCTACTTTCAACTTCAGACTGAATGATCAATGTAGTTTAATCCATAAGTGTCAACAATGCATTCAACGAAAGCGAAAGAGGTATTCTATTTGAAGCAATGCATATACATATATATATATATATATATATATATATATATATATATATATATATATTTATATATATTCATTTAAATTCATATATATTCATTTATATTTATAAACATATGAGGTAAACAGGGGTAAGTGTTTCTAAAGTGATCGTGTATGGAACATAGAGGATACCGTACATAAATTACAGCAGTTGTCGGTAAGTTGCAGCCAGTTGCGGGACAAAAGCCCCTACGTTTACTACCGTTCAGGACCTAATGTTATGCGTTGCCGTTGGAACAGAAAATTGACCTAACATGTTATATATATACAAATTTAAGCGTTCAATATTTTCCTCATATAGTAGTTAACGATACAGGACGTTGACAATGTATCATGTTGAAATATCTTTCTTGAGCTGTCAATCAGTACATTTGTCATAAACTGACAGCAAAGAGGTTAAAACATATTAATTAAAAAGGTATGGCTACGGATGCTTATTGGCTCCATGTTCTTTTGAATTTGTATAAATTACAGAATTACAGGAGCTTTAGAAGCACTAGTGCTAGGGGCATATGTATATGTGTATATATATATATATATATTTATATATATATATATATATATATATATATATATATATATATATATATATATGGATATATATATATTTGGATATATATATATATATATATATATATATATATATATATATATATATATATATATATATTTACGTTAATGTTTCGGTTCGGGATTTGCTTTTAGCCGTTTTGATGGCATTTTCAATAGTACCCCGAAAATACTGTCTGTTTAGGATGTGTTGTGACATGTAGTTCTTTGGTGTGGGAATCAAAATCGACTTCAGAGGAGCAAATGCGTCGAATGCGCAACGCTTGAGTTTACGGAATATTTCTGGTACAGTGACGTGGATAGCAACTGCTTGGTAAAAGGTAGTTGTGCTTGTTCGTGGGTTTATTGCACAAGTCTGTTCTGGGTGAACCATTTTGTAGGGTCACAGTGGTGTCCAGGAAGTGAACGTTATGTCCAGAAAAATCTGCAGTAAATTTGATAGTGTGATGAAACGAGTTTATGTAATCATTAATGAAGAGTTCTAGATTTGCCTCGCCATGGGTCCATATCATGTAGATATCGTCAATGAAACGTAACTACGTGTGTGGTTTTAAGTTTTGTCGAGATAGAAATTCTTTCTCGAGGTTTCCCATCAAGATGTTGGCTAATACGGTGCCATTTTGGTACCCTCTGCGGTGCCTTGAATTTGGCATTAAATATGAAATAATATTTACTGTTTAGTTCTATAACCGTGCTACCCCCCCCCCCCCCATTTTTGATTTTGACAACTCGCCAGACCATGTTCTTTCACACGGTATTCTTTCTACTCCTTGCAATGATCAAGCACATGTCTATGACCTCATGGATATGTTTCTTTAATTTATGATAGTTCCTCATATAAATGTTCTTCGTAGTAAACACTTTCAATGTGATCAGCCTTTTCATCGAAATGGCTAAGTGTCTCTTTGGAAGTGGTTTCCGCAATTTCTCTTTTTATCGAGGGTGAAGAATGGTCGAGTGCGGAACACTTTCCAGTAGTCGGTCTTTCAATCGAATTATAATTAACATCATCTAACTGCAAGTAATCACTGTTAGTAATCCCCTCGTCGATCGACTGTGAGCAGTGGTGACTCATCTCGCTTGGATTCGATGCTACTGTCACGCGACTGACATCAGCAACAATCTTTTTCGTGCATTTGTCTCGATTCTCCACATTTTCACTACCTAGTCTGGATTGGACTTTTAGATCGACTACTAAACCTTGCTGATTTGTCCTTTCGGAAATAACTCGATCCGGTTTAAAGTAAGAACACTTGAAACTAGTACTCGTAGGAGAATCGCAGTCGTCTGACTGGCGGTCATGACCATTGTTCCGTGCTTCAGTCGGTTCTTCATATTCGAGCTCGCATGCAGGAGAAAGAGGAGGGTCCGGAAGGGGTGCTCTGTCTCTCAGTAACAACACGTTTGTAGTCGCTAGTGGTACAGAGTTTCGTTTTCTTGATAACAGACACGAAACGGCGACTATTGTAATTAACAAGACATTGAAACCAGCTGATGCAATCAATATTTTCATTGGGAGATTGAAACCGTTCTTTTCTCCAGGTGAAAGCACCGATGATTCTGTCAAAAGCATTGAATGAAATAACGTGGATTATTAAATGAAGGGCCATATCATTATTATTATTATTTTGATTATTATTATGACTATGCCAATGACGAATTGACGATGACTATGACAAGACTATGACTATGACAAGACTATGGCTATGACAAGACTATGGCTATGACCATACTATGGCTATGACCATACTATGGCTATGACTGACTATGACTATGACTGACTATGACTATGACTACGACTGGCTATGACTGGCTATGACTATGACTGACTATGACTATGACTATGACTGACTATGACTATGACTGGCTATGACTATGTATATGACTATGACAAAACTATGACTATGACTGACAATGACTATGACAAGACTATGACTGTGATTATGACAAGAATATGACTATGACTACGTACCGGAATTTGACGCCTTATATGGACACCACTGGCAAGCATGTACGCAGGGGAGCAGTGGGTATACTATATGGGTGGGTACGCACCCCTTCCCCCATCCCATTTCACCATCAACGTCAGTAAACGAAAAAGTCGGGAGATTTACTGCGCGGATCGATAATATTTATTAGCAAAATTAGCACAAATTACCTTGCGGTTAAGAACTAAGATTATACCAAATCTATGCACGCTCCCACATATAAAGTAGTCTGGGAGAATGTCTAATTTCCACCAACCCCATTGTCCCCACCCTTGAAATCTTGCGCACGTCACTGCAGCCAACATTTATTATACGTAACAGTGTTCATACAATATAATACCAGTGGCGGAGAAACAGGGGGGTTGGGGGGGTTTTAACCCCCCACTTTTTGAAGAGGGGGGGTTGGCCCACACAATCAACCCCCCCCTAGTTTTTGCCAGTAATGTTCTGTTATAGCCTATGTTATGTGCTCCAAATGGCATAATAAATCAAATTATTAAATTTGAAATTGTTAAAGTCATTTCAACCTTTTACCTGGTAGGCTACATCAACAATTAACGACCGAAAACCGAGTTTAAATTGACCTACACATTATTTCTAGCCCCTTTCCCCCACCTTGCACATTGGAACTTGTAGCTCATAGCGCTAACTTCACCCCACAACAGACATATAACGTTTTGTTGCTGTTGAATAGCTTTGGAACTGTATACACTTGCCAACTTCAACGAGGTGAAGGAAGGAAAAGAAAAAGAAGAAAGAGAGAAAAGGAGAAAAGGATGGAGTAGAAAATACGGCAAGAAAACAGGAAGAGAAAGAGGAACAGTGACAAAATTATTCGAATTTGTAAAGCAAACAGCAGATATCACATCATATCAGTGAGCATGAAAATGGCGTTCCACGATAAACAGCCTCCAAACCATGGGCGCAGATCCTGGTGAGGACAGCGGGACGCGTCCCCACCAACTTTTTCAGTAGTGGGGACATGATATACCGTGTCCCCACCAATTTGTTTTGACCAATAGCTGCATTTCAAGTTCCCCTGTATTGAACGTTGGCGCAGTTTGATCCAGCATTGTGCAAATGACATGCAGCAGTTCTCATTTTATTGTATTTTATCCACAGTTGTTAAATATAGGACGGAAATCGCATTTGCGGCAGTCTATATTTGTTTTCTGGGAGAGGACCCCAGACCCATCGTATAAACAAAAGTCTACTTGGATTATTTGTCCCCTGATTTTCGTTCTGCAGACGCCCATGTATTTCTCCAAACTAAATGTCTAAGCCATGAGATCTAAAACTTAAGGAGGTTTAGGAGCATCATTAGGTCTGGGAAGTGTTATTTCCGGCGATCTAGGAGGTATAATTGCCCAAAAAAATCGTACGCTACGCGCGAACCCATGGTCGCGCTCCGCTTAGATAGTGTCATAGAACAGACACGCGTCCCCACCATTATCCAAGACTGATCTGCGCCCATGCTCAAAACTGTCGATGTGTGTAGTGTTCGGTTTCGGAAATATCTGGTATATTTTTATTTCCTTCAACGAAATTTTTTAGTAGCCGTCTGAATTTTCGAAAATTCCCTAATCAACATTCTTCATCATACTTCATCATACTCGTGCAATTTTGACCCGTCTGTTAAAGGAGGTTTTTCTATATCGGTTGTCCATAGATGATATTTTGTGCAACATTATTATGGGTATGTTTTGAAGTGAATTTATTCACGAGAATTGTGAACTTTCAAATTCTGAACAGTGGGGCTGACGGATATTGTGGGCCGCGATGAAGAATCACCTACAAAAGCAATGATCCACAGGATATGTGATGAAGTCGAACATGATGTGTGACTGGTGACAATCTTCAAAAAGGTTATAGATGAGAAAAAAAGTATTTGGAAAAAACTTGGTTCTCAGGCAAAAGTGTACATATGGTTGGTCAGTTTCAAGCCCGAGAAGTACCATTTCCGGTGATCTGGGGGTACCAAAACCAGAAATTTGCTTGTACGCTGCGCGCCAACCAATGGTGGCGCTCCGCTTAGATAGTAATATGCGCCCCCCGGGTTAGAAAATCCTGCAGACGCCCCTGGTTAAATGCAGCTTTTTAAGGCCTGGGCAGTGCAATTTACTGCAATCTGAGAGGCAATATTTGCCAAAAACTTCTTGTGCACTTCGCGCCAACTTATGGTGGCACTCCACTTAGATAGTGAGCCAGCAGTTATGACTTTTTATTTCATCAATGGCCTGCAACCCCCCCACTTCTGACAAGAAATCTCCGCCACTGTATAATACCTTGTATTTTAACATCTGAATAAACAGTGAAAATTATGACTTATGTATAAACTATAAGATTTGTGTGTTTTAAACAACACGAAGATAATATTCAATCGGTCTTGACGTTACCAAAATGGACTCCTTATTGACTCACACATGACACAAAAACCGTGTCTTATACAGAGTATAAGGGTGCGGGAAGGGGGGGGGGGGGTTACGAGGGGTCCGATGGTTGTGTTAAGGGCGGAGGTGACCTCACATATTGTTAGGGTAAGAGGACCCTCCCTTTTGAGAAATTATTGTAAAATGGAGGGTGCTTTGATGCAAACTGATGATATTTTGCAATTTCTGAAGCGAAGTTGGAGAATTTTCGACTGTTTATATTTGTACATGTTATGTACTTATGTTATGTACACTATATATAGAGTTTTATGTAATATTCTGGCAACCCAGATTTTTCCAGAAGTACATATGGTTGCTTCCCTGTACACATATGATTTAAATTGATGGATGCATAAGACAATCGGATTGGCTAGTTTATAATGACGTCACTGGAAAGCATTATACGTCCATACACATTTCAAGATTATCTGCTCCGTTAAAAAAACAACTCAATTTTTAAATTAAAAGAGAAGTCCAGGTCAAAAATTCTTTTTGATATCTTAAAGAGGAACATCATCTAAGCATTCTGGTGCAAATTTCACTAGAATTCTTCGATGATATGTTCCTCTTTAACACATCAAAAAGAAATCTTTGACCTGGACTATTATTTCAAGTTGCACTGCGATAATTATTTTCGTTTTCGCTGGGAGGGGACTTTTATCTGTTCATGGAGACTGAAAGCTCAGCAAGAACTTGTTTTTTTTTTCAATTTCGTGTAGAGAAATCATAACGATTTACACTTGTGCTTGCAATTTATTATGTGATATGCAAGCATGCCGAAATATCGAATAATAATAATAATAATACATCAGCCCATTTGCAGAGATCAAAAGCATGAATTAAAAACAAAGAGTTTGTATAAATGCAGAGTAATTTATCCTGCAGTCGAAATCTGCTTTGCAATCACTTAGAATATTTTCGCAGTGGTCGATATTTGAGGCAATTATGTCTCATATAGGGGAAAGGGCGTACTGTGAAGGTTCATAATAAACCCAAGTACCATTTACTACCATAGAACAAGAAAAAGAGTGGTCCTATAACATATACATGTTTCCCTTAGTGTATCGTAATAGCTCAGAAATATATATTTCCTGACAAAATTTGACTACAGCGGATTATAGTAACCACATGATAATTCAATTCGGGTTATAAATATGACCATACTGCGCATTTTTAGCAAGTTCTATAAATGGCGGGGAACTTTGTACGTAATTTGTATGACGAAAATATAACATTGTTAACAGGAAAATATAGCCTTAGTGTAATACACTTGTGGATGGATTTTTCGAAAGTGAGGAATTATTGGTAGGTTTCCTTTGCACATTTCATCAAATTTGTGTTCGGCCCTACATTTTATGGACAAAACATGTTTATAGCAGGAATGACTGGGTTTGTGGGGGAGGGGGTATTGATATATGTAAATATAAACTTGCAGCTAATGATGATGTAATACAATACACCATTGCAGCGGTAAGTCGGTATAAATACGTCATATATTTATAATGAATTCATATTACTTGTCACAACGAATTCGGAGGATCTTTCTTGTCATGTGTCAGAAATAGTTTCGTCGGTCGAGCCTTAAATAAGAAAAGCAGTTGTTCATATTGTTTATATTTTATATTAGAGATACTTGTGTGGTTTGCCCCTGCCTCGAAATACGTGCCTACCTATGGAAGTCCCTATATATCCATCTCACCCTTTATATATACACACACACACATGTTTGTATTACATTCAGACCGAGGACCCCATTGTATTTTCCATTGTTCAAATCCACGTACCCTAACCTTAACAATACCCCAATACAATAGAATTCTTCTGAGGACGTGGTGATTCTTTAAAAATCACAACCGAGGACCTGCAATTCTTTGTTCAAGTCCTCGGTCAGATAGCAAAACAAACGCACACACACAAAAAAAAAAAGAAAAAAAAAAAAGCTATTGGACGGACATTATAGCCAATACTTTTGCCACGCAAATAAATATGAACTCTGGCTACGGGCCTGCCCGGGGGTGATGGAAGAGGATTAATTCAGGATAGGTGGGGGAGGGAGCACAAATGTTGACTGACGTCCATCCTGGGATTCTTTCGGGGAGGGGAGTGGGGGAAAGTGAGGTTAGATGCAAAATCGTGCTCAGTTTGTACACAGTTTCGTCTATTGTTAGGGGAAGGGGACCTCATTGCCCATGCCCCACCCCCATGTGGTGAGCCTGGTGAGGTGGTGTGGGTACGGGTGGGGTAGGGGAAAGAGTATTGACCGTCGTATCCATATATATATATATATATATATGGAGGTTGAAGTATGGATAGGGTAAGAAAGTGGGGAACAACAATTGGGTTGATTGCCCCTAGATTTCGCGCCAGTAGAAAAAAAAAATATTGGACAAATTTTCGAAAAAGAAGAAAATTCCATTTATTTATAACTCACCCATATCCGTTTGGGTGTTACTAGTATTAGGCATTACCTCCGGGTAAATGGGATTAAAAATGGCACGAGCGAGGAAACCTCTCCTTCCGAGACTACTGTCACTGGTAAAAAGAAGGAACATGGCATTCCCCGTGCTGGTGGTTGGTGATGGTACGCTGGACCCACAAAAAGTATTTATGGTGGTTGCAGATGAGGACACACCATCATGTATCTGAATAGATACCAAATTCAAGATTGTTCTTTATGAATTTGATCAAATCACCTCACAGAAATCCGAGTTTATATATATCATAGGCCTATATTGTACTTCTAACTCACTCTATGCACAATATCCGAGATTTATTTCAATTAATTCTGAGAAGGATATCAAAAATAACAAACTCCAGCCAGCTTCCCCAACCCCTTCACCTAAACATATCTGGTCATTTGAATTATGGCATTGTTTATATACGAAGTTGAGAAAAAAGAAAAGATCAGAGACAGGGGATGGAGTGGGGGGTGGGGTGGGGTGGGGGTGTTGGCTTGGTTCGTGGTTATATGGCTTATTTGCCTGTATTTAACTTTATTAAGAGTTCAACCACACATGCGCAAAATTGAAATTCCCCGTACCCACAGATTCGACTATATGCTTTCAATGTTATCATAATGTGCATTAATATAAACATCCTTATTATTTAATATACTTTCGATTTCATATAACCATGTTGATGCAAAGCAGGATATGAAGTCAGCGAACCAATCACATTAAAACGGATATAGCCTATATTGATCAGGTGCGAATCTTGGGAGGGGGAGGTGGAGGGGGAGGGGGAAGTAGACACTGTCCCCCCCCCCACCCCCACATTCAATATGCACCCAACAATAGCTTTTAGCAGACGGTTAACTTTTGCTGCGAACGATGCTCTAGGAACTCCGTCCCCTCCTTCAATAATCCCAGGATCCATCACAGGGGCGTCAATCCAATTTGAAACGTTGTGGGGGGGGGGGGTGCGGACGTAATCGATTCGAGCATTCCGGCCGTAAGTACTATCTAAGCGGAGCGCCACCATCGGTTGGCGCTCAGCGTACCAAGAAAATTTCAGATTTCAATACCTGCCAGATCGCTGGAGATGGCACTTGCCAGGCTGGATAGCAGCCATCTAGTTGCGTGATTTCGGGAGAAAATTACAAATTCGTCACTTAGGAAATCTGCAATTAAGTTCATGCGACCTTCATTTTTGGTGGATTATTTCTTTTATTAGTGATTCTAAATGACATGAACATTAGAACTCATTGCAAGTTGACAAATGATGCGGCGAACTGGAACCCCAGCCCCATTTTGCCCTATGTTTCAGGATAGGATACCCCTCATTTGTTCGAACCTATGACAACTAACAATCTGTGAATAAATTTACTTCGAAATGGGCACATTATATTTCACCAAGTCAGTAAAGGAATGACCCCAGGGCCTCAGATATAGGCCTATAGCAGGGGTGGGCAACCTTTTTGAATGAATGGGCCAGATTTTAGGAGTGAAAGATTGACAGGGCCGCACCTAACCAACGACCTGCTGTTGATTTCAAACCTTTGATTCCGAGGACGTTCAAGTAATAGGTGTGTGTACTAATCTGTATTCACAAAAAACATAATGTCAATACAGTCCAGTTGATAATTAATGGTGATAATAGACCTACCTGACAGCATCATTAGTGCAGATAAATTCTAAGCAGCTAGCTCGTTTTTGTGATAATGTAAAATAGATTGATTTTTTTTCTTTTTCTTGAGACATCTCACGGGCCGCAAATAAATCACTGGTGGGCCGCATGTGGCCCGCGGGCCGTAGGTTGCCCACCCCTGGCCTATAGGAACGATGTCCCAAAATGTCCCCGGACATATAGGCGAAGAAAGCTATCCGCCGCGACTGCATGTGAGTTTCTCGACTTGCCGTCCTGGGAGTCATATACCACAAAATGGTGCATTTCCTCATACGCCATTATTAATAATTTAAATAACTAACTACTTAGGCACAGCCCAGATCCGAGTTCGTATAGTGAGCTTAGCGCAAATTTGGCCAAAAGTAATCATACGCCAGCATGTTAAACCACCAATGACTTTTAATGCCACCCGTGACACACTTCCAATGGGACTGTGTCAGTTTAAATGTTTTGCTAGGTCTACGAGAATACATATTCTATGAAATTTGAAACAAGGATGGCAAGACAAACCACTTTAATTAGGTTTTCAGGACCTCACCTATGCGCATGTATCGTCAGACTTAGAATAGGTCCCATGTGAGTGGTGGCTAAAGTGATGAAGACATCAAAATAAATCAGTGGTTGTTCGTTGGAGTCCTCACGCAAGTTACCTCGGTTGCTAGAATGGATCTGCATCTGGTAATCGGGTGAATTCTGGTCGGAGCGTACTATGTAACCACCGTGTACCCAATGATCCCACCCCACCTTAATGAAATCCTGGCTCCACCCATGAAGATTCTTCACGCAGGTTTTTTTTTTACCTATACGCGGAATAGTATAGGCCTGCACAAAGTATAACACCTCCTTGTTTCTAGCATATGACTTAACCCGGAAGTTACGTCACTCGCACAATCGCTGTTTGAATCATGAATCCATTTATGCTAATTCGAGAACTCACCGATAGACTGTCGTACCGACACCGTTCACCAGCAAAAGACGAGGAACCTGCTTCGATTTCAAACGAGCTGAAGGAGAGCGTCACCGCTTTTAAATCTGGCGCGATGACCAAGTACCAGCACGTCACAAGATTACCGTACTCGTCGGGATAGTTTGGTGACGTAATGTTGCCCCCATTGGTTGAAATGGTAATGTTACAGGCTACCGCAGGGGATAATTAACAAGAAACAAATGTTATAATGGAGATATACACTCATACACGTAAGCAAATTCAGCCTGAGACAAAGGACAGGAACATTTCTTGTCATTGTTCAACAAATTGACCAATTTTCCAGTAATTACTGCGCCAATTAAGGTAGCCATTGATCAATCTAAGACAAACGTTACTCTAACCCTCTGTTTGTGTTTAGTCTACAGTATCCGGTATTGTATCATGCGCGGTTATAGTCAAGTCCTTTTAACTCGAGTTGCATGATTTTGTCCGAATCATAGACGCTTAGGTCAAGTCCACTATACTGCACTGAGCCCGTGTGCGAGCGGCCGAGCCCAAATCAATCTCGGTCCGAGTCGTAGCCGATTCCGAGCCCACCGAAACCCACATTCCAGTAATTTAATAATTAATGACAACCACTTAAAACATTTGTATTAATAAAGGGGAAACCACAAAACCAAATCATCATCTTTAGCTTAATGTGACAGTGACATTTGTGAAGAACAATTCTCCCAAACAGCTTAGAAAAATCTTGCTCTCTTTGGGAGACATAAATTAGTTTAGACGCCGCGTCTGGGAGCCGTCATATCGTAAAATCTATAGTCACTGTGCCGCTCTATAGGAGCTGAAACTCATTACTCACTCTCTGGTTGACTTTTCATATCTACAAGTCGAAACGTAAACCTGTTGTGACCCTGAAAGCTATCATGCCATGATTGCCATCACTACACATCTTTGTAACCAGCTTCAATATATTTTATATTCAACACTTGCAAAAATCCATCTCCTTTACTATACAGAAAATAAACATAGTTTAACACATAACTCAACACATACAAGACTTTAAAGGACATATATGATCGTGGTTGTCATATATTAAACTTGATCAAGTATATATGACCTTGCAGGGACGTGACGAAACATTAAATCCTTGATATCTCCAAAATGAGACAAGATATTTTTTCCTATATAGTTTGTTTTTTGCGAAAGTTGTTGTTCATATTTTAAGCGTGTTGCAGTAAAGTGTCATCCACTTTCTGTTAAAATGTGGACGAAAGTATTGGCGAAACCTTTAGAGTAGTCTGGTTAGTTCAGTCAATCATTGTGCATATGATTGTGTGTTTAGTATTTTCTGTATGTAAGTCCTTCTCAGTAGCAACTGGGTCGTAACTGCAACATTGTGTTAGGACATTTTGACACAAATCAGTGTTTAACTGATAAACGGGTACTCACCTTTACCAGTTTTAACTGATAAGGCATGAGAATCGGCTGATATATACAGGCGCGTAGCCAGGAATTTGCCAAGGGAGGGGCGAAACTGTAGATTCGGCATTGCAAACAATCAAAGCGTAGGGCCACCATGAGTTGGCGCGAAGCGTACAAGAAAATTTGGCTGAAAATGCCTCCCAGATCGCTGGAAATGGCACTTCCAAGGCCTTGTAAGTTGCATCTTAGCATTTTCTCTTTTGAAAATACTAGCGATATCATAAAAACATTTAAAAAAATATGCTCAAGGGGGGGGGGGGCTGCCCCCTTCGCCCTCCCCTTGGCTACGCGCCTGGATATATATACATTCTTGTGTCGAGTTATGAAAGGCACAAATATAACAATGAAATCGAGCCTCCATTCTAAGTCATTGTGGCATATTGACAAGATTGTACAGAGTGGATTAAGTTCCTATGCAGCGTGGCAAACAGTGTGCAGCTTATTCCGATAGTTTCTTCATTTTCGTTATTGTTTTTTCTTTTTTTTCTTTTTTGAAATGCAGTCTGATCGCCTAACCAATGATTATATATAACGAGGGGTTTGTTGTCGAATGGTATTGATAATAATCGCTAAAAGGTGTCCTTGATTGTAATATCTTAGAAGTAAATGTAAATACGTACCTGACATTGAAGGTGGAACTTGCCAGCAGAATGTCATTAAAATCGCCAGAAATCTTGATGGAAATATGCAAATACAATACATGATCGTTGGTTAAGTACGAGCAATTCTTTAAACCTGTCGTCCAGTCAGTAAAACGGTTCAGTTGCTACTTTCAACTTCAGACTGAATGATCAATGTAGATTAATTTTTAAGTGTCAACAATGCATTCAACGAAAACGAAAGAGGTATTCTATTTGAATCAATATATATATATATATATATATATATATATATATATATATATATATATATATATACATATATATATATATATGTACATATATATATATATACATATATATATATATATATATATATATATATATATATATACAGGGGCGTATCCAGGGGGGCGCAACAGGCGCGCGCCCCCCCCCTATTGGCCGTCACCAAAAAAAAAAGTTTAGCAAAAAAAAAAAAAAAATTGATGACGACCTTTATGTGAGATGTCGGTGATCGCTCAACCCCCCCCCCCCCCCTCCCTCCCGTATGCTTTATTTTTTGTTTGCCAAAAAAAGGTTCTGGCGAAGTTCGGCGGCATAATAGTTTTAGAAACATAGATGGTAATTGTGTTTGTATTATCACTATAAACACTAAGTGACATGCCAGCCATACTAAATTGTGCATTTTGTGTCCATATTTACTGGAAATGTTGCTTATTATTAAGGTCGAAAAATGGATCACATATGGCCATGGGCGGCGATCCTGGGTGGAGGGGGGATATATCCCCCCATGAAAATGGGTGGAGGGGATGTAATGCACCATATCCCCCCCCCCCACCAAATGCCAGGGATAAGAATATTTTCATGATATATATATATATATATATATTTTTATTGATATAGTACATATATGCACCCTCATAGTATTCATATAGGCCCTATAGTAGGCCTACACACGTACATGTTCCCTCGACTGCTGAGAATCTCATGTAACCAGGGTAATGCTTAATACACGTTTCACCTGGATGCCCTAGCAATCGGTACCTAGGAATGTAACTATGTGTAATTGTGTATTGCATGTGTATAGGCCTATAATAGCCTGCATGAGGCCATTTTCTTCATCGAATAATATAAAAGAGCTCTCGAATATTCTAACGTTGCGCCTGAAACAAGATTGACAGGGGCAATTTTCCCAAAATAACACCCGAAATTAAAAAAAAAAGTATTTTGGATCCTGATTATGAGATATTTCGGACATGACATCCCTATTTTAAAGTTGGGTATATGCCGCTTGGAAACCTCGGGAAGTGCCGTTTCCGGCCATCTAGAGGGTTTGTTAATCCCAAAATTTTCTTGTACGCTTAGCGCCAACTCATGGTGGCGCTACGCTTAGATAGTCAACAAGGTCATATCCCCCCCCCCCCCACTCGGAAGTACGGATCGCCGCCCATGCATATGACACCATTTTGCATTTCAGCCCTTCTTCGAAAGCAAAAATTGTACACCCCTCCCCTTAGACCCATCCCCAAGGACGGCGATCATTCATGCCTGACGCCCCCCCCCCTATTGGAAAATCCTGGATACGCCCCTGTGTATATATATATATATATATATAAATATATATATATGATACGTCATCATTGTCAAATTTGGTGGGGTAGAATTACATCGTCATGATTCTGTCATTATATACAATAGTAGCCTCCCCCCCCCCCCCTTGGCTTCGCGCCTGGGGTGGCTTCAATTCAAGTCTAGGTTGAAGATGAGTTTCCCTTCTAGTATAATCCTGATCTTCTTTTCAAGTACGCTTCCCATGCACTTTCCATGCGCGAAAGCATCTGGTTTTCATAGGTCATTTTAAAATCACCTTTTCCCTCTATTTCCTCGATCATTCTTTTTGGAAAAATCTATGGTTTACAAATTGGTCACATTAAAGTGCCACATATGTGACCCAACTGTACATGGATTTCTTCACTTTCGACATCATTGATTGGCCACTTAGGAAGCAGAGTTTCATATCCGCCAATCAGATGACAGGATCGATAAATCAGTGCGATCAACAGAGTGGCTCAGATTTTAAATTTGTAGCCTGAGGCGAATAGCATACAACCCGAAGTCGCATACTTCCGAGATCTTTAGCTGCGATTATTTCAACGATTTTTAAGCACTTCACAGCAGAGGTAAAACGTGTTTAAAGAAGTGGACCCCTAAATAATGTTTTTCCCTTGGTCTAGGCCTAGGCTACATTAGAAAAAGATATTAGTTTAGCAACCGCCTTACGTTAGGGCTTAATTACTGTACTGTACTGTACTGTGTAGGCTTAGGCCTATTTAAACGTTAGGGGACAAACTAAAACGAATGACAGCGAATGACAGAATGACAATTGACTTTGTACAGGGTTAATTATCATTTGCGAATGACAGCGAATGACAGCGAATGACAACGAATGACAACGAAGGACAGTGTTGAGAAAAGATATGATTAACGGAGTGGAGTAAATCCGGTTATTGGTTTTCTGCGCGAAAATGATTTGAGGAAAATCGCATGTTACGTGGTTGCAGGGTTTTGGTGTAATTTACGGATACTAACCACAGGGAAAGTTTTTGTGTGAGAATGCGCTTGAGTGCTGTGCTTTTTACCTCTGTAGATTTATACAGAAAGATAACTGAAGCCGTTTCAAGATTATAATTGTTATTTTCTAACAATTAATATCGGAAAAATGACGTTAAATTTACTTTTAAAAATCAGACTTACAATTTCGCTTACTATAAGGTGCGTTTTTATTTTGTCCGTACTTTACTAGATCTAGATACCCACGAAGTCTGAACTGTGATATCCGGTTGAAGCAAATGTCTGTGCTGTCATTACTGTCATTCGTTTTAGTCAACGCAATTTTTTAGTGTGTACAACATATTGTCATTCGTTATGTGTAACGCAATTGTCATTCGTTTTAGAAACACCCAACGTTAGGCGATGTCCGACTAATGTCAGGATAAGTAAACGCTAAAGACTAGAGTAAATGATGTTAAACTATCGAGTACCCGAACGGAGTAACCTTACCTACGCTAGGCCAAATATTAAAATTAGGGCCACTACCCCAGTAAATTTACTGTTTAATACTCATGCAAATTACGGTAGCAAATCTAATGCAATAGGCTAGGCCTAGGCCTAATTCGGTTGGCCAGTGCCATTCCACCAAAGGTACAGTATATACAGCCATAGCTACATACCGCCATGCCATTCCGCAATTGGTTTCGATACTTTCCGCCATGGGTACATGATTTTAGGAATGGATTTGACACAAGAATGTATCTGCAAAACTGTTTTTGATTCGCGTGGAAGGATAGTTACAGTTACACTGTCTTCAATTGTGATGGTTGGCTGGATAGTATGAATTGTAGTTATTAGACAAGATTGGGGAATAGATACACAATATTTAATGTACATGTTGATTGAATAGTATTAATTGTATTAGTTCGTAAGTGTCGATACAATGTCTTCAAATATAATTATATAGTTGCAGACCTGTCAACCTGTTGACCCCAAAATAGGGAGAATAACATTTTTCAGGGCCAAAAATCCGGGAGAATAGGTGGGAAATAGGGAGGTTGGTATTTTTCAACTAAAATTATATAAATACTCCTAAATAAATAGTCGATAGTACCGCTCATGTATATATAACTGGACATGTGTACGCGCACAGGATTGTATTAAGACGTATAAACAAGTACAAACGCGTAGAAAATCGTTGACAAACAAATTGCCGCGTAGACACCTCGTATAATCCCTGTACGAGTTTATACGCAGGTTATGCTATTGTGCTCAATGAATAGGGATTAAAGATGCCGAAAGAATAAGTGAGAGGTTTGAAACAGCCGTTTCTTAAATCGTAGTTTAAGACGTGATATTCACCTAGCATCGAAGAGGATGCAGGTAAAGTGTGTGCTGGCATAGAAGTTAACTGTTTTTTGTCGTATACATGTAGCCTACATGCGAACTGCACACATTAGGTATGCCGCATGTACAAACAAGTGACAACTTGTGTTTTATTAATCTTGTGCACCATGGCATATGCACAGTGCACGCCTTACTACTGTACTGCATTCAGGACTCGACCAAGGCCAACCAACGTACAATAACGACGTGGGCGAAGTCTGAGAACTGACAAGGCAGCCTGATATTGGTTGAGAGTCCCGCACAGCACTGTGTCAGTCGTAACGTGTTTGTAAACAATCAATCTATTTTTAGATTACACTTATTACGCGATAGGCATAGGACTAACTGTTGGCTATTTTCAGAAAATTTCGCAAGTGATGAAACATTAAAAAACCGGGAGAATAGAATATGAAACCGGGAGATTCGGGTAAAAACTGGGAGTCTCCTGGTAAAACCGGGAGAGTTGACAGGTCTGTAGTTGGTTGAATAAACCAAATTAATTTGGGTTGATTGTTTATTAAAAAGACCAATTCTGATTGTTGGTTTAAATGGGCCTTGGCCTAGGTATTGAAAAGTGAAGCAATATCACAGTGCATAAAGGCCTACAATGCACCCACAATAATGTGCTAGCCTCTTTCTGACATACAAAGTGCTTTACTGCCATTTGAGTAACATGGCAGAATGGCACAGCTCCCC
This sequence comes from Apostichopus japonicus, assembly GCF_037975245.1. Lineage (NCBI taxonomy): Eukaryota > Metazoa > Echinodermata > Holothuroidea > Aspidochirotida > Stichopodidae > Apostichopus > Apostichopus japonicus. Next base: position 20,459,810 of record NC_092567.1, read on the forward strand.
AATGGTTCTATTCTAATTTCTTTTTATCTTTTGTGCAAATTACATGATGTGATTCAACAGGAGTCTAAATACATTTTTTTTTTCACCATTGACACCATTTTTTAAATACCGAAGACCTGCTATTTGAAGTATCAGTCTACAAATACATTTTAGAAATACAGCCTAGGCCTAGTGTTCATGTTCATTTTCAATTGTTGAACACCTGCCTTCATCTACAGTAGCCCAGACCTGATGTTGCTTTGCACATACAAACAAAGTCAGAACCAGCTCTGTAACAATGAAATGAAGTTACTCCTGTGTTACAATGAAGCCATTGTTGTGGGATATACTTACTGTGCAATGTGTGCAAGTTTACTTATATGTACATACTGTATTGTAGAATTTGTAGTCATATTGTTTTGTGATTGGATTCTAAAATGCTTTGATGTATAATATGCTGAAAGATACGATTAGCAACAAACCAATCTTGAGCATGACAACTTTGACAAGGCTAACAAATTCATTGACATCAGTACCTATGTGAGGACAGTTACAGTGTCTATGACAAGCCTACGTTCCATTCTCCTTTGACAATTTTGCAGATATAAAATTTATATAAATATATATTACATTTCCCCTTACAGTCATGTGCCCCAGTTCATGAAAGGAAAAACTGCTACCTGAGTCTAAGAGGAAATCTATGTTGGAAGTAAACTAGCTGTGGGATGGATTCCCCTCGGAGATTAATGGATTCCCCTCGGAGATTAATGGATTCCCCGCGGAGATTAATGGATTCCCCGCGGAGATTGTCTGCTCGTTTGAGTGCATCAGGAAAAGGATTGAAAGGTAAGTGCTGTACTGTAAACTTCCCTTGAGCCCAGTTGAGAGGGGTAGGGGAGGAGAGTGTGGTATGTTAAAAATTAACAAATAAATGCTGAAGCTACTTTGTAACCAAGTTACTCTATGCCAAGGTCAGAGACAAAAAACGTACTTAGAGACTGTCAAATTCACATTAACTCACAAATATACTAAATGTACCTCAGAACAACATTGGAGAGATACGTATCTTTACTACCTACTTCCTCTAACAACGAACATTACCGTGCTCGTAGCATCGCCACGTTACTGTACTTTACCACCCTACTAACTGATACTTGTCATAACATGTAAGTGATTCTTATTTCATAATGTTATACTGTACTCAGGACGACTCAGTTCCGGATCGAAGAGCAACCAGCCAGGGAAAGACACCATCAAACGAGACTTGGAAAAGTTCCTCCAACAGAAGGTCATTCACAGCAACAAGTTTTACAGGAAACGGGAAAAGATCGTGACCGAAATATTTTCATCGGAGAGAAGATACCAGGAACAACTGCAAGTAGTTGTAGACGTAAGCATGCGTACTCAGTACAATCTTGATGTTGTCCATCTTACAATGATCATTTGTTATGTGTTCCTGATATGTACAGAAATTGAGTTTCTTCCTGTAGAACTGCAAGCCTCAAAAATCAAAACCAAGGATTAGTCCTCTTGGGGGGGGGGGGTTTGCCCGGGGGCAATGAAGATAAAATACTTAGTGTCTGACACTGCACTAACACGGACCTACAGTTTATACTCAGGAATGCTTTCTTGTTAGACAACACAAAATGCAATACCAAGAACAATCCCCGCCCCGCCATTCCCCACTCCTCCCCACCCCCCACCAGATACAGTAATCTATGCAGTTGGTGTTCTTTTTGCCGTCCAAACAAGGATCTACATTCATGACAGCTTTCTCTCCTCTTGCACAGTTGTTTATGACGCCACTTCGGGCTCGAGGGATTCTCCCCGATCAAGTTTTCAGGAACATCTTTGGTGATTTGACGGCCATCCAGTCTGTCAACAAGGAGCTCCTTGCACACATGGAAGAGACTAGCATTGGCACGGCGTTTCTCCAGCTAGCTCCCTACATGCGGCTGTATTGCACCTACGCAAACGACTTTGACAGAGCGATGCTGACTCTACAGGTAGGACCTTACTGTATGTAAACGCCACTATAAGGCGACGGTTCGCAAAGTATGAGAGCCCCACCTCTACAGGTGGGACGTTACTGTACGTAAACGCCACTATGAGGGGATGGTCCGCAAAGTATGGGTACCCCACCTCTACAGGTGAAATGTCACTGTTCGTAAACCTCGCTATAAGGGGATGGTCCGCAAAGTGTGAGAGCCCCACCTCTACAGGTGGGACGTTACTGTACGTAAACGCCACTATAAGGGGATGGTCCGCAAAGTGTGAGAGCCCCACCCCTACAGGTGGGACCTTACTGTATGTAAATGCCACTATAAGGAGATGGTCTGCAAAGTATGGGAGCCCCACCTCTACAGGTGGGACCTTACTGTATGTAAACGCCACCATAAGGCGACGGTCCGCAAAGCATGAGAGCCCCACCCGAAAAATAATTTACATTTGTTTCTGCTCCAAAGTCATGGAATTCCCTTCCAAATTATCTAAAATGCATACCGGATAAATCACCGTTCATGGCTAAGCTGAAAATGTACCTCTTCATTAGGTATTTTTGCTGATGTTTTTGTTTTGTTTTTGTTGTTATCTGTATAGCGCTTTTGACAACTTTTGCTTATAATTGGGTGCCTTATAAGTGTTTGGTATTGTTATTATTATTACATTTAATTGGAAATTTATTAAGTTGTTGCTTTTTTTAACATCAAGTCCATATTTCCAGCTAACTTTTATGCATTCAGAGCATGGCTTCTTGAAGGGTTGGGGGAGTTTGGTTGGGTTGTGACTCTTGTCATAGGGGAATGTCCTTACATGTGAGCGTTAAAGTTTGCGTGCATTACCGCTTCTGTGGAAGTACAGGGAAGTCTTAGGTAATGAGATGATCTAGTTATATTGTCATGTCAATGCAAAAGGTCCTTTGACAATAAAGTTAATACTGGATTATCAGGAACCCTGGATAAATATGGGCTCCTGTTTCTGAAAATTTCTGTAGTACAGCCGTTGTTTTCAAATTCTGAAACCAAATACCGTTTGTTTTGTTGTTGCCACTACAAAGCACTAGGCTTGTTGCGATATCACATTTTCCACATCAAAATGTCATATTGTTTTTGTTTGTTTTCCCCACCCACGAAATGATGTCGCGACATATCGTAAAATAAGCCACGCCCATTTGTAAACTCAACAAGATCCAGTCACATTGAGCCACCCCTGACACATGCACTTGAATATTATCAATCAGTTGCGAGGATGAGGCTTTCTCTTCCCAGTTTAGAAGAAACTTAACCTCTGTGGTAGAAGACTGTGTAGACACACACAGTGTCCACCGTCTGCAGGCTCACACTGCACGGTACTGTAAGGTAGTACGGAATTTATCTCGTAGAAGTCTCATCAGCAATTTATTTTTCTTCAGGAGTGGGAGAGGAAGACGTCGGAATTCTCCAAATTTCTCCAGGAGCAGGAGGGTAAGGAAGCTTGTCGTTCCCTCGCATTGCCGGCGTTTCTGATCACACCAGTACAAAGAGTTCCAAGGTAAGAACCTCATAGAGATTGTCGTCTTAAAGGGTGGGAAGACTCACGCACAAAGAAACGTCTCATGCTGGTGATCTGACCTAGTTTCGACTGAGGTGTAACAGAAGTGTTAAACACCACCATTGATCCCAGAAAATACACACACAGCTTGCTACCTTCGGTAATTAGACACTAGTAGCTACGGTCAATACCCACAACACAGTGTACATAGCAGGCTCAGCCATCGATGGACATCTCAGGTCCAGCTAAATATAACAAGGTATCACGTTTCATTACTGTCTGCATTTTGTAGCAACACGAACAAAACGTCACTTGCAAGCAACAGAAAGTTAACTTTTTCAGATGGCCGCACGCGGTTTGGGGCGAGTCTTCAATGCCTTTAAAGCCGGACCCACTGTCGACCTGACTCGACTAGACTGCTCCGACATGGAAAATTGATAATAAATGTCGAACAGTGTGTGTGCGTGTTTTCAAGACAAGCACCCATTGAGATTTTGTCCAATTATATTCTCACCAGCTCCAGCATTAAATGTGAGAATACGCTATAGTCATGTGGAATATTGATTGTGTCATGTACCCTAAAACAAATTTGTAACCCATATCAAATTGTAGGTCAAAAGCATTAAAGTGAAGAAAAGAAAGGGGAGAAAAAGAGACATTTTACTGTCATCGGGCAAAGTCTATGACATCACACCTGTTTGCTTCAAGTTTACTTCTGCTATAAACTGTGACAATTTCCACTACCAATATCTCAAAGACACATTGTGCCAGTATTGCATGTTTAAGTTCACAAGGATGGTTAATGAATGTTCTTCTTCAAAATTTAAAAAATCAATCTTCCTCTGGACTGTTCCTTTGAGGTTGGTGTCGTTTAATTTATTAATAATAGTTTTTATTTATTTTATCCTGAACACGGCAGGTAATATACTACCGTACCAGGCATATGTATAGTTACAAAAAATTGGGCACTTGTAATTAAAGAGAACTTTACTGACAGTGTTTGTTCAATACATAAAAATGTGAGTCCCACCAATTTTATAGTATCTCAATTTTGTCCTGCAAATATTTTAATGTTTATAAAAGCATGTTCCAATGCCATTAGAGAGGAAACGTGGCATGTTGTATAAATGAGAGACTTTTCCTGATTTTTTCTTTTGTCTCCGTAGATACAAACTCCTGTTAGAACAACTGGTTGATCACACACCTCCTAGCTTTGAGGACTACAAGAATATTAAAGGTAAGCTAGATATGAACTTAAAAGGGACATTTTTTTAATCGTTTTGGTCAGCAGTTATACGGAATGTGCTAGATAATACTCAAACTTAGTTAGCCATTGATCAAATCATCAAACCTTCCAGGTATTTTCACTGAATGAAAGTACATCACAGGGTTAACAAATACATACACGTTTGAACATTTCATTGCCCATGCATTGTTGATATCAGTATTACTCAAACGTTAAAAAGCAGACTGAAAGTGTGATAGAACACAAGTTGACTAGTCAAGCTAATGATCAAACATTGCAACAGAATTGAGTTTAAAGTTAACATTTCAAGGTTAACAGTCACTTATCAAGGCCATTTTCACACAAACTTTTAACGTCAAACAGTTAACCTTGGGGTCATTGGTAACTTGTCAGACACACAGACACGTGCAGACAATTAAAACATTTGCTCCCGGGACACTACAGCGTGCCCAGGTCGATGTGTCCCCTGGGGGACTTCCCAAAGGGTACAGTTGCTATAGCCACAAACCAGCACATGCAACTATATTAACATGTCACTTCCCAAGTCCCCATTTACTGTATACACCTGGTTTAAAGAGAGGCAATGGAGATAAAGTGCATTGCCCAAATGACACAACGAAACGATCTGGCCAGGACTCAAACCTACCATCCTTAGGTCCACCGCCTTAGCCATATCACCACGGCACCCTCCTTTCGAACATTTCGTTGCGCATGCACTTTCCATATCAGTATTATTCCAATGTTTGAATGGGCAGATGTTTACTTCTTAATCTAACCAGAGGCTGCACAGATGATGGGGGAAGTCGCTCTAGGCATCAACGAGTACATCAGAGAAAATGAGAACTTGGAGAAGATGCTCAGCATCCAACAGAGATTGACAGGAGTCGACACTCCGAGGATATTGGTCCCCGGAAGAAAGTTCATCCGTGAGGGTCCTCTAATGAAGGTACCAGCCCACCCACCGATTATCTGACTTATTTCTGGAAAAAGTATTTTTCATTTTTTTTTTTTTTTTTTGTAAAGGTTGATTGCATCTCTTTCCTCCTCAAATCATAATTTTTTTTTTTTTTTTTTAAATCAAATCAAAACAACCTCAATAATTGAAGCTGGAGGGAAATACCAGTGATCTGGGGGTGCCCTCCCACCACCACCAGTGACATAGCTTACAATAAAAGTGAGGAGTCCCTCCCCCCCCCCACCCCCTATTCATATATTAATTATTGAAAGGGCCTTATAGTGAAGAACATGCTTGAATGAAAATGAAAATTTTATGCTGTCACTGCTGTGCTTGATGATAGAGAGTTAGTTGCTTTACATTTTACAATAACCTAACAATATACCTATACAGCCTCTGAAGAAGATAGGATCGAAATATCAGGCCAAACTAACTTTTACACAAACAATATACCTTGTTATACTTATAGTAAGTATCCTATCATTATTTTTAGGAGGCTAGTGGGGGACCCCCTACTTACTGCCTCTGGTCACCAGAGGAACAAACTTTGGTCGACAGCAGATGTCAACAATTTCTGTATCTTTCATCTACTTCGCAGGTCTCCAGGAAAGGTTTTGGTTCCCGCGAGCGGATGTTCTTTCTCTTCTCCGATATGCTCATCTACGCCAAGCCGAACGTTACGATAGAGAGACCGCTGTCGCCAAAGACCTATCTCTGTCGTCAAGTCATCCCATTGGGACTCTGCGACGTTCAACTGGTCCTCGGGGAGAAGCGGGCCGTGGAGACCGGAGCATTGTTTAAGGTAGGAGGTGTTCCTAAGGGCATCAGTAGTCCCCCCTCCCCCTCCCCCCCAAAAGGTGCAAGAATCATGGTTACCACCGTGTAGTCTAAAAATGGGAAAGAAGGGAAAAGGATAAAACTCTTGCTTTTATGCTTTTATCTTTCTTTTGGGGCGGGGGGGGGGCATGAGGGGAGGACAGTTCACCATGTAGGACTTAACAAGTAAATGTTGGACATATTTCTCCTTTAATGCCAATTTCCAGGAATTAAATTTTCTTTGACTTATAATTTTAAAGTTGAAGGAGATATGCCATGTAATAAATTCTTTTTGTCCCCTTTGATAATGGGATGCAGAAAATGGTTATGTGATATTTATAATTTGAAATTCTGCAACAATATTATCACTTTAATACTCAGTTCACAATGAATGTAAAAAATTTGTTTTCAAATGTTGGCATTACTTGGACATTCTCATGTAGGCAAGCGGTCCCAGAATACTCGACCATTAAGTGAACAAACCGTCTGGTAGCAGTTTTTAATTTTGTGTGTGCAACCAATTCTAACTTTGAGAGCCTCCTGTTAGCGTACACGCTTGACGTTCGGTCAATTCTGCAATGGTGTTTGATCTGATGGATTCTATTCTGCCCTCTCAATTACCAAGGTGTAATGTGTACCCTGTGAGGTAACTTGTTCACATAATAGAGTCTGCCTGATATTTGACTCCCCCCCCCCATTTGGATGTCGGATTGTCCCCTATGTGGAGGCGTAGTGGTTAAGGCAGTGGACTTGTGATCTAAGGATTGCAGGTTCGAGTCCTGGCCAGATCATTGCGTTGTGTCCTTGGGGCAAGGCACTTTATCTCCATTGCCTCTCTTCTTCCAGGTGTATTAAAGGCGACTTGCGAGGTAACTTGTAAATATAGTTGCGTGCACCGGTTTGTGGCTGCACCCTATGGGAATTCCCACGGGGGACACGTGGCTGTGGTGCACTGTGGTGCCCCAGGAGAGATTGTTTGAATTGTGCACACTTTGGTGTGTAGGTGTGACAAGTTACCAATGACCAGGGTTAAGTAATAAAAGTCGTGTGAGAGGGCCTTGGCCCTAAACAAGACTGTAAACCTAACATAATAATATAATATACTACAACTAACTGGAGAGCTATATATATATATATGTTATCTTACAGCTGCAGTATGGAGATGAACACCTCTTAATGTATTCAGCCAATCACCAGGAGGCCCTCGCTTGGATCGACGCCCTCAAAGGGGCCATCGACACCCACGTCAGCGAAACGTCCTCTCTGCAGAGAACCTCCGATGTCGCCACGGAAACAATCTCACAAACTCTCTCACCAAAGACACCCTCCACACCTTTTCCATACTCGTTACGCCCAAGACCGAGGTCCAAAGTCTTCGACGACATCATGGTACGTTGAAAAGAACAAGATTGCTCATTATGCTTGAGTTTTTATGATTGTTAAAACTGAAATAAACTGACATTTTAATCCATTAGCCCTTGCGGGCTTCTCCCACACTTGTGGTCGCTTAAGCGTTGTAAAAAATGACTGCTTATGATTATTGTTATTATTATTGTTCTATGCATTTCAACGTTTGATCCTCTCACTCACTAATGTAATGCTCACAGAACACTCCGAGATCGCAGCCCGATTGCCTCTACCCGATGAGAACTAAGAGCGTCCCGGCATCGAAAGGAATGTCACTTCCAGTCGACACGGCTGCAGGATACCCTACCATCAGCTACAGTCCTCCCAAAGATAGGAAAACTTCAAAATCGAGAAAGCGGTCTCGGATGGAGAGATCGTTCTCGCCATTTGCCAGGAAAAAGGGAAGGAAATGTAAGAGGTATAATAAGAGGAAGAGGTTGGAGCATGGGCCTCTACCACTCAAGAGAGAGGTAAGTGACCTTGGAGGGGTCATCTCTGTCGGCGTTAAATAATTTTTGACTAATCACAGAATATCAGCAATTTTAGTATTCAATTTTCAGGATCCTTCAATTGCTGATAGTTTTCAAAAGGTACAACCTTTATTTTATGCCGCTCCTACTCTTTGGAACTCACTTCCACTGCACATCAAGTCGGCACCCACCATTAACATTTTCAAAAACAGACTCAAAACTTATCTATTTTTGACTGCCTTCCCTGAACACAAGCGCCACTGAGCATTGGTTTTCCTCTGGATATTGGCGCTATATAACTTTGCATTTATTATGATTATTATATTCACTGACTCTTCAAATTTGATAAATAAATGTAGGGAGAAAAAAAAATATGTAGGGGGGAAAAAAAAAAATATGTGTGTTGAAATTTGCCCATGAGTGACCATAATTTGAATTTATAAGCATATTTGGAGTCAATAACAATCAACATTTAACATATTGCAGGTTAACAGTATTACATTAAGTAGCAGTTTATACTGTATGTGTAAGGTCTTTCTCTTTTCGTCTCTTTAAACCCGTTAATTCACATTAATACCACATGTGAATAGATACCATATGTGAATAGATAGGTCTATATTATGATTTTCCCCCAAAACAACCGGTTTTTCATTCAACTTTACAAAGTTGTACCATCTTCAATCGCCAGAACGTTGAAAACACGCCCTCGGTGTACCACGATGCCCTGTCCGATCTACCCGACGGAGACACGACGCACGATTTTACATTCCACACCATCCTGGAAGAGAAAGAATCTCTGCCGACTCTGAAACGGGACAACGCTCGGCGTAGATCATACAGGAACTACGAAGACGGGGAAGAGGTCTCGAAGAGCCTCGGCTCGAGTTACGCAGAGCAGAACTCTTCGTGTGTTATTCTCTGACAAGAGTCTACTTGCCCGATAAAATTCAGTCAGTCGTCCAGGGAATGCTTTCTTTCGGATATTAGTGGAGATTTCGTGTGGACCCATTTTCCAATTGTGTGTATGTTTACGGGTGAGATTTAACCAAAAACAATTATTTAAATTGGACAATTAAATATGTATCGTATAAGCCCTTTAAAATAACAACAATGGCTATGTCTTGTCTGATATAGGTTTAAAGGTATTTGTATATATATTTTTTATTATTTGAAGTTCTTTATAATTTTTGGGGAAATACTTGTTCCTTGCTTACAAGTTTTGTGGCCATTTGCACTTTATACTTCCTAAAAACCTGTAGGCATATTGGGGTGTGAGAGGGGGGGGGGGGGGTGGGAAGAAGGTGTTTGCCATGAAAATTACCCTGATTGGCAATTAATCATGTTGGCATGTCAAAGCTAAATCTAACGCTCATCGGGTTAAAAAATGTTCCCTGAAAAATAAAGTACTAGTGCCCCCAAATCGATAATTGTTTGGGCTCTGACCCTCGCCTTGAATGCCTAGGTGCAAAATGATTTTAAAATTTGTTAATTTATTTGCACAAAGCTGGCTTTGACAAAACGGATATACCTATCTTGAGCACTTCGTTATCTTTTGAAGTCCCGTTGAAAAGCATAATCATGATCACGTAAGCAACAATGAGGAACAGAATTCCTCCGCTTTGCTTGATTTTTGTTTACAAAAAAATATATATAAATATATTAAAGACTAAATAAACTGTAAACGCTTGAGTTTGAAACAAAAAATAATAGCTGTGCTCAAAACTAATACATATGACTCTCTTTGATTTTGAATTTTTTTTTCTCTCATTTTTTTTCTATATTTCATTCAATCTCCGACTGTTTACAAATGTATTAAAAATGAAAATGTAGCGGCTCGTAGTTTGTAAGAAAGACATCAAAATAAGTCAGTTATTTAAAGTTAAGTTTTCAAATTATGTAATAATCACTATCTATGCACCAAAATTTTGGTATTCCACCCGACATCAATATGCTACCGAACGAATGTATTGTTTTTTAATTAGTACAGTAGATCTAATTTTATGATGATTTTCCAGAGTTTTTCAACATTCCTCGACATGTGGCTTATAAGATCATGTGTATTGTCTTTTCTATTAAACAGGATTAAAATAAAAAGAGTGTCTTTTGATTGGATAATACTGTTTCATGCATCTTGTGTTTAAATTATCAATATTCTTGTTAAATGCTGAATGAAAAACACGCTGTGCTGTATCATATTGTATATCTGTAAATACGATTTTTTTTTTAATCTTTCTGTTCTCACTTTACAAAATGCTAAGGTTTCATTGATTTTGAAAGAATTTCCAACCTTTCATGTTATGCCAAGCCTGCATATATATGTATGTATGTATATATATATATTTATATATATATATTTATATATATATATATATATTTATATATATATATATATATATATATTTATATATACCGGTTGAGGAGAGAAACTGTTTAATTCAAGAACTATTTTGCAAACATTTCTTTTTTTTTTGACCTGCTTTAGTGCTGATGAGAGATGAGTGTTAAAGAACATAAAAAAGCCAGTAAAAATTGATATTTACTACGTCTTTGTTTCTTTGATTATGTTATAATTACTATTCCTAACATTACTTTGCAAGGGCGTAGGAACCGGGGGGGCTGGGGGGCGCCAGCCCCCCAGTGAAAAATATGGAGGGGCGGAAGTATCATTCCGCCCCCCCCCCCCGGTTCGCAGGTCAGAAAACCCCTTTTTCATTTCCAAATGAGAAAAAAAAATCTCATTTGGAGCACCAAATTGCATCTAAGGCCAGGTGAAAATACAAAATTAAGTTTACAAAATGGAGTGGGTGTTGAAGTGTGCTATATTGCACCAAATTGCATCTGAGGCCACCTGGAAATGCAAAAAGTTCCAAAGGGGAGGGGGAACCCCCTCCCCTTAGACCCCTCCCCCAGGCCGGCCATCAGTCTTCAGCTCCCCACTCAAAAGTACCTTCCTACGCCACTGTTACTTTGTTGAAAGTCCATCCACCACCTCCTCACCACCACCCCCCCCCCCCACACACACACACACCTCCTGTCACTCTACTTGGACCTTCACTTTACCCCAAGCATGCTGCCTAGTCCAATTTCAAATCATCCAGGTTTATGCTACTTTAAAAGTAACAAAAAAGTTTCATGTGGGTGCGAACATGGGAGAGGGGTAGCTCCCTCCTCCTCCCTAGCTTTTACAACTAGGGACGAACTCCACAGTAGCACTACTCAGTCATTCAGCTGGATAATTTGTATTAGCAGAATATAATCCAATAATCAATTTTCTGTTTCATACACTTCACACGGTGTTCAATTTTCTAATTTTATGTTTTTTTCCCGCAATATTGTGTTTAGTTAAAATATCCATTCAAACTGCAGTTTTGAAAAATTGACGAAAATTCCCAATGTCACGTCCAATGGCGTAGGAACCGAGCGGGGGGGGGGGGGGGGGACTGGGGCAGGCGCCAGCCCCCAAGTGGAAAATATGGGGGCGGAAGTATCATTCCGCCCCCCCCCCCCCGCTTAGCAAATCAGAAAACCCCGCACAAAACTACCATGATCTTTCCACACCTAATCATCACTTGCCGTGGTTTAATTCGCTCGAGTTATTGATATATATATTTATATATATATATATTTATATACATACATATGCCCCTCGTCTCCACGCACTAGTGCACCCAAATCCACGCCAATGGTAATTAATTTGTCTTCTTCTATAGCTCCTGTAATTAATACAAATTCAAAAGAGCATGGAACCAATAAGCATCCGTAGCCAGACCTTTTTAATTAATATGTTTTAACGTCTTTTCTTTCAGTTTATGACAAATGTACTGATTGACCGCTCAAGAAAGATATTTCAACATGATGCATTGTCAACGTTACGTTTCGTTAACGATTATATGAGGAGAAATTCAATGCTTAAAGTTATATATATATAACCTGTTAGGTCACTTTTCTATTACAACAGCATCTCATAACATTAGGTCCTAAATGTTGGGGCTTTTGTCCCGCAACTGACTGTAAAATTACTGACAATTGCTGTAATTTTTGTACGGTATCCTCTATGTTCCGTACACGATCACTTTAGAAACACTTACCCCTGTTAACCATATATATATATATATATATATATATATATATATAGGTAAGTGATTGGAAGTAAAACAGCCAATGTTTGGTTTTGCAGAGCTTTCGAGCAAAACTAGCTCTTCTTCAGTGCATGATCACCGAAAGTGACAAGGAGTAGCAGGAATTGAAACTGTTTTATAGAGGAGATGTCGGCAAGGTTGTAAGGGCAAAGCGACTTACTGATTTCTGCTGAATTGAGCAGAAGTTTTAGAAATTCGGATTATTTTAATCCGCGTCGGATTATTTTAATCCGATTCCGTCGTAATTGTAAAGGAATTGTTTTGGTTTATCTGGGACGGCAAATCGTTTCTGATGTTTAAACCGAATGGTGCCGTGGTCTTTAGGTTTAGTTCCCAGAAATTTTCTTTCGCTTTCCTAGATTTATCTGTCCAAGAATCGTTCTGGTCAATGGCAATAACACGCAAATTCTCAATTGAATGATTTTGGAGATTGAAGTGATTTGCAACAGGTTGGTAGATCTTTTTTGTTTTGATCGCCGATCTATGTTGTGTCATTCTCATTCTAAGAGTGTTTTTTGACTCTCCAATGTATTGTAAGTTACAAATATTGCAGTAGATTAGGTAAATGACATTTTTGGATAGGCAGTTAATTTTGTGCCGAATTTGGAACGTGCGTTTGGTTTGGTTGCTCTGAAAGGCCCCGGTCGAATCGACAAGTAAGCACGTTTTGCAATTTTGTGTACAGGGCGATGATCCTGTAGTTTCTGTTTTGCTTTCCCCTAATGGGGTGTCATCCCGAAAGGATGCCCGAACTAAGATATCCCGTAGGTTGCTGGGTCTTTTAAAAGCGATGACAGGTAATTCTGGGAATACTGATTTCAGGCGTTCGGTGCCTTGAAGTAGGTGAAAATTCTTCTGAATGATATTAGCCAGTGGTGGGAAACCAGGGTGGAATTCAGTAACCAATGGTACCCTTTTGGAACTGGTTTGACGAGTTTTGTACGTCAATGTTTCGGTACGGGGTTTGCTTTTAGCCTTTTTGATGGCATTTTCAATAGTACCCCGAAAATACTGTCTGTTTAGGAGGTGTTGTGACAGTTCTTTAGTGCGTGAATCAAAATCGACTTCAGAGGAGCAAATGCGTCGAATGCGCAACGCTTGAGTTTACGGAATATTTCTAGTACAGTGACGTGGATGGCAACTGCTTGGTAAGAGGTAGTTGTGCTTGTTCGTGGGTTTATTGAACAAGTCTGTTTTGAGTGAACCATTTTGTAGGGTCACGGTGGTGTCCAGAAAGTGAACGCCAAGTCCAGAAAAATCAGCAGTGAATTTGATAGTGTGATGAAACGAGTTTATGTCATCAATGAAGAGTTTTAGATTTGCCTCACCATGGGTCCATATCATAAAGATATCGTCAATGTAACGTAACCACGTGTGTGGTTTCAAGTTTTGTCGAGATAAAAATTCTTTCTCGAGGTTCCCCATAAAGATGTTGGCAAAAGACGGTGCCATTTTGGTACCCATTGCGGTGCCATGAATTTGGAGGTAGTGTTTGTTGCCAAATACCAGATTATTGTTGGTCAAGATAAGTTGCATTAATTCGGCCAATTCTTTCTTCGTGGGGGTTTTGCCACGTTTCGGTTTGAATGCTTTTGTGCAGGCCGAAATGCCCTCTTCGTTAGGGATATTTGTGTATAACGAAGACACATCCAAGGTAACTAACAGAGAGGATAAGGGAAGATTTTTTATTTCCCCAATTTTCCGGATGAAATCCGTAGTGTCCTGCACATAGGACGGTAGGGCCGAAACGAGAGGTTGGATGAGGAGATCCACGAATTTGGAAATTTTTTCAGTCGCTGTGCCATTACCCGATATTATGGGCCTCCCGGGATAAAAATAATCCGGATTAAAATAATCCGAATTTCTAAAACTTCTGCTCAATTCAGCAGAAATCAGTAAGTCGCTTTGCCCTTACAACTTTGCCGACATCTCCTCTATAAAACAGTTTCAATTCCTGCTACTCCTTGTCACTTTCGGTGATCATGCACTGAAGAAGAGCTAGTTTTGCTCGAAAGCTCTGCAAAACCAAACATTGGCTGTTTTACTTCCAATCACTTACCTAATTTAATTATTGTATCTCACTCGAGATCCAGCCTTTCTCTAAATGCAGCATAGTTGTTTAACAGTTTTTCCGTTATTCCTATATATATATATATATATATATATATATATATATGGTTATGTTTTTATATATATATATGTATATATAGGAATAGTGTACCGTGTACCCTTTGATCGTGGACGGTACATCAGTAAGGATCTTTTAAGGATATGATCTATTTCAGGTGATAACATTTTTTTTGAAATGGCATCGAGTAGAACAAATTTAAATACATACGATGGTTTTTGACTTTTGCAAGAATGAAATTGGCAGGAAAGCCCAGAACCCCAGACCAATTAAACACATACGTATCCATAAGGTTTAAACCGCCTACTTATATCCTTCTTTACAATTGTAGATGATTTTTGCAAAGAGAGAAAACATTATAATTAACCCTTTGTTTCCTTTAATTTGATGACCATTGGCATACTATAATCTGCTATGTCTTTGTCCATCATAAATATATGCATGGACTACAGTTGATCGTACACATGAATGTTTCTGTTATTGTTGTTACGAAATGCATGTTTAAAGGGAGTGAAGACTCGCGCACAAAGAAACATCTGATGCCGGTTATCTGACCTAGTTTCGAATGAGGTGAGTTAGACACCACCATCGATCCCGGAAAATACACACACAGCTTGCTACCGTCGGTAATTAGACACTAGTGTACAGTCAATACATGCAGCTACGGTCAATACCCACAACACAGTGTACATAGCAGCGATGGACATCTCAGGTCCAGATAAAAGATAGCAAGGTATCGCGTTTCATTGCTGTCTGCATTTTGTAGCGATAAGAAGAAAACTTCACTTGCAAGCAACGGAAAGTTAACCTTTTTTTTCAAAGGGCGACACGTGGTTTGTGGGGAGTCTTCAATGCCTTTAATCACAACTATGATAATTTTCAAATGGTAGTAAATTAGTTGGACTTAACTCTGAAATTAAGATTATTCCGTAGACTAATGTTCAGTCGTTAACAGGTCAATATTCTCGTCGTCCATCCTCTCATCTTGTTCTTCCTCGTTGCTCTGTACAAGACGAGCCAGAGCCACACCGATACATGATGACGTCACGAGGAGTGATCCAAACAATGACATCCATTCTAGAGGAATCCCTAAGAAGAGGATTTGGCCAATCTGCGTGCAAATAATTTGAAGGGTCAAAATGATAGAAACCTTTCCGGGTTGTTCCAGAGATGCTGCGGAGAGCAAGAAAACGACCGCTACAAAGCCGCTGAAACCGGAGGAGAAAAGCCAGATTTGATCCTGTAAATTGTCTATCCATTTCCATTCGCCAAATAAAGCGCAGGCCGAGACAGACGCGCATATAAAGTAAACCTGATAAACTACAACCACGACAATCGAATCAATGCTTCCAATTCGGTGCCGAATAATCAGCGTACACGCGTGCAAGATGGCGGCCAAAAGTGCGGCAAGATAGCCAAGGATATGATACACGTTGAAGAGCTGACTGTCGCAGCTATTATCGGTTGGAGAATGTGTCCGGCCAGTTGTTATTAAGGATACACCAATTAGCGATAACAATGTACACAAGATATCTGATCTGTTCAAATCGTTTCCGACGACAAAGTAGCCAATGAAAATGGCGAACATTGGCATGGTAAAGTAAACCGCTACAGCACTTCCGGGCTGCGCAAGATATATAGCGATCAATAATGAAAACTGCCCAAAACCCTGGCAAATTCCGCATAAATTGAGAAGAGTAAATTGAAGAGACGACTCAGGAGAAAAAGCAGCTGGTCTGAGGACGATCAGTGAAATTATCGAACATACGGTAGAGATAATCGCAAGGTATGTTGCGCCCAGGAATGGATCGACGGCGGACATGTTGTGATAATACAACAGATCTGTACACGAATAAAATATGGCCCCCATCGCAGCGGAGGCGAGTCCAAGAAATGGTTTCACAACTTCTAGGCGATCCATCGAAGAATAACACTGACATGTAGCGATATACACTGTCGATCGTCGTGTTCAGAAGATCAACAGGCTGATGCGGCTGGTAGAGAGAACCAGCTGACGTCAGCACATCGGTGAGCCTCCGGTTCGGATTGTTTATTCATTCGCAGTTTTGACTTGCTAGCCATGAAAGCTATACATTCTGAAAATCGGCTTACCGGTGTACCACCACCAACTGGTTGAAGTCGTATATCAAATAGCAACCCTGCTACGAGTATAGATAGACCCATACATCTGGCGCAGTATCGGCCTGTGTTAAAATGACGTCGAAACTAATTTCAACAGAGCAAAATATATTGATATTTGACAGCTATCTGATTTGCTGCTATCAATTCATATACAGTCCTTGATCGGGATTAAAAAACTGAATAAGAATTGCTGTCGCATGCTGAAGTATACTCTTCGCGTCCACTGGTTATAACTAATTAGTTCCGTTGAGGTTCTCTGTTTTTATTTCTTAATTACTTGATGCATACGGTGAGGTTCACTGGTGTTTGAGAGGCTCCACTGGGCTATGCGGTTGCCTGATACTTAGTACTGATACTAATATGCCTGCCAGCAATGTTGTCTAGAGTCTTAAACCAACGAAAAATAACGTTTTTGCCATTTAGAAATGATGTACAATGAAATAAAATTATATTGCTTTTAATCAGATGTAACTTTTTTTGGTTTTAGATTGATAGCTGATTAATTGACATTACTGTATCAAATATCAATCTAATTTTATATTCCGCGTAGTTTTCTGTGTGTGTGTGTGTGTGTTTGTGCATTTGTACTAGCTTTTATGCCTGTATAGACACGCTTGCTGGCAGTACATACACTGCAAGGGCGTAGGAACCGGGGGCTGGGCCCCAGCCCCCCAGTGAAAAATGTGGAGGGGCGGAAGTATCATTCCGCCCCCCCCCCCGCTTCGCAAGTCAGAAAACCCCTTTTTCATTTCCAAATGAGAAAAAAATCTCATTTGGTGCACCAAATAGCATCTAAGGCCAGGTGAAAATACAAAATTAAGTTTACAAAATGGAGTAGGTGTTTAAGTGTGCTACATTGCACCAAATTGCATCTGAGGCCACCTGGAAATGCAAAAAATTCCAAAGGGGAGGGGGACACCCCCTCCCCTTAGACCCCTCCCCCAGGCCGGCCATCAGTCTTCAGCCCCCCACACAAAAGTACCTTCCTGCGCCACTGATACACTGTGATAATCAATAATAAGTATTTTATTATTTTTTACGACGTTTAAGCGAAGCTACTTTATACAATCAGGCTGTTCTTTGGCTCAAGTTAAACTGGAAGCGAACGGATGATGAAAACATCGACCTATTTACGATGGAACATAATCAGTCTTTACCCGTAGCTAACGTTTCAGGATGGAGGGTTCAACGACTGCTAAATATCCTTCCGTTCTAACAATAATTCTAACTATAATTACGATAATGATCTTACATAGTCAGGGTTAAGATATCAAACTTCAGGGTTTTTTTTCCAAACGATTTCAAAATTCAACATTCAATATCTCGAAAATGGTACGTTTCTAGAATTGAAAACATTTTTTTGAACATGGTGCTTGGAATAAAGGTCCTTTGAACCAAGATATCACCCCAAAGCCTTCGAACAATTTTGTGAGTGTGTGGGTGTGGGTCTTGCCGAGCCTCCCAAGAAATAAGATCAAAGAAAACGAGGGAGTACGTATCCCCCTTCCCCCACCAACAGACAGAATATAAAAAAAAATATAAAAAAAAACTTCATAAATTTACAACACGTATGTGTCGTTAAAACCTAAAACTGAGTTGAAATTACTTTCAAGACATGCAAAATAGTACCAATTGTCATCTAAGCACCTCCCCCCTCCCGGCCTCCTTTCAAGTTCCTCCCAATTGCATCTTAGACCCCTCCCCCTGGACAAACATAAGATCTTATTTCCCTTCCCCTTCCACGTAGTGGTTGCGTCCCTAATTAGTTTGATTCTTGTTTGATACCAATACATAATACGTACGATTCGCCAATACATTACTGGACAAACATCTGAAATGCTTTAATGGTTCATAAGTAATGATTATATATCTTTGTTAATTTCTTGTCTGATTCTGAGAGTTTCCTTTCGTCGTTTTCATTTTGTCCGGCAGATTTCTTGAAATTTATCTCGCCTTGTGATATGAAAGTTCAATATACGCGGACAGAACATGATATAGTTCATGCATGTGTTTGAGAGTTGTTTAGCCATGTATGCAGAGTTTCTATACTGTACATACATATGCATTGCAAAAATTCAGCCTGCAACTTTTCACAATTACTCCAAATATAATATTAACAAGGAGAAAACCGATCTTGCTTCCACGAATATATTATAAATAAACGAAAGAAAAAAAAAATGAACGAACAAATTCATTTTACGGGTACTTCAAGCTGATAAATTTCCATCGAAATGTCACAATTTTGCAAAGGTTTGTTTATATTAGGCATATTTTGACATTTGTTGTAGTATGCCGCATCTGAGGTATAGACGTATATTGGTTATGATACTGGTTGTTTGAATGTTATCTACTGGCTAAAGGTATCCCACCACAATTAGAGTATAGTGCACGTCCGCCTGAGAGGTTTTAACAATTGTCGGAAAATAGCCTTAAAGTGCCCTACTGTGTTGATTTTTTTTTGGGGGGGGGGAGAGGGGGAATTTTCTGATTCATCACCATTCTCTTTGATGCTTGGATGTTGAAGAGGATGAAATAAACTACTGATGGTCTAAAAATCTGGAGGATTGAAGGTGATTTAAGGTACTTTAGAAAATCTTGGGTGAAACAAGAAGATTCCGCGGCGACAGTTGGCTGATGGGAAGAGAAGCAATATGATAAACTTTGAACTCTTCTAGCTCAAAATCTAAACGGTCATGGTGGCAAAAGTTAAATATATTATGATATCCCAAGCCACTAGCTATCATATGGTGGGTAGGACATGTCAGTTGAAAACTTCAATCTATGCTCTATCGGCCTTGGAAGTGACGAGTTTAGTGTGTAAGTCAATTGGAGCAATTCATTGTGGTTCGGGTACCTATAGACGCTCTTTTGCTCATGGAAATGGCTCACCGTATAAAAATACAGGTTTTCTGCGATATGAACATGGCGGAAGCTGTTCAGAGGCTTTTACTTTCCTATTAATCATCTTGTTGCTAATTTCTAATTGAAATGAAATTCATTTGAAATGTTTTGCTGAGCTGTATTTATATGTTCCCCAATTGATTCAGAATTCATCAGAATACAATACTTATAGTAGATGTTATAGTTCTCGGCTTTGGATAAATCATTTACATATTATATAGAAGGCAAACAAAAGGGGGAAAGTCCCCCGGGGGACACGTAGGTGCCCCAGTGTAGGGATTGTTTGAATTGTGCACACTGAGGTGCGTGGGTGTGACAAGTTATCAATGACTATGGGGTAATTCGTGTGAGGGGACCTTTGCCTGAAACAAGACTGCAAACCTTCAACTTTATCTTGATTATTCTCTGGTGAATCGAATACATTACAATGCCATGTCATATATTGCCATATATTTTCATATATTGATATACTATCACTTGAGTCTTAGTGAATTTTCGAATGGAAAGGGTAGTTAATCTGAGAGGTTCGTCGAGTCGCCCCCCTCCCTTCTCCCCCCCCCCCTCTCGTTGACGTGATTCAATAGCTCGACACAATCTCAAGTAATGACCAGCTAAATACTCGACTCGGCCATAAGAAGAATAACTCATTAAAAAATATGGGTAACAATGACTGTTATATTACGAACATGTTGCTATATTGTGAAGGAAATATTCAGTGTCTAAAACTCGTCCATTTAATCATTGGAGCATAGCGCCAACGTTTTATGCGTCAGTCATAAATCGTGGTTGTTTTCGAATAAAAAAGTTGACCGTGACCGCAAAATCGTCTCGACAAAATGGGCCCTCTGTACATTCGGTATCACAATTTCCAGTATTTTAATGTTGTTCGACAAAACGACACTTTTTAATTTCTATTTGTTTCATTAATTGTAAGATGGAAACTTCTAAGAACAGTTTGTTTTAAATTTCCAAATCTGGAAGATGTGAGCCCCTCCCCCCCTCTCCCGCTCCCCTGTCTAAAATTTTTACTTCGTTTTAACTACAATATGGGAGGCCCGGGTTCGAATCCCGGTAGAGGCTGGAAGTTTTTTCGCTGTTCTTGATTTTCCAACTCATTACGATTTTCAATTATATATATATATATATATATATATATATATATATATATATATATATATATACTCCACCCTGCGTAGCCGATCATCAGTCGGTATTGTAGTATTATACCGTTAGCCGAGGGAAGGGGAAATAACGCCGTGTACACGGAAAACAAAAACATATTAATACTGGGAAAACAAAACATATTAGAACTTTTGACCAGACATTACAATGCTCAAAACCTGTGAAATGGTTATTATATATGTATGAGTAATGTATAACTTCCTGTATGTACTACAGAACTGACTGAGTTTTACTCGGTATATAGATGGCGACTCGATGCCAACAAATCTAGGGCTCGTGAAGGTATACTAGTTCAAATTCCTTATAACAACAGTGTAACCCAGATTGTTGTGATAAGTTTCCTGCAGCCTGTCCTGTGAAAAGTAGTGCATTTGTCTGTGTTTTGTTTAGGCCTAAAAAAATAAGAACCAGACCTCGTGTATAGGGCTGTACTTTATATATATATATATATATATATAGCTGAAATGTGGAACGAAATTGTTTGCTTTGTGTTTCTCTTAATTCAGCATGCATAGACCCGTTTTTGTCGCTTTTCCGCTGTTGATATCTAATATTGTGGCAAGCTGCTTGCAGCAGGTTCAATGGGGCTGTTTGTTGCGGTCGCTTTTCCTATTTTATACAACCTTGGAAGGATTGTGGCGTTTACGGTGAAGCCAAAGGAATTTGACGAATAGGGATTAACTTTTATGTTCGCTGTCAGCTTTATCTTCCCGGTCAGTGTATCACAAAGATTTATGTGTCTGTTAAAACCTCCCCCCTTGAAGTACTGTATAGTAAGCTATACGCATGTGAAGTTGTTACAACCGACTCATGCCGTGTTACCATAGGAAAGACTGTAAACCACATTTATGATTGGCTGTGTCTAGAGCGCACTCTTTTGTTACTTTTCCCTGTTCCTTATTTATCTCTTTTTCTTTTGTCAATCAGCAGGATAATAGCAGTCGTTAATATTTTGTTTACGTGAGCATGAATTTTTACCAGATACAACGTTTCATTTTTTTTTTGGCGTTCTGGAAGAAAAATGGAAATGGATAATTTTTGACCTATATGAAGTTGATGTGATCAAAAGCTGGACTCCTTATAACGAAGTTAAAGAAGATAGCGAATTTCAAGACGAGATACGATCGGGGAGAGCGGCCGAGAAAGGCGGATATTCAGTAGTGCAGTGAGGGAAAGGTGAATAGATGTCGGGAAGGAGAAATCGCCGTGTGAAGTAAGCTGTGAGGGGATTTGGATCGTGAGGCACGTTACTGGAGGGATTGGTACGTACAGCAGTGCATGGGCTGTTCATCACGGATATTGTTCTCACCATACCTCTAGTGTGTGTGTGTGTGTGTTTTATACAGTTAATATCGGCTGAAAGTTTGGCTTATTATTACAGACCGTAAAGTAGCCTACTAGTAGTGATTCATCGCAAAGGGTTGTTTTTAATTTGTTGACAGAGTCGCCGAGAAGTTGCATAGACAGGGTCGTGTACAGTTCAGAATTCTGTCTGCTGAAAAAAAGAAGAAAAAAAAACAAACAATTATTCCATCTGTGGCGTGGTTAACCATGATATTGAAACGTCTTCAATGTGGAAAAATGAAGTGCGTCTTAAACATCAGCAAAATGTTATTTGCAGGAGCTGTGGTGACTCTTCTTCTATTCATTACGACAAGTCAATTCACAAACAGGTCACATTGGGCCAACCCTGTTAGTAGTGAATTAGGTAAGTTTATTGCAAATTTCCAATTATTTTTTTCAAGTTTTTTTTCTTTCTATTTTCCCCCTCTTCTTCATCTCGGTAATAACATTTCTCCCATGCTCTCGATCTCTGACTCCTTATCAAATGTCATTAAGAAAAAAATATTAAATGTTAAAGTTCGGTCTTTCTGGCTGCATGATCAGACACCAGCTAGACAGCTACTTCTGGGTTAAATTTGAATCTCTAGTATAAAGCATACCATGACAATGTCGATGAGGTAAGTAAGTGATCAGTGGCGGAGCGTCCATACAGTCATTGGGGGGGGGGGGCGAATGCCCCCCCCCCTGACGGACTCAAATGGACTGCTGGCGCCCTTTTCAGCTTTTTACTACTTTTACTTATTCGCGATTATTGACTTTTTTATTGCGCTCTCATCTACCTATTGACATTTGTCACATTTTGTTGGTGTAATTTTCTGACAAAATGGCGATGACACCTATTTATTCTTCGTTTATCTGCAAATTAGCAAGGCCCGGAAAGGGTCATTTCCTGCTATCTAGGGAGTATCTTTACTCAAAAAAATTCTGTACGCTCCGCGCCAACCTGTGGTGGCGCTCCGCTTAGATAGTGTCGTAAGCGCCCCTACAGACCATTCTCGCCCCCTCTGACCAATACCCCTAGCTCCGCCACTGTAAGTGATCGAGGTATAAGTAAGCAGTCTCGGCCTTTTGACTAATGATCATGTGTAGTATCTGTTCCCTTTCGAGGAGAATGGTGATACACACCCGACGATTATCACACAGTCACAGTCCCGATACAAGGGGACTGGGGTTGAGAGCAGACCAGTCGTTCGGTAGTTTAGTTTTCGTGCCCAGGTTCTTTCCTGGGTGACTTTTTCTAATAAAAAGGTTGGATGGAGGGACAAATTTGCAAGTTGTGCGAAAAAACCTGGAATCCTTTTGGCCTCGGTTGAAACGAGCGATCCGGCCATCATATATTATAGGCGGGGAGAGTTAGGATTTACCTGGATGCCACACCCTTCTGCGTTGAGGGGCAGCTTTGGGCGCGGCACGTAGGGATAGGAAGCTTCAATAGCTCTTGAAAATCAAGATGACGTCATCAACTAGATATCGCATATCATACTCGTACAGTATAGCCCCTACTGTACTCACCGTTACTGTTATGGATTTCTTTTGTTACTCTGTGGTAGTTGTTGGAAATCTAGTATATATGTTTACCACATAATAAGCACATAATATACTGTTCAAAACTAAGAACTCGTTCTCAGTCGTTCTTAAAGCCTAAATAATGCAAATGGCGTGCTAGAAAGCTGATGGATACTCGACTGGTGCGTGCGGTTATGTCTTTGTGTCTCGTATACCGTAAAGCTGAGAAACACAACACTCTGCATTTGAATCGAGCCTTGGCTTCCCATTTCTGTTATACTTGTATAAGCCTTATAACGAAACTTTTGTTTAGCATGGGGAACTTATACATACATTATACATACGCTATACATCACACCAAGGCTGATATTCTTGTAATGGAAAATAGGCTAACACCCATTTATGAACTTACTGCAGACCTCTTTGTTCTATTCCTATTCACAACACCCCCCCCCCCCTCCCTATCAATGAGGATCTTTTCAGAAGCTGTGATTGAATGGAAATGAAACTAAAAACTTGTTGCAGACACACACACAGTACAAAGGACAACCAGATAGATTGTGCAGTTTTTATCTTTTTCTTAGCAGATCCTAACAGAAAATGGACTCTTATTGTTTATGCATATATGTAGGGCCTATCCTATACCGTTACCAAGGCAACACTCGTGAAAAAGGGAATAACGCTCTGTAATACTATTAATATGTATAAGGCTAACAGCCTTGTATCTTTGAAACGACATCAATGATTCACACATCTATACAACAGATGCCGTCTGGCAGAGTAGTTTGTTTTGGCGGTCGCATCGTGCTTGACCAGGGCGATAAGGTATTTCCGTATTGAAGAAGATTAACAACCCAACCATTATTACTGGTATATATATGTGACTCAGATATAACTGTCATGTTCATGAATAAATCAGACTTCCACAAACTACTAAGGAAAAGATGATACCATCGGAGAGATATCGCATATTTTTTAACGTGTTTCATTTTTTTTCACACAAGACTGAAGACTTGATCAAGTCTAAATTTGACATCATCGAGACACATGTGTTTCATTTTTATTTTTATTTTTCTTTTCAATTTCTTTTTCGGAGTTAATTTTCGGTATTGGAGATGGTTTTACATAAACTGAATTTAAAATATTCATTTTATATTTCTCTCTTTCCTCGGACTACATTATATCAAGGAGGTTCTATACTTCGTTGTAGATCCCTCCTTGATTAATATCAAGGCTAAAATTATGTCTTATCCTTTATAAAGAATAGTATAGGCCTATACTGCAACGTTGTATACCATTGACCCTCAAAGCGAGAAGCCAGGGGGGGGGGGGGCGGTCGACCATATCGTACAGACTCCACCATGGGTCCGATGGCGGGCCCCTGGAGTCCTGGACACCACGCAGATAGCGCAAAGCTTTCCCTTGGACAGATCAATCAATTGAATCTGCCCGTTTAGATGAAATTGTGGCTATAAACGCGCTTGATTGACTGACCTATAGGCCTATATACAGTACTCAGTTGAACCGGAATTTTTGCCTTTCGATAACGTCAATCCATAATATAGGATTACGGAAGAGGTGTAAACGATACAGATTATCAAGATATCACTCCTAATCCCTATAGGCCTCCATGTGACCTACCACTTCCTCTAGACTCTATAATCTTCCGCCTTCCTTTCTCTCAAATAAAATTTTTGCCCCTGTGTAATGTTGTCGGTTTAATATACAGACAACGCATTCCCCTCCCCTGCCCCATCCCTCCTTCGCTCCTTAGTATAAGCAGCCGTTCGCTCCTCATTGGCTTCAAAGCAACAACTTCCCCTTGTTTATTTATCTCGGCCATTCTCTCTGCGTGCAGGACACCCTCCCCCTCCCCTTCCCCATAGGGGTCGAAGAGGATAATACCGCATTTTCTATAAATTTTCAAGTCTACTGCAGCTAGAAATGTCAAAAATAGATGGTCAACATTTGTCATTTAACAGTTTCGTCAAATTTTGACCATGTTTTGTGTGTGCACACAACAATTCATGCGCCTTTAACTAACTATATATGGTCAACTTTGTGAACACAGTGTAACAATCATGTATTTGACCTTGGCAGTTTGTTCAATATCATGACGGTCCCATGCATGGGTGTTTAAAGTCTTGTCGTGCCCATAGAGTCACAAGAACTGCTTACGGCAATGGTCCAATGTGACGATTGAGTATGTTCACACTGTTGAGTATATATAAACCGACTATATATATATATATATATATATATATATATATATATATATATATATATATATATATATATATATATATATATATATATATATATATATATATATATATATATATATATATATATATATATATATATATAAATGAAAATCGTAATGAGTTGGAAAATCAAGAACAGTGAAAAAACTTTCAGCCTCCACCGGGATTCGAACCACGGGCCTCCCGTATATATATATATATATATATATATATATATATATATATATATATATATATATATATATATATATATATATATATATATATATATATATATATATATATATATATATATATATATATTGACTACGTGTGGTGTTCGGGTACCATTCGCGACGATAGCAGCAAGGAAAGTATGTAAAAAAGCTACGCAAAGTATTGTTTTGTTTTTTTGCAAAACGATGGTTGGGCTACATTTCCCATTGACTTAGTGTGGTTGTTAGGCTTGGTCGAAGATTGCAGTCTCCATGGATATTTTTGTTTATTATTTGCGACACAGCTAGAGCGAATAAACAGATGGCTAGGTTAGATTTCCATGTTGACTTATAGTGTGAAGTAAGGCTACCATGTGATCGGAGATTTGTGGGGATTTTAGGTTATTGTCGCTGGTACTGAAATTGCTTCGTGGAGGCCGTAATTTGCCAGTGACTTTGCGAGAAGTTCCCGGTGATTGTGCACCACCCTTCCGCACTGCTTCAAATTTGATGCGGGATTGTGAGAACTGTTTGCGCGATTCGCGCTGCTAAAGCAAACGCATGTCACAATTAATTTTACACAGACACCTGATATAACGAGGGCGATTTTCTTATAGTTCTCTTTCCTTTTTCGCACTCGTTATTGTGCTTTAGGAGGTCCTTCTTAGGGCGAATCGCCCGTCGCCCCCGCTTATTTCCGACCCTGTCCAGCACA
The DNA here is from genome assembly GCF_037975245.1 of Apostichopus japonicus. Classification (NCBI taxonomy): domain Eukaryota; kingdom Metazoa; phylum Echinodermata; class Holothuroidea; order Aspidochirotida; family Stichopodidae; genus Apostichopus; species Apostichopus japonicus. The sequence goes on from NC_092567.1 coordinate 20,486,726, forward strand.
TTCGTTAATTCGCGAAATTACCATGCTTACTATGCCGAGAAATATGAAGTCACTAACCACGAGGGAAGCAAAATCGGCGACCCTGGAAGCCTAATTAGATGAAATAACATTGTGAAAGACGTATAGAGGGTGTCATTATTTTAATATTTCGTAGTAAAAAAAAAACTAATACATCAGTTGATATTTTCAACTTCCATATGTTTTTGAATAATGATATTTTCACCTTCCATATGTTTTTGAATAATCGGTATGACATAACTGGTATTCCACGTAATTTTTACCGATTCCGATTATGTTCCGATTATGCAATAATCGTACCAATTCCGATTAAGATAATCGTTTGTACACTATACCTGATAGGGAAAAACCATTACCCACCCACTCATACAGGATATTAATTGGGAAAGGGAAAACGTTTTCATACATTCTGGGCCTTGTTATGACGTCACAGTCACATTTAGTGTACGCGGGATATGATCTACTGCGGGTATAGGATGTTTTGTGTAGTACTTTATATCCAATAAGCCGTAATACTGAGATGACATTTCAGTTTGTTGGGGGAAGTTATTCACCCGATGATCATGTACATTGTACCCAATAACAAGATAACGATTGCAAATGGCTGAGAGTGTTATAGACTCTCACGAATGTACTACACAGATATACGTGATTACGGGGTCATATATATTCCTATTAAAAGAGGATTTCATAGGTATACAAATTAAGCCTTGATATGTCATAGAGAAAGAATATATATATATATATATATATATATATATATATATATATATATATATATATATATATATATATATATATATATATATATATATATATATATATATATATATATATATATATATATATATATATATATATATATATATTTATATTAGAGAAAGCCAGAGAAATAAGATATGACTTATAATTGACAAATAAGGAGTAAACTTTAAGAAAATATATTGGATTTTTTTTCTGTCCCCTTGGAAACTTCGTCAGCAATACTTGGCAGTCGAATCATTCGTAAAGTTTCTATACCTCTCCGGCTGCATTATATTTACCTTTAAACTATACGCTAATATCTATTATACTATAGTCTGGCCCCTAAAGGCTATAAATTTATGATGACGTCTGCTCCTCTAAATACTGTAGGGCTAAATGTTAATGTTAAATCCATGATTTTATAAATTCTAACAACTCAACCAAGATATATGTATCATGTATGATCATATAAACACAAGACCACCCCTATAGATATGTCATATAACACCATTTGAACAGCAATATAATGATGTATTGTAAACAAGTCACATTTGAGGCATATTGAGTTGTGAGTTGCAGCTGAGGAACTGATCTATAATGGTCTGTGTATATGGGCCTTCATTAAACTAAATAACATTCACTTGCTTACATTTGGGTCGGTAAATTATCTGTATTAAACCATTAATCTGTTGGATGAATTGATCTGAGTAATGCTTTCAAGAAAGTATAGACTATGTTGTTGTTAAAGTGCTCTCTGTTTTCCATTTATGTATCAATTTGGAAGAAATATACTGATACTATAGCCGATAGCGGATCTATTTACAGTATTATGGTAGAATTACTCTGAGTAACAATTCTATGTATGAAGTTATGGAAGACTTATTCTGAGTAATAGGCTACTGTACTCTCTTCAGTAGATCTATTAGTATTAAAGAATCATAACCGACATTTTTCAAAATTCATTTCTGCATATAAATCTACAATTATTCATGTGAGTAGGCCCTATAGTGTTTCTATCAAGGTCGGCCTATGGCAGTATGCCCCCTATCCACCCCATCCTACCCCTACCCCACCCCTACCCCACCCCACCCTGCCGAGCTAAGTGCACGGTCTTTTCCGTAATCATTAACTCTTTTCACTGTCTCCCTTTCTGTATAAGTCCGTACATTGTATAGCCGTGTGACTAATTCATGTTCAATATCCTGCTGGGTTGCTATAAGCTTATGTTACTTAGGCTACGTTACTTGCATACCGTCTGTCTGAAATCTTAATGTAGGCTTATGCATGTAATCCTTTTTTCTTTATAGGACAAATACCTCCAAGCACTTTTAAGTTATCTCACTTGTAAAGCAATCTCTGATTAAGAAACAGAACGTGGACTAAATAAATATGCCTACATTCATTTGGCATGCGCATGCACTTATAATACGCCATATTCCTGTAGCATTATGCTGAGTGTCAATAGCTTTAACTATAGCCTAATTCTATATGTGAAAGTTCATATACTAATTCCGCGACATGACCGACTTGGAAACTATATATATATTGTATATCATTGTATACGGCATCTTACACAGTATAATACGTCGAACTGACCCAGATAATCTCCTTGATTAAATAAACTGAGTTTTCAAACCTTCCTTGAAGTTTCTGAACCAATTTCACTACAATGTTACGTATCGCTTTACTGCCTATGCTATAAAACTCAGAACTTTTAAGTTCATGGTTTACCATGACTTGGTCTGTTTGTTTGGTCTGGCTGTTTGTTTGTTTTGCATGTTGATTTATTTATTCATAATTTTTCTTTGTGTCATTTTCTGCAGGGAAACGATTTGAAACAGCGAGAGATTTTTCCAACCATGGTAGATCACTCCCGGCTGCTTCGAGTCGGCTTAGGTTAAGGGCTAACCGAAATAAGACCAGTGCAATAAACAGTTTTCGGGAAAATCAGCAAGAATTAACCATCAAGAATGACATTTCCAATGGTTTGCAATTCCACGAAGACGTAGTAGAATCCTTAATGGACTCGTTTAGTTACGATGGCATTCCAGTAAACAAAGAAACTGGTAACATCTTGCCCGTTTTCCTAAGGAAAGACAAGAGCAGGAATATCAACCCTACTACTGCGGCTGAAAATGACAACGATTGGAGATTGAGTGTGGTATTAAGAGATGAACCACCGACAGAGAATTGCTATGGGATCATTAAAACCGGACAGGTACAGTATAAGATCCCAATGTTATCATCATTTGTTACATTCACACTGCAGGCTCCCTCCATGCAGGTCTTAAATTCGATGAGTTTGTCCTTCGCTGCCGAACGCACACGAATACACATGTCAGTACATATCCCCTCTTCCACCCCACCCCCCCCCTTCCCATGGGTATTTCCTACTCCTATGGTGTCGTTTGTTCTATCCAGGGAGCTAGAGTAGCAGCTCCCTGTTCTATCATTAAAGGCATTGAAGACTCGCCCCAAACAGCTTGCCGCCATTTTAAAAGTTAACTTTCCGTTGCTTGCAAGTGAAGTTTTTCTCTTGTCGCTACAAAATGCAGACAGTAATGACACGTGATACCTTGTTATCTTTAGCTGGACCTGAGATGTCCATCGCTGTATCGTTTGTACACTGTGCTGTGGGTATATTGACCGCAGCTGTAGGCTATAGTACTGACTGTACACAAGTGTCTAATTACCGACGGTAGCAAGCTGTGTGTGTATTTTCTGGGATCGATGGTGGTGTCTAACACTTCTGTTACACCTCATTCGAAACTAGATAGGTCAGATTACCGGCATTAGACGTTTCTTTTTGTGCGAGTCTTCACACCCTTTAACGTACATGAACAGAGAGAGTTATCAATTCCTAAAGAACAGCGGAAGGGGGGGGGGGGGGAGGTGGAGAGGGAGGTTTCGCCGTAATTAAACATACAGGAGGCTCAGGAATTCGCATTAACAGTCTTTGCAGAGTGTGGTTAGAGAACGGCAACGGATGACAATTGAGAAGAAACGCACACAGCGGTGTTCTACCATGATGTTTGTGCGAAAATAAATAGACCAACATTATATTCCCTCCCCCGACCCCCTTCCAAAAATAAAACATTTCCAGTTAGTCTCTGACGGCAGAAATCAGTCTGTTGGCCTCGAAATTGGGTAACCAGGTGCATGGCAAACTTGCCTCAACTTGTTATACTTGCTTTGTTAAAGGAATACCTCGATTTTCCACAATAAGATTATACCTGAAATATTTGCTGCGATTTTTTTTCCCGGCTGATGGTAGTGAAAACCAAGTCCGGATGTGATAACAAAGTTTTATCGTTAACATATGAATGTTTGTTTTGCAGGTTTGAAAAATTTAGGTATCTGGCAACAACAAAATGAGTATGATCATTATGGGAAATTGTATAGAAAGTTTTTCTCTTTATAATGAGCAAGTCATTAGTCAATCCATAACGAAGAATGAAAAATAATGTAATATTTTACAAAGCAGACAAACGCGCGCGCGCGCACACATACAAACACCCACATTCACACACAAACACACGTTTTGATGAAGTCATCACAATTTTTTGCTAGGTCCTTTATTTCAGTTGACCATATTTCAAGACGAAATCAGCAGCAAGATTATTAAAGTTAAAAGTTAAAAAGGACATGATGCTTACTTTAAAGATCATCAGTATTGCCCTCAAATATGCTAGAATGTGAAATAATGGTCACCGAAGATCAGGGGGTAGGAAGCTTCCAAAAAGTGGGTGGGGGGGGGGCACAACATCAGAGGGGCACTTTCTCATTCCACAACCACCACTCGTTATGCTATAAACCGATATACATACCGGCAATATCACTTAAATATATATGATGTGTTAGTATGCCTTTCAATACTATTATTTATTGAGATTGTTTATGTTAACCATGCCACAAAAAGATACGGTATGCATGGATGCCATTTTAGAAATAGCATGTACAGACTAAACATAAATAATTAAAATAACATTAAAATTAAACAAAGGCTTAAGATATCCAAAAGACAGTTCTTCATCAAAGGGGGCACATTTTATATGCCAGTATAGGGCACATTTGCTATTTTGGAAAAAAAGTGGGGGGCACGTGCCCCAGTGCCCCCCCCCCCGGGCTCCTACCCCCTGCTGAAGATCATATTTCAACATCCATTTTAATGCCGCATGCACTGAAGCACATTTTTCTCACTGGGACATTCACATGTCTAATGAAACCATCATCAGTCTCTGGAGAAAATAGGGAGAATAAGAGCCTCTATAAGAAAGTAATCTTGAACCTTCTAGCATTAAAATTATAGACCAAAACGATCACCTTTAAAGGTGATGCTTTTGGATATAGCAAATAGCAATGCATCGTAGAATGTAATATACTTTTGCTTTCCGTACGCACGTGTATATACCGATTGCTACAGGAAATATCCCGTTAACATCCTTTGTGAAAACATACATGATGAAAGACAGCAGAGCTATGGTTTTACACAGTCTAACAAACGGAAGACTTGAATCAAAACTACAGCCCTCTTATGATATGAGGAGGTAAAGTAAGGTTGACCTCAATATATATATATATATATATATATATATATATATATATATATATATATATATATATATATATATATATAAACATTTATTTCTTCTTCTTATATGCCCCAAATATTTAGAAAACAAATATATATATATATATATATATATATATATATATATATATATATATATATATATATATATATATATGCCGCTAAATATTTGCGGCATATAAGAGGGTAGAGGGGCAAAGTTCAAGGCTTAGTCGCTGCATAAGTACAGAATGCCAAAGTGTCTGACAACCACGAAGAAGAAATAAATGTTTGAACAGTTTTCACCGAAAAGTGCCCACAGATAATATTTTATGATCCTATCATAGGAATAACAAACCACGCTATTTTATTACTGTTTGTTGGTGAATGACGATTAACGGAGAATATTACACACACACACACACACATATATATATATATATATAAAATAATATATATATATATATATAGGTATAAATAATGTACACTCGTACAAAGTTTGCGCTATTACTCGAGTTTCATGCTTCTTCGCAATCGTCAGATAGCTAATGATCAGGTTGTCTGTCTGTGGCGTGGTGCTGTTATTTTTTCCGGCTTTTGAGAAACCAAAATCTGCTGAACAAAAGAACTGAGCTTTTGTCAAAGTGTCGACATAGAAAAAAACGGAAAAAATAACAGCACCACGCCGCAGACAGACAACCTGATCATTAGCTATCTGACGATTGCGAAGAAGCATGAAACTCGAGTAATAGCGCAAACTTTGTACGAGTGTACATTATTTATACCTATCCAGCTCTATACCCAGGTATATTGAGCACTCTTCACCTGGAATTAATGCCATCTATCATATATATATATATATATATATATATATATATATATATACATATATATATATATATATATATATATATATATATATATTTATATATATCACATAGAATGGTGGTCAATATTCACAAAGAGTGCTCTATGCCAAGGCAGAGCTAGAATATCACATAATATACTTAACTAAACTATCATCATACTGTTACTCGGAGTTTCACGGGTACGGCTCGCGCACCGATCATCAGGCAACTGAACAACATATATATAGGCTACATATATATATATATATATATATATATATATATATATAATATTCTCCGTTAATCGTCATTCACCAACAAACAGTAATAAAATAGCGTGGTTTGTTATTCCTATAATAGGATTATAAAATATTATCTGTATATATATATATATATATATATATATATATATATATATATATAATATATATATATGTTTGTCTGTTCTCCGTCACCCAAGGCCACATAGAAGTATAGTTGCTTTATGACTATTGATGACAGAGAATCAAAATACAGTGATAAAAGATGATAAGGAATGGTATAGTCCTAATCTATCTAGAACAGACCAAACAACGTCCGCTTGTTCAATTAAGTTGATGCTGGCATTCCATTCCGGCTGGTCGAGAATTTTGAACTAAGAGGTGTGCGAGGGGGAAAGGAGGGGGGGGGGGGGTGAATACGAATGCGGATGAGAAAGCAGTCATGTAGAACAACAAATAGATTAAAGAAGAACCTCGTTGATAAAAGAAGGGTTATAGGACGGGTGGAAGAAGGGTTGCAAAGGGACGGTCGGCGAGGGGGTTAAAGGAGGGACGGGAACGGGTTTAAAGGAAGGACGTGGGATGAGGGATGGTAAACAAATTTACCCAGTTTCCCTCTTCTTAAAGGTGACATACAAATTTTCTCTCTGACTTAAGCGGTCAATCGTTTCATCGACTTCATTTTCCATCCCCATTTTGCGTACGTCATCACCCTATCAATAACAGAAGTTCCCACCCTTCACCCTCCAACACACCTACCCTCCCTTTACACCCCCTTTCGCGACTGAGGAGGTTAACTATCGCATAAAAATAGAGCGGGGTAGAATTATTAAACTTTCTCTCGCGGTAAAGGTGGTATTGAATCACTGAACTGACTTGTATTTGAAATCGACTAGAATTAAATCGCTTATTGACAAGGATACCAGAAAACATGATCAGATCAGGAAACTATTAGTTCACGTTGATCTGAAATTCTTTCCTGTTCCATTTTCGCAATTTTGCCCTTGAGCTTTCTCTTTTATAAACGATACTGTATTTATAAGGGATATTACATGAGGAGAGAGAAAAAAGAATTCCACACATACTGTTAGTTGGAAACCCTGTCTCAATATACCGTGTTCCCACTGCCACTCACAAAGATGTTTGATTGATTGATTGAATATAACCTATATATATATATATATATATATATATATATATATATATATATATATATATATATATATATATATATATATATATATATATAAATATATATATATATATATATACATATATACATAAATATACATATATATATATATATATATATATGTATATATATATATAGTGTGTGGTACCTGAACTCCATGCTCATACCTGGTTAATATTTGAATCAAAGGAATTGATAATTTAGCATTATACCTAATTATTAATTAAAGGAAGACGAAACTTTGTGTAACTTTGAGGAAGTCACTTTATTATCAAGCTTATACTTGGTCGGATAGCCTCTATTCGAACACGCCAAATTGTAACCTGCTCTCTTGTAGGTGACAAGGAAGCTGAACGATCGGGCGTTGACGTGTGCGGAATGCGTGATACCTGGTTGAACTGCGCTGCCTGAATGTGGGTATAATGAATGTTTGCTTATGTGTGTTACGCCCTGCACGGTAGACACGATAACAAATCATGCATAGCTTGCATAATAAACTTTAATATTAAAATATTTAGATAAGCCTTTGAGCAATGTCCGGCAAACCATATTGAAAATAGTCGACATCGAATTTCATAAGTCAATGAATGATAACAACCGAATAACTAATTTGTTGATTGAAAAAACAATGATGGCTGTGTGTCAAGATAGAACAATATCAGTAGGCTATAGAGTACGGATATAGTATAATGTACCTTCTTAAAATGTCCGTCATCATTTCCCCCGCTCCCCCCCCCCCCCATCCCACAACATTCTAGAATATCAAAAAATGGTCACAGTTATTGCATTCTTCAAAACATTTCCGGCCCTGAAACATGAAATGAAAACATGAATCATCCATTTCCATCATGTGTATAGAAATAACCAGGAAGGGTAAAAACTCAAGATTTTTTTTTTTTTTAACATTTCCTATAGCTGGCTTACATTATGTAGCAATACCAGTGATGCTTCAAATGGCCCAATATCATTACTTCGTGCTATGGTAGTTTAACAATATTAGCAGTATAGCAATATACAACTTACTTCCCAAAGCTTATGCGAAATATAGTTCGGATAAACTTACCACCGGAAAAGGATGCTAGCATATCCACTAATAGATACGTGAAAGTTATCAATATCGGTGTAATGTTGTCGTTATGTGATACTTTGGAGGAAACGCCAGCTGATCTACTATAAGGTCAAATATTAAAATGTCCAAAATTGCTTTAAATCTACCCCAAAAAAAAAACAAAAAAAAAATCATCCATGCTTTATAATCCAACACTTTTGACTGACTGGTGTATACTGTAGGCACATGTAAGAAAAAAAAAATTATATATCAAATATTTCGAAACGGCAAACTGTAGAAGGTTTAAACATGGGTGACCATAATATTAATTGTTAGCATATTCGACAGCCATGATTACTCTAAGATTACGTACAGATTTCACCGGAAGAGATATATATCGCCTGTCGTCCGATCAATTCTCTCTGAGGTAACAGATAGCAATCACATGTTACAGCTTCCTGTTAGTTAGTTTTCTTTTGTTGTTTATATCTTTTCATATAATAGAACTATATAGTCCTCTACAATGCTGTACCAAAGACCGGAAGTAGATCATTGTTCAGGATTTTGCAGGATTCTCTCAACTCATCTGAGACAACCAGACATGTACCGATAATGAAAATCAATGTGAGTATGTAATATGTGTATATCACACGGTTATTATGTATGAGTGGTGTGTAGCCAAAAGCGGGATAGGGGCTAGGCGGGATAGAAGATGGGGGGGGGGGGTGGTCAGTTCCTCACAATGTACACGCACGAAAAGTCGTGTACTCTGGCAGAGTGTAGTTTAAAATGATGGGAAAAGATAAGCTGAGCGCTATTTTTCATCAAAAACAAACTTCACTGAGACAAACATTTCTCCTCCGTATAGACACTCCCCAAAAACGAACGTATGCCGAAATTGCGTTACACCTCCCCACCCTAAATTCGGGACTTATGGTGCCATGAAAAGCATGATATGAATTATGTAAGGGTTAATGAAAGTGAAATTCTCTGGCTCTTGAAATAGGAACATAACTGAGCCCCCCCCCCCCGCCTCCCACTTACACAACGGATTAGGCTGACTAAGCGCCTGAGTATAATATCATTTTTTCTTACAGGACAATAGTAGATCCCCCCCCCCCCCCTCACTAGGACTGCCTCTCACCCTTCGTGTTAGCATGATGTAATGATTGTTAAATGAAGTATGGGCAGTTCCTTGCAGTATTGTTTGAATTTGTGCGCGTGTGTGTGTGTTGCATACTATATCATATATAGGTGACTTTACACATAATAAAAAATTGTTTCAGTTACATATATCGTATGCAGGGTCTACCACTTCGTCCAGTAAGGAGAGAAGCTTCGTCTAATGTTGGATAACATTGAGTCAAGCCTGATAATTGTGTTACATTTTCAGAACTTGATTAGGCCAAGTAAGGTAGCAATTGATCGTTTCATTTTCCATCGTTAAGGTTGAATATAGTATATAGTTTCAGTACGGAATACTAACTATTGCACAATTATCAACCGGGTTGAGTGAGAAACTTAATTTCCCGATAATGCATCCCCAAGTAGAGCTCTCCTAGAAAGGAACTTTTCTTCTCTTTTCTGGTTTCGTTTGGCTTATCCACAGAACGGAGAGGTACTCAACTATAAGAGACACAACCCCCCCCCCACCCCACCTCTTCCACATTTTTAATTGTTGGGGTCCCCCCACCCATCCCCCATCCCCCATCCACAATCCAACCAAAAAACCTAATCTATGAGAAGAGTGAGGAGGAAGGATGGTTGAAGGACTTTTTATTGCTCCTTCCTTCATTTCTGCCTTACAATGTTATATTATTGATAGTGTTTTCTATCTCCCGCCCTCAAGTTCCTTCCTTTCTTTACCAACGTAAGGAATTTTGTAAGTTAAGAAACTGCACCCTCCTCCACTTTCCCAAAGACATTCCTTGCCTAGAATAGAGGAGATTAAGAAACTAACGCCCTTCTTTTGAAGACGCCTATTTCTCAATTCGTATCTTACAGAGGAGCAACCGCAGTGATGAGAATTCGTTTTTGTCTTTTATCGAGAAAGTCAGAGCGCCCTTAATTATTAGAGGGCACGTCCCTTTCCGTAATCTACCGAGGTAAGAAATTACTAGTTTTTGGAGATAAATCTCAGAAAAGAAAGGAAAAATCGTGAAATGTAACTCACTCCCCTTGTAGTAGCATTTACTTTCTAATAGCACCGGTAGCATGGACATTTAGCTCTACATGCAGGCTTATCTTAAAGTGTATTAACAAAGTAATATCGGTTTCAGTTCGTATACAGAGGTCACATGATGTCAATCGAAAGCAAAATCGATCAATCTTAAAAAAAAAAAACATTTGATAATTATAGATTTTCAAGATTTCATAGAACGCGTTTACATTACGGATCAGATCACGCGCTGTGTTCATAATTAAATTGATTTTGACCACCCCCACCCCCTCCCCCAGCGCTTTTACATTAGACCCCATGCTCGGATTCAGAGTTCACGATCGCCGAGAAGGAACTTCAGGTTTCTTTACTAGAAAAAAAAAGCACGAAATCATAATAGCTGTGTGATGTGTGGCGCTGTTTATGATTACTACTATACTGTATCAAATAACTCCGGAAAAAAACACAGCTGAAGTTAAAAGATCACCGCATGACCCCAGGTCAGTGGCGTAGGAAGGTAGTTTTGAGTGGGGGGGGGCTGAAGACTGATGGCCGGCTTTGGGGAGGGGTCTAAGGGGAGGGGGTGCCCCCTCCCCTTTGGAATTTTTTTGCATTTCCAGGTGGCTTCAGATGTAATTTGGTGCAATATAGCACACTTAAACACCCACTCCATTTTGTAAACTTAATTTTGTATTTTCACCTGGCCTTAGATGCAATTTGGGGCTCCAAATGAGAATTTTTTTCTCATTTGGAAATGAAAAAGGGGTTTTCTGACTTGCGAAGTGGGGGGGGGGCGGGGGCGGAATGATACTTCCGCCCCTCCACATTTTTCACCGGGGGGGGGCTGGCGCCCCCAGCCCCCCGGTTCCTACGCCCTTGCCCCAGGTCAACCCCGACTCGGGGCTGCGTTAACATTACAGATGTCACACCGCGAGCGCGGGTTTCAACACCGTGCTCGCGCTCTAATGTAAGCGGACTACACTTGGATGCCCATTTCTATTTTGCAGATCGAAGATCACGTGAGGTTGACATGCTTTAAATCTACTTTATCTACTAAACGGCTCTGCTACGATATCTGCTAAACTGCTAAGTTAATTTTAAAGCCAACTGATTGCCTATTTGTTGTGTATGCCACGGTATTTTGAACTGTTATGTTATTCTTTTTACGTATGTATCTGGGCTCTTTTCATTTTATTATTTTATTTATATTTTTATGATTGCTTAGTTAGAAATTCTCAAACCATCATTTGCCGTCTTGATTTCAGTAATTTTCTTTATATTAATATGGTACGTGATCCCTTGGAGCGATTCGTTTCTGAATATTACTTTTTGAGGAACGGTGACAGTCTTATACCAGCAAGATCGGCTCAGCTTAGCCACGGATATAAACCAAACCAACTGCCTGAAGGATGGGTAAGTCGACTATATATAGATTAAACAAGAATAAAAACTTTGCTGACTTGATTAAAGTCAGTGTTCACTAAACGCCGAACAGTGTTTCAATTCATCGTGCTTTTCATTTCATAATACTTCCCCAAATCTTGGATTTACGTCACTTCGGCACTTATTTCACTTACATGCACTTACGTGCGCTTACGTACACTTACGTGCACTTACGTGTATTTTCTGCACTTACGTGCACTGCACTCTGCCTATAGTTTGTTTATTAATACCCTTGCAGGTGTTCACGTGTCGTACCGCCATTACTTGTTCCATTGACAAAATTGTGACGTCATTGGTATAGCTTAGATACCGAAGATCAGACGTCGTGCTCAGTTTAACTTTAAAGGCGCATTCCAGAGATTAGGCATATTTTTTTTACAGCTCAAAATTCTAAAACCCGGAAAAGCTATTAAAACATACTTTAAAGTAGCACTCAAGCTTTTGTAGATTCTTCCCCTCCCCCTCCCCCTTCCCCTCCCCGTCCTTTTGACTATGGCATATCAAGGCTATCTAATTCTGGTCTTTTGTAGAGTTCACCTTTAATAATTATGTAATGTGTCTATTGGACATAAACAAGCCGTTGTTTTGATTTACTGTTCCCACTGCAGAATGACACGCTAGATGAATGTGTTCGAAAGAAATCTGATCTTTGTTATCCTGACTCTGGTATTATGAAATTATTCTGTGGATTTTCACCGAGTTGCAGGTAAAAACAACTTACACTTTCTTTATTAGACTAGCTATGTGTATTTAATGTTTGAAAATTGTCTCAACTGAGTACGTTATTTCAACAACAACGAAACATGAATATTCATTTAATCTGTGATCTGTTGTTCTTTTCTCATGCAGCGTCGCATCAAGATGGACTTTCAACCACGCGGTGTTTAATTTGGACCGGTATACCGTGGTTGGTTTGACCGATGATTTCGCGTCAACGTTAGAAGCATTGGAGAAACTTCTTCCAGATCTCGTTGCTAAGGATACGGCAGCCATCTTTAGAAAGCGTTGTAAGTTTTACTATATATATTTGAGTTTACATGCGTATATATGGGACGAGAAACGGTTCCTGTCAGGGGTACAGACTTTTCATACTCCATGTGTGGGGTTCGGGGCATGACCTAGAGGGTATGTTCAGATATCACATTCATAACAATGTGCTATCCTTAACAAAAAATGACTAACCCCCTTAGTATGAAAAACATCAACACGATGGTTCCCAATGGACTAAACATAACTTTAATGATATTCCTTTTCGCTGCATGTTTTCGACCTAATGGTTTATTGGTATCATGTTTGGTCTCATTTTACAAAGGAGAATACAAAAGCTGCGTGATTTCAGCGGTCCCTTGCGTCATATAAACAGAAGATTACATTTAAATTATCTCTGTGTAGGAATCGTATTTTCCTTTCTTTCATGTAGAGAGAGAGAGTTTGAACTTAATTGCCATATGGTCTTTACACAATTTCGCTTTAAACATTTAAAGTTGAGTTTCAGACAGAGAATTAATGTTTACAATAAAATCCTAGAGGATAATAAACATAAAAAAGCCCAAACGAAGAAAACAAAGAGCAAAAAAATAAAGTAAATGAAGGTATATGAAAGGTTGTGGTAAAGAAACTTTAGGAAGATAATTTTCTATATTTCACAACTTGATAAGATGGCACCTTGTAGGCCTATACTCTTGTCGCGTCCGTCCCGGCTCGGTAAGGCAGATTACGATGGTCGCGTGGCAGGGACGACACGAATAACGTACAATTATCAGTCGAACAGAGATATATAATGATTCGTTCTATTTATTTTGCAGGATTGATTAGATTAAATCAATGCCATATCAATGCCATACACACGAGGTAAAAGACATGATACTTTCCTCCAATCATAACTTAACGATTCTGTCACAAGACAACAGCAGCCAATCACACTCTAGACATCTGCATATATTAAATATACATGAGGGTTCACGACACTATAAGTGTTTGACATAACAACTTTAAACATATCAATTTCCGAAAGAATTAAAATCAAGTTTTAGAGGATTAAGAGGATTAAGAAGATTAAGAGGGCAGTGGACTATCTCACCGGGTGCTCGACTATATTGGCCACACTGTCATCGCTTGCGATGAACAGTCCAGTAACAGACTAGCTTATCAACCTTTCTTGGCAAGTACAAAAATATGAATAGAATATGACGTGTGTTGATGTGACAGACAGTTGCAAAAGCACGGAGTGGTCACGCTCGCTACATACAGCTCAGCTCCGCCTATAGGCTGCTGGTACCAAAGTAAATGGACCCGACGTTCGGTCCGGAAATGACCCATGGAACGCCGATTCTTCCACATTAAGTAAGATATGAGACATCATGTTTTGAATTTGGTATTTGTAAAATTATGCTCATACCGATAGTAATGTAGAGGGGTAAATCACTCTGTGAAAATGTGCCTTTCCGAATTAGGGCAAGTTAATATTGAAGTTATACCGTAACCTTGGAAATGAACTCTCGCCGAACTACACATGCGTTGTCATGGAAACATCGGCTTGTCTATACCCGACGATGATTCAAGCATTTTGAAAGGATGAATTACATTGGTTAAATGTAATACGTGGCAGTTAACATGGCCGATCCGACAACTGAGACGTTATGACACTCCAGTTGGCATGGTAACATAAGTTTGCGCTGGTATTTTCACATTACGATCGATTTTAAGCAATTCAAAATGATGAACTGATTTTTTTTTAATAACACACTTGAAATGAGTCTGTACACGTATTGCTTGTACTTGAACTCGCCGCCATCGCGTATCGCTGTACTCGCAGTCGGAGCATTCTGGGAATCTAGTATAAATACTAGTGTGAGATTAAGTACACGTATACTCACGCTTAGAGCATTGCAGTCGTACTCGAAACCAAGCCGGGGAATTCTACGTGTACTCGTACTCATGCTGTTGTACTCGCACTACTCCCGATTTTTTTTTACAAGGGAAAATAATTGATTACTTAAGCCTTATTTTAGGGAGAAGACCCACTTCGATCCAAATGGAACAGCTTTTTTCAACAACAGCAAATAATAATAATTAGGGATACATTTTTAAAGTTATGATTATGGTTATGGTCTCGCACCACAATTAATTGTTCCATTGACTTACACACTTAACTCGTCACTTTCAAGACCTGCCAAAGTATAGATAGAAGTTTTCAACTGGTATATCCTACCCACCATATGAAAGCTGAGATCTTGGCCTATCATAACACTAACAAACTTCCATATCATGACCGTTTAGATTTTGAGCTAGAAGAGGAGCAAATTTAGCATACTGAAACCCCCACCCTTCCGATCTGCTCGCTCGGAGCAATATCAACATTTAACCAAAGATTTTCTAAAATGGTTTATATCACATTCGATCCTCCCCATTTTCACACCATCTGTACTTTGAAT
The DNA here is from genome assembly GCF_037975245.1 of Apostichopus japonicus. Classification (NCBI taxonomy): domain Eukaryota; kingdom Metazoa; phylum Echinodermata; class Holothuroidea; order Aspidochirotida; family Stichopodidae; genus Apostichopus; species Apostichopus japonicus. The sequence goes on from NC_092567.1 coordinate 20,502,441, forward strand.
TATACTCTTTCATATAAAGGCAGAACAAACGATGACAGTAACTGATAACATGCTTAAACAAGCTTTACCGTAGGTACTTTTACCTCATTTCTCTGACAATGGTTAACCTTTCGAGCGGATGAACACTACTCTAATTGTGGTGCGGTACCTTATGTTCAAATTGTTTCACCCTCAGCGACTGCGGGTGTCACTTTGCGTTTGTACGTTCTATCAGTTCTGTTTGGCAATAGGCCAATGTATAACTAATTTGATTAGTTCTTATGGCCCTTTCCCCTTTCTTCTTATTTCCCTTGATGCTTTGCGCCATCTAGTTATTATGTATTCATTTATTAATTCTATATGTAAGGCTCTTATACTCGTCTTTTGAGGAGACATGTATATACTCGATATATAACATGGTCGTGCTGTTACCACGGAAACAAAAGACTGCCCTCTATTTATCACCCAATTATATGAACGTATCAAGCAAAGTTCAAAAGTTTGAATCTTTTTCAAAGAAAAATGAAAAAAAGTCGACTTGTCGAGCTAAGAATATACCCCACCCGTTGTGACGTTTCTATAACGCGTGACACTACATGAATGTAATTTCATTTGACGGGTGTGAATGATTACTTGAGATGGGGCCAAAAACATTTGGTACCAGATCAAACCAGGAACACAAACAACCTTTTCTCAGAATTGTCATTAATTTGGGGTATTGTTATGATAAGCCAATAGAATCGGGTATAAAAAGTGGCATATAAAGGTGTCTCGAGGCTCCAAAATGTCAATTAAGAAAAACATCAATCTTTCTGACAGAAACTTTAAATCTCCTCTATTAGGTTTAAATTCCCATCTTCATATTCAATTACTGAACTTGACATGAATATTTGTCAAATATTGGATTATTTTGTTTGTAAAGTGACGCCGCGTAAAATGGAAAAATTGAATATAATAACAACTATAAAATGTGACCTGTTGTTGAATATTGAACAAAATTGTTATTAAAAAATACCCATTATAGTTAAAACATTGTTCACTATACTGGAAGTTGTGATGCATGCATGTACAGGGGACCTATTTTTGTGGACTGTTTTGAAGTAAACTTTGTGGTTGGTCCCATCAATTCAATGAGATATGCCCCTATGTTCCTCGAAGTTTGTGCCCGTCTCCCCCTCCCCTCACCCTCCCAACACGTCAAAGATTGGAGCATATTACGCTGCCGTTGGGGTTAGCGTATTGAGCGTACGAAAATTGTGACCATCACTTGGTAATTTTAAATTAATTGCATCACTTTTACGTCATATCTTACGTCAGGGTTTACGTTTATAATAAACAATTATCATTTTCTTCTTCTTCTTTTCTATCTTTCTTTCAGATAATTTATCGAAATATCAGACTATCAACAGAAACGACCCGGAAGAGTACACGAAAACAATTTTAAGAACACAAATGGCCCACGAACACGAATTTTACAATTTAGTTCGACAGAAATTTAGAAAACTCAAAACAGAACTTGGAATATCCTAAACCCATGCATGGAATGCCCTGATAACAATCTGTGAATGAAGTTGGAAACTGGTAGTTCTAAGCGATACCTTATGGGAAAATGTTCTCATATTTTCATGTATTTCTCATTCTCATGGACTTCCTCTAATGTGGAGAAGAACTTCAATGAAACATCTTGCAGTGACAATCTCATCCATCGGGAATCATGCAGGCACTTGGTTGCTAGGTGTGATAGAACGATACTTATAATTCTCTGCTGTCAGTATTCACGAGAAAGAAATGTTGGAAGTGGCTCATCGGGGGTTTCGAGAACCAGGCCGGACCCCGGGGACACTGATGTTACCGTCTTTCTAACCACTTATTTGAAGCCTTCATATATTCATGGTACAGACATGGGCCTATACATTAATCTTTGTCCCATAATTCCTCGGGTCCCATAGTGGCCAGGGCTCCACCCCATCTGACCTCCCCGCCCCCTCCCCACCCCCGGTCTTGTCGGTCGTGTAATTTATATACATGAAAAAATCATCGCCCAACTTACACTTGAGAGCTTATCTATACATATATATAATTTTTCCCGCATAAAGATACGTGTACTCATATTATTACCCATGTTAAGTATACGGTGACATCCCTATGTTCCGACGTCTCTATGTTCCGACGTCTCTATGTTCCGACGTCTCTATGTTCCGACAATTTGTTTTGACTCTAATTTTTTTTTACCAAAATGTTTTCGGACCCAATTTTTTTTTGGAAACTCAATCTTTTTGGTCTCCCATTTTTCGTACCAAATTTTTTGGGGGGACTTAATTTTTTGGGCCCCAAAATTTTTGGGACCCAATTTTTTTGGGGGACTCCATTTTTTTGGACCAACATTTTTTCTGACCTACCTCATTGGGGGACACACTTTTTTGGACGCACCAATTTTTTTTCTTGAAAAAAAAGGGCCCAAAGTTTGTTATGACCCAAATAGTGCTTGTGACCGAAAATTGCTTGTGACCCGAAATTTAATTGTATGTACTCAAATTTTGTTGGACCAAAATCAGTTTGGTCAAAAAAAATTTGGGTCCGAAAAAAGTTGGTCCGAAAACATGTTGGTCAAAAATTGTGGTCCAAAAAAAATTGAGTCCGAAAAAATTTGGATAAAAAAAATTACGAGTCCCAATAAATTGTCGGAACATTGAGACGTCGGAACATAGAGATGTCGGAACATAGAGACGTCGGAACATAGAGACGTCGGAACATAGAGATGTAACCAAGTATACAATATAGGCGAGGAAGGATTACTGTAGGCAAAAAAAAAATGTAATCTTGATATGTCTGGTTTGTAGACTGTTTGAAACACTGCTACGAAGCCAGGTTGTGTTTCTATAATACATTTAATTACACATTATGTCAGTTCCTCAGATGCAACACAAAACTCTAGGGGGATGGGGGGGGGGGGGTGGTAACACACAACTCATATACATAGCCTAAAGTGATATGTTTACAATTGACAGTGTTACATATTTTTCAAGAACAAATGGTGTTAAACGAATGTCATTGAATGATGCCTTGTTGTTGATATGTAGTTTAAAGAAAGGTAAAACTAATGTCGGTTTGGTCGAGTTATTAGAATTTCATAAAATAATGGAGTAACATTAACACCTTAAACTAGTATAATGAGAAGCTGATGTCATCATCGTTTTTTGGCCCAAAGTAGCATTCCAGAGGAATTAAACATATTTTAAAGGACGAATATCTTCAAAACCGGAATTGCTATACAGAAACACTATCTTACATCCTTTCAACAAATTTCGAAAATTGGTCAGCTAATGGCTCGTGAGCAACCTGCCTGATAGATTAGTTGACATATCATACAGTATCATTACCCTTCCTGCACCTTAAATATACCCTCAGTTTAGTAACTAACTCAGCACACATTTTTTTTCAATGTTATTTTTCCACAATAACATGATATATAAGCTGTCACGATGTTGTAATGATATGTAGCCTCCGGTATAAATGACATGTAAAGGCCACTGATCTAAAAACACAACTATTTGTAAAAAAAATAATGTAAAATGGGTTTGTGGTGAAACTATATAGTTTCGGGAAGCCACATGCCACATTTGCGGTGTGTTCTTTGGTCTGATTACTGGATGGGAATAGGATCAGCTTGATGACAAACAAAACCAAAAAACAAAGAACAAAAACAGAAACGGAAGAAGAAGAAAAAGAAATAGAAATATACCGTTTGGTTTTTGCGGCACCTTCGAGTAGGTCCAGCCGGTGTTAAGGAGCAACAATTCCCATTGTTAAAGAGAAGCATTATAACTATAGATGAAACCATAATCAAAACATTTTGGTTGGGGGACCCATGAAGAATTACAACAAGCTGGTCTCGCTTTCGGCGTCATGAATATGGCCAAACTGAGCTAAAAAATCATGTTATACTTGACTGTATTAAAAGTCATAAAATATAGTTAGGTCTATTTACCAGTCTGAAAGAATTGATTTGCCAACAATATCTACGTAGACCAACGATTCTCAATTAATTTGCTTCGAAGGTCAGAGAGAATCATTGATTGGAGCAAAATGCCAGAGATTCCATACTTGAAAAATCTCACTATTTCGAGATATAGCACCTTGTTCTGGTTATAGGCCGGTACATAGGGGTGCTATATACTATAGGGCCTTACTGGTCCTTCTGTACCCGATTAGTGAAATGGGCCGTGTGGTTGTGGGCTGTATTTATTTTTACGGGCCGGATATGGCCCACTGGCGCCCCAATTTAGAACCCATGTAACGCTCTTATGGCCTACATATATAGCTCTTTAACACGTTCCTTGCAGAGAGATGTATCAAGTTTAGCCTAAGTTGCGTACACGAAATTTCATTTTAATCAGCTTTGGCTGAGGTTAAAGGTTACCCGAGATAATTGCTATACTTGGAGGAAGAAACAAAATCTACATGTTCATAAATATGACTACAGAAAAATTGCCTGATTGCCTGCTATATAGTAAATGATATGATATTATTAAAATTTAATGCTGTACGATATAATAGCGCCATCCTGTATAATTGCAAAAACGTAAAATCCTCTATTCAAGTAATGATAGATTTTGGCTGGAATTGATCTGTATTCAAAAAGAAAAACAATAAATAAATAAAAGATAAATAAAAAGGAAACAAGAAAAAAAAAATTAAATGAAAAAAAAATCCAAACGGAGCAGGAATAGTAGAGAAGTGGAAATAGAAAACGCCTTACTTATCAAATTCATTTCAAGAAATGATTACTTTAAGAATGTGATTATCACTGAGAATGGGTTGGGTGTGTATGTGATAGGGAGGTAGATGTGGGGGGGGGGGGTTGAAATTTATCTGAAAGGACAAGATCATATACCTTATGTTTTCAAATTCTATAGGTTGAATATGGTTGTGAGAGGTGGAGAGGGCGGAGATTGTTTAATTTCCGTGGCTACAACCGTCCCTTTGTATATTTATTCATTGTCTCAGTTTTCATGCACGTTGGAATCATTGTTTAGATACACGACACATAATTGTCCACACACCACGTGTTTTACTCTAACAGAGCTTATATTCGAACCTGCAAAAACAAAATGTTCAGAATTTAACTATCTTTGTACGGAAGCGTATTGCTGCCACACGAAAAAAAGGAAATTTTTTTTCGAAATTATGAATACAAACTTTTCGAAAATATTTCAGACACATCTTCTAAATTTCAGAAAGATTTTCGAAAAAAAGCAAGAAGTTCCGAAAAGATTTTCGAAAAAAAAACTTTTCATAATTTCCAAAAAAGTATTCAATTTTCTTTTTTTCGTGCTGCGGCAATACGCTTCCCTTACACGCTTTCATTTCGTTATGTTTTCATGACAGGCTGTGATCATATCATTTTATCTATAATTGCTATCATAAGATAAAAACGGTTTTTTGTTTTAACAGAAAATAACACTGCAAAAATTTGACGAAGTATAAAAAAGTAAATAAATAAAAATGATACTTTATGTGAAACAAAATTGTGTATTTCCAAATCATTCGTTATATTTAGTATGTCGGGGACTTCACCTAAGATCGATATCACTCTTTGGGCATTCATGATTTTTTTTTATCGTTAATCGCCTAGTCATAGCTTAGCACGACTTTTGGAAGTAAAATGAAAAAAAAAAATAAGGTGGGGGGGGGGACGGGAGGAAAAATGCAAAACAAAAGAGATATGTCTGATTAAATACAACACAACTTCATACCCCACCCGTTCATTCGTTCCTTCTCCATTTGACACCTTGTTCTTCCCCCCATACTTCAAAAGTAACAGAAGCACGGTTGTACTTCGGCGGATCCCAGTTCTTTCCATCATTGGTTAATATCCCCTGACAACCCAAACCCTCACCCCCCGTCCACCCCCTCCTCCACCCGATTTCAAATCGTCCGCCGGGGTAAATATGTAGTTCACTTTAAGGATCTCACAATACGTGCAGCGAGAAAGGCCATCACGATTTGTATTTAGCAATGTTAATTTACTTCCCAGATTAAACCAAATGAATCGGAATTTCACCGATGGAAATGATTGATTTTTGCCAAAGGCGAATGGAATCTATGCGGTCGTGATGGTTTATGTTGGTTGACGCCGTCTGTTGATGTAGATAAATTTTAATCGTGGCAGTATTATTCGGGAGTGATGAGTCACGCTAAAGCTTTCCCATGACTCAACACTCCTGTCTAGGATAGAGAAGTCAATACCTTAGCCCACTTCCATGAATGTACCTCATACTTCGGTATACTTCACCATATGTGTATAGGTTGCTGCTTTAGAGAGCGAGATAGCTATTGTGTTTGGTGGAGATTAAAAGTCATCTGAGGTCAACAGCCGTAGAAATCTTCGAAACGGCTTATCTCCAGGAAAAATAACAGAAATAAAATGAATCTCAGTATGGATGTATCGAACCGCGGGCAGTCTTCCGTCAGTTACATTTAGTCTACCGTCACTAAATTACGGTATAATCCACCCCCTCCCACCCCCAAATCGCAATATCTGTGAAACGCGCAACATTTGGAGTGCTAGCTCAGTGGTTAACGCCGTTGCCTTTCAATCATAAGGTCCCCGGTTCGAGTCACTCCAAGGTTAATGTATGTCGTCCAGTTACAGAGTTGTTGATAATTGACAATTCATAATCATGGACTCGTTAAATATGAATCTAAGAGACTGACTTCGGTCAGCTTGCGGCTTTGATAAGCCAATGGTGGCTTGGCTTCGCGAGTTCCTGCTTGCAGGATGGATCTAAAATACATACATATAGCAGGCGCGTATCCAGGATTTTCAAACCCGGGGGGCGCGAATTACTATCTAAGCGGAGCGCCACCATCGGTTGGCGCGCAGCGTACAAGAAAATTTCTGGTTTTGAAACCCCCCAGATCACCGGAAACGGCACTTCTCGGGCTTGAAATGACCAACCAGATGTACACTTTTTGCCTGAGAACCAAGTATTTCCTAATAGTTTTTTTTTCCATCCATAACCTTTTTGAAGATTATCAACCCGGCACACATCATGTTCGACCTGATCGCATCTCCTGTGGGTCTTTGCTTTTGTAGGTGATTCTACGTCGCGGCCCACAATACCCGTCAGCCCCACTTTTCAAGGTTTTAAGCCCCATATTTGTTCAGAATTTGAAAATTCACATATCTCGTGAATAAACTCACTTCAAAATATACCCATAATCTTGCACAAAATTTCATCTATGGACAACCAATATAGAAAAAACTTCCTTCAACCCCTAACAGACCGGTCAAAATTGCACGAGTAGAGGGAAGTGTGATGTAGAATGTTGGTCAGAAATTTGCGAAAATTCAGACACAGTTAATTTATTGGTGTATAAATATTAAAACCTGTTATAACGGCTATTATAAAACTTGGTTGAAGGAAATGAAAAAATAGCAGATATTTCCGAAACCGAACACTACACACATAGGCGTAGGAGGCGCGGCGGCAGTGGCGGAGCTAGGGGTATTGGTCAGGAGTGGCGAGAATGGTCGGAAGGGGCGCTTTCGACACTATCTAAGCGGAGCGCCACCACTGGTTGGCGCGGAGCGTACAGAAAATTTTTGAGTAAAGATACTCCCTAGATCGCAGGAAATGACCCTTTCCGGGCCTGGCTAATTTGCAGATAAACGAAGAATAAGGTGTCATCGCCAAATTACACCAACAAAATGTGACAAATTTCAATAAGTAGATGAGAGCGCAATAAAAAAGTCAATAATCTAGAATAATTAAAAAGTGGTAAAGAGCTGAAAAAGGCGCCAGCAGTCCATTTGAGTCCGTCAGGGGGGGCATCCGCCCCCTGACCATATGGACGCTCCGCCACTGCGCGGAGGGGGTGCAGGCCCTAATTCGCCATTACTAATGTAAAAGAGAGTTTTGACATAATTGGACCTCCATGCTTTTTATACATCTACATGAGACATGTCGTTGTTTACATTAGCATCCCGCGGTATACTGGGCAATTTTAACGGACCGTGCGGTACATGATGGCATGCGATGTAATAACCGATGCTTGCTTATATGATATTGACATGAACACGTTGAACGCGCGCGAAGCGCGCGAAAAGTTTTGGTTATTTTTTCAGGCAAGTCGGACAGTTTTGAGGCTTTTCATCCTGGAACGCCATTTTCATGCTCACTGATATGATGTGATATCTGCTGTTTGCGTTACAAATTCGAACAGGCGCGTAGCGAGGAATTTGCCAAGGGAGGGGCGAAGCCTGAAGGCAAACTATCTAAGCGTAGCGCCACCATGAGTTGGCGCGAAGCGTACAAGAAAATTTTGGCCGAAAATGTCTCCCAGATCGCTGGAAATGACACTTCCCAGGCCTTGTAAGTTGCATCTAAGCACTTTCTATTTTGAAATTACTTAGCGATATCATTTAAAAAATGCTGAATGGGGGGGGCGGGCGGTCGCCCCCATCCCAAAATGCGTCATGTTCCCCGACGACACGGTCGAGTTCGAGACCAGCCACAGTTGGTTTCATAGCACAATTCTACACACGCGTTATGATAGACCATATATAGTATATATATAGATCATTAGTGAGAGAGGAAAATGGAAACGTCAAAAATGGAGTTGTCGGTGTAAGGGGTAAGGTGAGTCACACTTTTACGAAATCATTGATCCGTCACTGGCTACCCTTCAGCGCTGTAATGATGTCACTGTTCCTCTTTCTCTTCCCGGTGTCTTCGCGTTTTGCTTTTACTCCCTCTTTTTCTCTCTTTCTTCTTTTTCTTTTCCTTTCCTTCCTCTCCTTCTCCTCTTTTTTCCCCTCTTTTTTCCTTTTTTCTTCTCTTTTTTTCTCTTCTCTTTTTCTTACCCGGGGGCGCGCGCCCCCAACGCCCCCCCTGGATACGCACCTGTATAGCCTATCTGGAAACCCACACTTTCAAACCTCACTCAGTGACTGTGACAACTGTGAAGAAATTCGTTCGAACTAAAGGCAGCATTCTGGAATTACACTTATAACTTGACTAACTTCTGTTTCACTTGAGTCCCTATATACACACGCACCCCTACCTCAGCTTATTTCACCCCCATGCAGGCATACTTTTCGTTTGTTAACCCCCTGAACGGATATTTAGCCCTCCGTGCGGATGAGCTAAGTACTTGCTTTTAGTAATCTAATTTCTGATACATTATTTGGGCCTGTTCTTTCGGTTACATCTCTATGTTCCGACGTCTCTATGTTCCGACGACTCTATGTTCCGACATCTCTATGTTCCGACGTCTCTATGTTCCGACAATTTTTTTGGACTCTAATTTTTTTTTTACCCAAAATTTTTCGGACTAAATTTTTTTGGGACAAAATGTTTGACACCAACATGTTTTCGGCCCAACTTTTTTCGGACCAAAATTATTTTTGGCCACTGATTTTGGTCCCAAAAAATTTGAGTACAAACAATTAAATTTCGGGTCACAAGCAATTTTCGGTCACAAGCACTTTTTGGGTCATAACAAACTTTGGGCCCTTTTTTTCCTGAAAAAAAATTTGGTGCGTCCAAAAAATTGTGTCCCCCAAAAAGGTAGGTCAGAAAAAATGTTGGTCCAAAAAAATTAAGTCCCCCCCCAAAAAAAATTGGGGCCCAAAAAATTAAGTCCCCCAAAAAAATTTGGTCCGAAAAATGGGGGACCAAAAAGATTGAGTCTCCCAAAAAAAAATTGGGTCCGAAAAAATTTTGGTAAAAAAAATTAAAGTCCAAACAATTTGTCGGAACATAGAGACGTCGGAACATAGAGACGTCGGAACATAGGGATGTCACCGTTCTTTCACCCCATGCAGTTAGCCAACTGTGGGATGGTTGATAAAAAAATTTTTTTTAGTTTTCTTGTATTCCTGTATTCCTGGTCTTTGAGTGTCGTAATTACTAATTAATTACAAATATGAAGATAAAAGAAATTTCTCAAAACCGTTAATATATATTTATATATATATATATATATATATATATATATATATATATATGTATATATATATATATATATATATGAAGAATCAATCCGGAATAAAGCTGTATAAAAAAAAACACATATATTCTACTTCTTGCCAGGGATAGTGGAGGGGGGAGGGTAGCTGTGGGGGAGAAAGATGTTCTCCCACGGTGTTGAAATTGTGTTTATGGCAATGATAAACAACCCCAAATAACCAGACTAATAATTTACTCCTTAACTTAAAATACCAAATATCATGACAATTTACCATATACGACAGTAGGCTACTCATACCACTTCTCCTTGCTGCTCATGGCATAACATTGCAACTGCAGTCATTTATAAATGAGAAGCTTTTTACCACCCATCCGGAAAATTAACAATGGAAAACATACCAAAACATCTTTAGATAATACACCAGGCAGGGGAGGGTTATGGGAAGGAAACTTGTAGGGGTTCATGTATAGGAAACAAAATAGTTTAAGACATTCAAAGTTATCGCAAGAATGCAAAGCTGACGGTCATGTGACGAACAGATCATCGCGCAGGAGGAATGCTTTGGCAGAATACTTATGCAGCTGCACTTCTTTGAAACATGCGTTATAACTCCTTGTAAAATGGAGATTACGATCTTTCTTCTTTCACTGTCTGCATTCTTGACAATATCTGAAACGTCAGGCTCATTTGATGCTCCAGCAGTCCAGGCCAAGAAGTTGAAAACTGGGACAGGAACAAGCTAATTTTGCACTGCCTCAGTTGTAAGATCGTCGGCTGTTGGTGGCCAGGGCACTGAACTCTGAACTTGCACTTAATTGCAAGGTCCTTCTCAGAATCTGCTGTTTGAAAAGGTGAGAAACAATTTCACACTTGCTAAATAATTGTACACGTGCGTGACAAAAAGAATGGCTGTACACATAATTATGTGAGCAGAGAGATTGTTAAAGCAAAAGCTTACTTTATATAATATATTCAACGAGGGTAACTAGGCCAAATGTCAATGGTAACTGAAGTTACATAGTAAATAACGAGTAGTACTGTATCCTAACACTAACACAGCATTAGGCTAGCCTACGCGTACGAGTACAGGCTATAGCTTCACCGTTCACAAATTCAACACTTTTAAAGCAAAACTTTGAGAACCGTGTGCTTGAATGACTGTAAACAACAGTGGTACTATACAATAGTTGCTGTGATTGGCTAATCGCAGTTCGATCTTACTTCTTCTTCTTTTTTTTCAAAATCGGCGAATTTTAACAGTAAGTTTTCATACCGAAAGACCAAAAAATATCGAAAACAACATTTACATTTGAGATCTATTTAAAATTTGACATCTTAATGCGGGCATGTTGCAGTAGTCCGAAATTTTGATTCACAAAAATGAACAATATCAGCAACTGTTCCTTCCCCACCACCCCCTCCTTTACGGCACGAATTCTGTTATCATGATTAATTAAATCAACATTTAACTTGTGAGGGATCTTTGAACCTCTTCTATCTTAGTCTGAAATAAAGTTAGAGTACTATTTTAAAGTTGCACGCAGATCTATTATCCCGTTCGACAGTTACGTAGTGAGATACCGTGACAGCACCTCTTTTTCTTTCACAATCCTAATTTACGCAAACTGAGGTAAGTTACCACTTTTGTGATAGGCTACATGCATAGGCTATGCAGTCAACTTAGTCAAGTGTAACATATAGGTCTAGTGTTAACTAACTTAAAGGCTTAAAAGGCAAAATTCACTTGGATCGGCCTCACAAATTTCCATTAAACCTCTAATTGAGGCCTATAAAATAATTCTCTTAGTCTCCTATTGAGCATTCGTAGAGATTTTTTCAAATGACTCTTTTAGAGAGAATGCCGTCGTTTGTGGTATTCAACTGTTTTCATGTGTAGGCATAGGCCAAATAGGCCTAGGCTTGGCCTATTAGGTCATGGCCTCCGACCTTCCATCGATCGTTATTCGGGGGGGGGGGTTGTCTTTGATGTCTACAGCTTCAGTTTGTTTCGGGGGGGGGGAGGAGTTACAGTCCCCTTTAATGGGAGTTGCTTTCAAGTGCCCTTATAGCCACACTCCCTTATAAATGAAATCCTCCATTCGACTCTTGTACTTCCATAACTTGAACTCCCCTTGCTTAATCAGTTTGGAGGAGGGGGGGGGGGGGGCTTTTACCACTCTCCACCTTTAAAATAATGTGTACAACATGTCTAAAACCAGGGGCGGGATTTGATGTGTGAACGTGGGAGGGCGTGGCGTTTGGGGAGGAGTCTAATGAGAGATTTTTTAATTTTATAAAGCCCCTATATGTTATATGTTGCAATATTTACAGGGTATTTCCCAGTAGGCCTACTACTTGTATATTTACAAATGTAATTAAGCTATATGCATGAAATTGTTGCCAGATTTGTTAAGCGACATAAAAAGTAACAAACGGTCCTGGAATTAAATAAGAATCGTGTTACAATGAGTCGATCTTTTTGTATAGCTTGTGTCATGACATTTCCCCCATGTAATCCCGCATATGTCTAAAACCATTAAGTAGGCCTATAATAAGCTACTTTTACTCTAGAAGAAGTAATTTGACCGAAGTTCACTTTCGGTAGAGAAAAGTGAAAGCAATCCACAAAAGAGTGAGTGTCGATTAATGTAAAATATAACAGTTGAAACCACATTATTTAAAAAGGAAAAAATAATGAAACTTCTAATGTTATTTAAATATATTTATACCTACCGACAGTTTTGCAGTATAGATGATAAGAGGATTTTCAACAATTTTAATTTTCTTCTCTCTTCCAGTTCAATTTAAGAGTGGCGCATATTTTGATTATACAGAAATTCTCTTGCATTCCAAATATGGAGGCAACAATGTCCAATCTACCATTCCTTGTATATAAGGACAAATATCACCTACCAATATTTACAACTGCCGAGTATCTTGAAGAATTCGAAGCTATGGAAGTCAGAGAAGATGATGTATTTATTGTCACTTATCCCAAAAGTGGTAAGACTTAGGGCCTTTCGTTTTTTTAATTTTGTAAGGTTGGGGGAGACGGTGGGGGGGAGGTAGATTTGGTATTTAAATAGGTACGTTCACTCACGTGGTGAATATATATGATTCAATATAGGGAAAAGGTCGATCGTACTAAAAGTTGTCCTTCAGTCCGCCACCGCAATATTGCAAATATGTTTTAAAATATTATTTTGAGAGAAAGTATAGTCACTATTTTCTGATGAAATAGGCGTAACTTCGAAAGATACGGCATTGCAAACTATCTAAGCGTAGCGCCACCATAACAGTGCCATAGCGTACAAGAACATTTTGACTGAAAATGCCTCCCAGATCGCTGGAAATGACACTTCCCAGGCCTTGTAAGTTGCATCTTAGCATTTTCTCTTTGAAATTACTAGCGATATCATAAAAACATACAAAAAATATGCTCAAAGAGGGGGGAGGGGCTGCCCCTTCCCCCTTGGCTACGTGCCTGGCTGTACCTCTGATTTCTTCTTAGGTACCCACTGGATGCAAGAAATGGTGCACCAAATTTTCGCAGACGGTCAACCAGAGAAAGTCACCGCCAACGAACGGCGTCTCGTCGTCGAGATGGCCGATGTGAGAACACCAGATCTCGTCAGTGAAACCGATCCAGGATTTAGATTAATGAAGGACTTACCTTCCCCCAGGGTATTTCCAACTCACGTGGTGTGCCCACTTTTACCGAGGATGATTTGGCAGAAACAATGCAAGGTTCGAATTTCAATACACCATTTCTATTGTTCTTTTCTTCCGGTCTTCACTCCTGTATACCTGTAGGTATAGAAGTATAAATTATGGTATAATCTGCCATGTTCTGTTCTTACTTGCTGTTACCATGGAGCTCTGTTTATAGCTCCATGCTGTTACTATAGTGTTAGTGTCGTAGTCGTAAGCTAGATCTTCAATTAGTTATGATTATGTAACTTTACTCACCAAGCCCCCTTCTTATTTCCCTTAAGGTTAGACCTATATGTCGAAAATGAGAATGTATAATTTTTTTTACCCTATTTTTTCTTCTCTTCTACTGTAGATGATTTATGTGTATAGACATCCAAAAGATGTCATTGTTTCCTTTTATAACTTCCATCGAGTACTTGCGGAGAGATTTGCTGGTTTGACGATCCCGGATACACCGCATCAGTTCGAACAATTCTTCACCGCCTGTCTTGATGGACAAAGTAAGCGTAGGCCATAAACTAAATGTATTTTTAAAGCGCACAAACTGTTGTTCTTACGTTCTTTAAAAATTTACGATGCATTTAAGTATTAGGTGCACCTTGACTTGTTAATACCTCCCCGCCCCCTTCTTGCCAATCCGGGTCGCTGGCTTGTCAGATAAACTGTTTCAGTCAAGACAAATGACGTCATATCTTTGACACAGGTTACGTGCTTCGCCAACAACCCCCCCCCCCCCCCCACAAAAAAAACACATTTTCATTACAGTCTTGCGTATAATTAACAGCTGCGATATAATCAGAGCTAATTTTGATTTAAAGTTTTTAACGCTTTTAAATTTTTTATTTGGTTTAGCTTTGTATGTTTTGTGATGTTTTGTTTACCTATTCTTGACGTGACTTTTGATCTTGCTTCGCCCTAATGTCAACAGGTATAAGATACAAATGATTTCTCTTCTTAAGTTATGACATGAAGACAGATTGAATTAAAGGCATAAACACGCGTAAATCGGCAACAAAAACCTACATGGGAATAATAAACAAGACTAAAACTTGAAAAGTACAAACCATTTTATTTTGGCTAGAATGTGATTCGACTCATTGATCTCAGGAATTCCAATTCTTCATCTCAGCTAACTGCATGATCTATATATCTACCTCTTACGTGTGCAGTGACCACCCCTCCCGGTGGTTAGGCTGTAACTCTGTTTTTATCGCGGGTTTTTTTTGTTCGTATTTTTTTTTAGTTGAATATGGTTCCTGGTTTGATCATATACTCAGCTACGAGCAACACAGAGAAAAAGACTTCTTCATCTTTGTGTCTTACGAAGACATGAAAAAGGTGAGAATGAACTAAACCTCTCCCACAGTTAATATCCGAAAAGCTGTGTTAGTTCAATTTGTAATAAATCGATCGATGGACCTAGCTATATCTGTTTTGGTGCTTGTTAATCCAAGATATTGAGGTAGGTGGCATGTTAGGCTAGGTTAAAGGAAGTATACTGCTTAATTTCACTGAGCCGGCTGACTGACGATAAAACGTCAACTCAGAAGAAAAGTTTGTTAGAAAGTTTATCAATTTATTCATTTTATCTTTTTGATTGGTTTAAGTAGAATAACCATACCATAGTGAGCCAAGTTGGTAGGTTTCTTGGAAGAGAACTGAAAGAAGACACGGTAGAGAGAATTGTAGAGAACTCGTCTTTCAAATCGATGAAAGGAAAATTTCAAAAAGATGAAGACGTCGAAAGAATTGATCTCGATGTTTTCTTGAACAAAGGTAAATTACTACCTTTAATTTGCACATTCATATTAAACGAAATCTTGTTGTGCTTTATTATTACATCTGTCTACTTTTCATCAAATCCACAGGCCATTTTCTAATAAATTTATATACACGGGACGTACCCAGAAAGGGACTCATATTTTTCTTTCATTTTTTTTCTGAAACACCCTTCTAAAATGGTACATTACATATTTACAACTCACCGTAGTTTCACATATAAGAGGTTGTAGTCATATTTATGCTATGCATATTCAATACCTGTTAATGCATATATGAGATCGAATTCAGTGTCTGAGACGATAAAAGTGGAATGAAGGAAGCGCTTCTTTCCCTGCCATTCTGAAAGCTGGCGCTCTTTCATTTCCAACTCTGGAACGAATTAGCTACCGGAGCTCTGCTCAACGAATGATTCACATACTAACGTATATAGAGTCACATTATCATTATTATTTGTCGGTCGTCAACGCTTGCGATAGGTGAAAAGTAGAATTTCTACCGTAATACTATTGTCGAAAAACATTAGTTTGATAGAACAATGAATTCGTTAGTGAAATGTTTAAAAATATGTGATTATTGTCACCTACAGAGGTAACCGAACTCAAGTGTAGGCCTATTTTCCTCTCACAGCCTTTCCACGATAAATAACCCTGATTAACCCAAGTTGTTCTTTTAACAGGAGAGATGAACCAGTGGCAGAGTCGTTTCACAAAAGAACAAAATAAAAGATGTGACGAAATGTTTCTACGCAAGATGAAGAATTGCGATTTGACTAGATGCTATGCACCAGTTAGTTCTGTTTTGTGATTAGAATTCAAAAGTTGTCATATATGTATGTATATATATATATATATATATATATATATATATATATTGTTATATATATATTGTTATATATATATAAGTATATTGTTTGTCGAAACGATAAATGCTTGTGTGTGTGTATTTTTATACAAGGAGACGCCGATATAGTTAAACTTAACTATTCTGAAACTTGTTTTTGCCGTTGTGAACTCGGCAGACTGAAATCAGCTGAAAACAAATTTTTTATTAGTTGCTGCAATAATTATTTTTAATTAATTTTTTTTGGGGGGGGGAGGCGATTCTACACCTCTGTGGACATTCGGGGAACAACGTTCAGTCGGGGAATTTTTTATTTTGACCACTTCTTGTTCGGATTCGTCTACTTTTTGTAAATATTAATTTTGCCAAGAAGCTACATCAAATTAAAATTTATCGGAAATTAATCACACTATAAAGTAAGAAATTTTATGGCACTGTAATACAATACACACAAACTTATTGTATAGATTTTATATTTACAATGATACAAATACTGGTATTAATCCAAGTTTGATTATTATGACACTTTTCGTTTTCAATAAGTCCATTTTTATATATATTTTTTTTGTTTGGCTCATCAATCAAAGTGGCGGAACTACTGAGTCGAACACATCATGCGGGAAGGGAAGTGATCTTCCATAAATATGCTTCTGTGTAATGTATCCTCACCTCCCCCACCCCCTCTCTTCCACATCAACTATCCTTGGTAGTACCATAAAATGGACTCGAGAAATAACAGTCAAAAACAACCGAGTTCACATTTTCTCCACAAAATATATTTCAGTTTTATTAAATAAAAATTTGACAAAAGGTAACATGAAAAACTTATGGTCCTTTGTCCAGCTTATCAAGGCAAGAGTGAAGTGTGAAAGGCAGGCAGATCGAGATAGAAGGAAAGAAGTTTGCCTATCAAAGACAAAGAAATAAAGCCTCATGCCATAATCTTAAATTTAAATGTAAAACATACCAAAACATCTTTAGATAATAAACCAGGCAGGGGAGGGTTATTCAGGCGCGTAGCCAGGAATTTGCCAAAGGAGAGGCGAAAGTGTAGATTCGGCATTGCAAACTATCTAAGCGTAGCGCCACCATAAGTTGGCGCGAAGCGTACAAGAAAGTTTTGGTTGAAAATGCCTTCTAGATCGCTGGAAATGGCTACGCGCCTGGGGTTATTGGAAGGAAAATGGCAGGGGTTCATGTAGGAAACGAAATAGTTTAAGTCATTCAAAGTTATCGCAAGAATGCAAAGCTGACGGTCATGTGACGAACAGATTACCGCGCCCGAGGAATGCTTTGGCAGATTAATAATGCAGCTGCGCTTCTTTGAAACGTGCAGTATAACTCCTTGTAAAATGGAGATTACGATCTTTCTTCTTTCACTGTCTGCAATCTTGACAATACCTGAAACGTCAGGCTCATTTGATGAGCCAGCAGTCCAGGCCAAGAGGTTGAAAACTGGGACAGGAACAAGCTAATTCTGCACTGCCTCATTTGTAAGATCGTCGGCTGTTGGTGGCCAGTGTACTGAACTCTGAACTTCTCAGAATCTGCTGTTTGAAAAGGTGAGAAACAATTTCACAGAATTGTACACGTGCGTGACAAAAAGAATGGCTGCAGTACACACTATGTGAGCAGAGAGATTTGTAAAGCAAAAGCTTATTTTATATGTCATCGTTGCCGATGTGAGTTACTTCCTTAGCGTGACCAAAGGGAAATTTCCGCTTGGTCGAGGTCGGGCAAAGGTCAATACTGCTCTACACTGGTGACCTTTTAAACCCGCCCCCTTGTTTTGCATACTCATGTAATCGATGCACACTTACGCAATCGATGCATACTGACGTATTATGTGAGGTACATGTGCTTCATTCCTCTCCTGGTTCAGAGAGGCGTCGCATTTGCTCCTATAGCACTGTTCCTTAGTATAAAGACGCCGTAAACCCCAGAAAGCCGCCGTAAACCCCAGAAAGCCGCAGTTAACCCCAGAAAGCCGCAGTTAACCCCAGAAAGCCGTAATTAATCCCAGAAAGCCGTAGTTAATCCCTGTAAACCCATGTACACCGCAGTTTGTCGTGCGGTTGGTTTTGCCCGGTAACGATTGTAAGTTAAGTTATAATTACCAAGAATGTAATTGTCATCAACCTTTCTCTATGTTTTGTTTCATGTTACCAAATGTTATTTGTTATACTTCTTCCTTTTGTGCAGTAAATATAAGGAGAACTATAATGCATTGTTATGTTATTATTGATTTGTGCAAAGTCATGTATTTGTTTCACCAATGTTTGTATATTGAGGTTTTAATATATTTACTTTATATTTTTTCACCGTGGTTCTGTTGAGCCACGCGTGTAATAAATGGGTTAAAACCTACGACCATACTTGTTCAACTTCATTGAGCGTCGTCTCGGTGACATTGAAAAAATCGGTAAACGGAGGGTAACTATAGGCCAAATGTCAATGGTAACTGAAGTTACATAGTAAATAACGAGTAGTAGGCTACTGTATCCTAACACTAACACAGTATATTAGGCTATAGCCTACGAGTAGGAGTACAGGCTAGGCTTCACCGTTCACAAATTCAACACATTTAAAGCTAAACTTTGAGAACCGTGCGCTTGACATGATTGTTAACAACAGTGGTACTATACAATAGTTGCTGTGATTGGCTAATCGCAATTCCTACATCTTTTTTTTTTTTAAAATCGGCGAAATTCTATCATTGTTCATACCAAAAGACCCAAAAATATCGAAACCAACATCTACATTTGAGATCTATTTAAAATTTGACATCTTTATCCGGGCATGTTGCAGTAATCCGAAATTTTATTTCACAAAAATGAACAATATGAGCAACCATCCTATCCCCACTATCTGAATTCCGAAATTTGACAAAGATACGTATACGGCACGAATTCTGTTATCATGATGATTTAAATCAACATTTAACTTGTGAGCGATCTTTGTACCTCTTAAAGCTTAGTCTGAAATAAAGTTAGCGTACTATTTTTTAAGTTGCACGCAGATCTATCATCCCGTTCGACAGTTACGCAGTGAGATACAGCACATATGCTGCCCTATGCTATAGCCTACTCTTTTTCTTTCACAATCCTCATTTACGCAAACTGAGGTAAGTTACCACTTTTGTGATAGGCTACATGCATAGGCTATGGAGTCAACTTAGTCAAGTGTAACATAGGCCTAGTGTTAAAGGCTTTAATGTCAACATACAGACCTCACAAATTTCCATTTGAAACCTCTAATTGTGGCCTATAAAATAATTCTCTCTGAGTCTCCTATAGAGCATTTGTAAAAAGTTTTTTTTTTTCAAATGACCTTTTCAGAGAGAATGCGTCAAAGTTTGTGGTATTCAGCTGTTTTTATGTGTAGGCATAGGCCTAGGCTAGGCCAATATAAGGTCATGGCCTCCCACTTCCCATCGTTATTCCATCTTCATTTTTATTTCGGGGTGGGGGGGGGGGAGCCACAGAGGCACAGACCTCCTTATACGGGAGTCGCTTTCAAGTGCCTAAATGCATGGCCACACTCCCTTAAGAATGAAATACTCCATTCGACTCTTGCACTTCCATTAACGTATAAGCCCCTTGCTAAATCAGTTTGGAGGAGGCAATTTGACCACTCTCCACCTTTAAAATAATGTGTACAACATGTCTAAAACCAGGGGCGGGATTTGATGTGTGAACGTGGGAGGGCGTGGCGTTTGGGGAGGACTCGTCTAATGAGAGATTTTGGGATTTTATAAAGCCCCTATATGTAATATGGTGCAATATTTATAGGGTATATATCCCAGTAGTCCTAGTTGTATATTTGAAAATGTAAATATGCTATCTGCATGAAAGTGTTGCCAGATTTATTAAGCGACATAAAAAGTAACAAACGGTCCTGGATTTAAATAAGAATGGTGTTGCAATGAGTCGATCTTTTGTATAGCTTGTGCTTGTGTCATGACATTTCCCCCATGTAATCCCGCCTATATCTAAAACCATTAAGTAGGCCTATAATAAGCTACTTTTACTCTATAAGAAGTAATTTGACCGATGTTCACTTTCGGTAGAGAAAAGTGAAAGCAATCCACAAAAGAGTGCGTGTCGATTAATGTAAAATATAACAGTTGAAACCACATTATTTAAAAAGAAAAAAATAATGAAACTTCTAATGTTATTTAAATATATTGACCTATCGACAGTTTTGCAGTATAGATGATAAGAGGATTTTCAAACAATTTTTATTTTCTTCTCTCTTCTATAGTTCAATTTAAGAGTGCATATTTTGATTATACAGAAATTCTCTTGCATTCCGAATATGGAGGCAACAATGTCCAATCTACCATTCCTTGTATATAAGGACAAATATCACCTACCAATATTTACAACTGCCGAGTATGTTGAAGAATTCGAAGCTATGGAAGTCAGAGAAGATGATGTATTTATTGTCACTTATCCCAAAAGTGGTAAGACTTAGGGCCTTTCGTTTTTTAATTTTGTGAGGTTGGGGGGGACGGTGGGGGGGGGGAGGTAGATTTGGTATTTAAATAGGTACGTTCACTCACGTGGTGAATATATATGATTCAATATAGGGAAAAGGTCGATCGTACTAAAAGTTGTCCTTCAGTCCGCCACCGCAATATTGCAAATATGTTTTAAAATATTATTTTGAGAGAAAGTATAGTCACTATTTTCTGATGAAATAGACGTAACTTCGAAAGATACGGCATTGCAAACAATCTAAGCTTAGCGCCACCATAAATTGGCGCGAAGCGTACAAGAACATTTTGACTGAAAATGCCTCCCAGATCGCTGGAAATGACACTTCCCAGGCCTTGTAAGTTGCATCTTAGCATTTTCTCTTTGAAATTACTAGCGATATCATAAAAACATACAAAAAATATGCTCAAAGAGGGGGGGCTGCCCCCTTCCCCCCTTGGCTACGTGCCTGGCTGTACCTCTGATTTCTTCTTAGGTACCCACTGGATGCAAGAAATGGTGCACCTAATTTTCGCAGACGGTCAACCAGAGAAAGTCACCGCCAACGAACGGCGTCTCGTCGTCGAGATGGCCGATGTGAGAACACCAGATCTCGTCAGTGAAACCGATCCAGGATTCAGATTAATGAAGGACTTACCTTCCCCCAGGGTATTTTCAACTCACTTGGTGTGCCCACTTTTACCGAGGATGATTTGGCAGAAACAATGCAAGGTTTGAATTATATATATACACCATTTCTATTTTTCTTAACTTCCGATCTTCACTCCTGTATACCTGTATAGAGGTATAGGTTATGGTACAGTCTGCCTGGTTCTGTTCTTACTTGCTGTTAGGTGTCGTAGTCGGAAGCTAGATCGACCATTACTAGTTATGATTATGTAACTATACTATACTCATCAAGCCCCCTTCTTATTTCCCTTAAGGTTAGACCTATGTCGAAAATGAGAATGTATCATTTTCTTTATACCATTTTTTCTTCTGTTTTTCTTCTGTAGATGATTTATGTGTATAGACATCCAAAAGATGTCATTGTTTCCTTTTATAACTTCCATCGAGTTCTTAAGGAGAGGTTTGCTGGTTTGACGATCCCGGATACACCGGATCAGTTCGAACTATTCTTCACCGCCTGTCTTGATGGACAAAGTAAGCTTAGGCTATGTATTTTGAAAGCGCAAAAGCTGTTGTTCTCACGTTCTTTCAAAATTTACGATGCATTTACGTATGAGGTGCACCTGGACTTCTTAATACCTCCCCGCCCCTTCCTGCCAATCCGGGTCGCTGGCTTGTCAGATAAACTGTTTCATATCATTTCAACGGTGCATTCAAGACAAATGACGTCATATCTTTGACCTAGGTTACGTGCTTCGCTAAAAAACAAAAAAATAAAAAACAAAAACACCACATTTCAATACACTCTTGCGTATAATAAATAGGTATAAAATCAGAGAAAATTTTACTTTTAAAGTTTTAACCGCTTTTTGAGTTTTGATTTTTTTTATTTAGTTTAGCCTTGTATGTTTTTTATGTTTTTTAATACCATTTCTTGACTTACTTTTGATCTTGCTTCGCCCTAATATCAACAGGTATAAGATACAAATGATTTCTCTTCTTAAGTTATGACATGAAGACAGATTGCATTAAAGGCATAAACACGCGTAAATCGACAACAAAAACCTACATGGGAATAATAAACAAGACTAAAACTCGAAAAGGACAAACCATTTTGTTTTAGCTAAAATGTGATTCGACTCATTGATCTCAGAAATTACAATTCTTCATCTCAACTAACTGCATGGTCTATAGATCTATCTCTTTGTGTATGTGCAGTGACCACCCCTCCCGGATGTTGGGCTGTAACTCTGTTTTTATCGCGGTTTTTTTTTTCGTTTTTTTTTTATTCAGTTGAATATGGTTCCTGGTTTGATCATTTACTCAGCTACGAGCAACACAGAGAAAAAGACTTCTTCCTCTTTGTGTCTTACGAAGACATGAAAAAGGTGAGAATGAACTAAACTTCTCCGTACAGTTCATATCCGAAAAACTGTGTTAGGTTCAATATATAAAAAATCGATCGATGGACCTAGCTATATCTGTTTTGGTGCTTGTTAATCCAACATATTGAGATAGGTGGCATGTTAGGCTAGGTTAAAGGAAGTATACTGCTTAATTTCTGAGCCGGCTGACTGACGATAAAACGTAAACCCAGAAGCAAAGTTTGTTAGAAAGTTTATCAATTTATTCATTTTATCTTTTTGATTGGTTTAAATAGAATATCCATACCATAGTGAGCCAAGTTGGTAAGTTTCTTGGAAGAGAACTGAACGAAGACACGGTAGAGAGAATTGTAGAGAACTCGTCTTTCCAATCGATGAAAGGAAAATTTCAAAAAGATGAAAACGTCGAAAGAACGGATCTCGATGTTTTCTTAAACAAAGGTAATTTACTACCTTTTAATTTGCACATTCATATTAAACGAAATCTTGTTGTGCTTGATTATTAGCTTAAGTGTTCAAACATCTGTCTACTTTTCATCAAATCCACAGGCCATTTTCTAATCAATTAATGTCCCGGGACGTACCCAGAAAAGGGACCCACATTTTTCTTTAATTTTTTTTGCTGAAACACCCTTCTAAAATTGTACATTACATATATACAACTCACCGTTTTTCACAGATTATAGGTTATAGTTATTTATGCTATGCATATATATTCAATACCTGTTTATGCATATGAGATCGAATTCTGTGTCTGAGACGATAAACTGGAATGAAGGAAGGGCTTCTTTCCCTGCCATTCTGAAAGCAGGCGCTCTTTCATTTCCAACTCTGGAACGAACTTAGCTACCGCTCTGCTCAACGAATGATTCACGTAGGCTACTAACGGATATATAGTTTTATTATGCGTCGGTCGTCAACGCTTGCGGATAAGTACAAAGTAAAATTAGGCCTAAGTCTATCGTGATACCATTGTCGAAAAACATTAGTTTGATAGAACAATGAATTGGTTGGTGAAATGTTTAAAAATATGTGATTATTGTCACCTACAGAGGTAACCGAACTCAAGTGTAAGCCTACTTTCCCCTCACAGCCTTTCCACGATAAATAACCCTGATTTCCTTTGCTTCTTTTAACAGGAGAGATGAACCAGTGGCAGAGTCGTTTCACAAAAGAACAAAATAAAAGATGTGACGAAATGTTTCTACGAAAGATGAAGGATTGTGATTTGACTAGATGCTATGCACCTGTTCAGTGACGTAGGAAGGTACTTCTGAGCGGGGGGGGGGGGGGGCTGAAGACTGATGGCTGGCCTGGGGGAGGGGGTGTCCCCTCCCCCTTTGGAATTTTTTTGCATTTCCAGGTGGCCTCAGATGCAATTGGGTGCAATATAGCACACTTCAACTCCCACTCCATTTTGTAAAGAATTTTGCATTTTCACCGGGCCTTAAATGCAATTTGGTGCTCCAAATGAGATTTTTTCTCATTTGGAAATGAAAAAGGGGTATTCTGACTTGCGGAGCGGGGGGGGGCGGAATGATACTTCCGCCCCCATATTTTTCACTGGGGGGGGGGGGGCTGGCGCCCCCCAGCCCCCCCCCCCCGGTTCCTACGCCCTTGCACCTGTTAGTTCTGTTTGTGATTAGAATTCAAAAGTTGCCATTGCTTTCCGGTGTAGAACTAAAATTGTTAGAAATTAAGTTATCTTATAAATATATCGTTTAGCTTTTTTAAAAGTTTCAAATGATTGAACATTTCGATGTTTCAAATCAACGCCCTATGAACGAAAAATAACTAAATATACCCAAAGCTATTACTCAAGTGTAGGCCTACTTTCCTCTCATAGCCTTTCCACGATAAATAACCCTGATTACCTTTGCTTCACTTTTAACAGGAGAGATGAACCAGTGGCAGAGTCGTTTCACGAAAGAACAAAATAAAAGATGTGACGAAATGTTTCTACGCAAGATGAAGAATTGCGATTTGACTAGATGCTATGCACCAGTTAGTTCTGTTTGTGATTAGCATTCACAAGTTGCCATATATATATATAAATATACGCACGCATATGCTGCGCATTTTAATATTCGAAATAAGTGAAGTCCAGTAGTTCATAATCACGCAATCAATAACCGAATACCAGGGTAAAAAATAGCGACTAATATTTATTATAAAATCATTATACATTGGACCTCTATTTGTTTGTATTATTGCAGTGCGCATGCACGCTACAATATTGGGATTAGCCTGCTTCATCATCTACATGGCTGAATTATTGCATGGATTCATTATTATGAAACTTTTCGTTTTTAATAAGTCCATTTATATATATATATATTTGTTTGGCTCATCAATCAACGTGGCGGAACTAATGAGTCGAACACACCATGCGGGAAGGGAAGTGATCTTCCATAAATATGCTGCTGTTTTATATATCCTCCGCCCCCCACCCCCCTCCTCCCCCTCTTTCCCACATCAACTATCCTTGGTAGTACAATAAAATGGACTCGAGAAATAACAGGGTAAAAAACAACCAAGTTCACATTTTCTCCACAAAATATATTTCAGTCTTATTAAATAAAAATTTGACAAAAGGTAACATGAAAAACTTTTGGTCCTTTGTCCAGCTTATCAAGGCAAGAGTGAAGTGTGAAAGGCAGGCAGATCGAGATAGAAGGAAAGAAATTTGCCTATCAAAGACAAGGAAATAAAGCCTCATGCCATAATCTTAACCCATTGAGATTACACTTACGGTCAGGGGTCACCGAAAAACGGAAAGAAAATAAAACTAGGTACAGGAGTACAATCAGCATGAATATTCAAACATCAAGGAATGTTCTCCCAAAAACAAAACTCAGCACCATCTAATACGCAAAGGTCCTTCAGAATCTATAATTACATTACGGAAACAAAAAAATGAAAAAAAAATGAAAAAAAATGAAAAAAAATGAAAAAAAATGAAAAAAAAATGAAAAAAAAATGAAAAAAAAATGAAAAAAAAATGAAAAAAAAAATGAAAAAAAATGAAAAAAATGAAAAAAAAGAAAAAAATGAAAAAAAAAGAAAAAAAATGAAAAAAATGAAAAAAAATGAAAAAAATGAAAAAAAAAGAAAAAAATAAAAAAAATGAAAAAAAATGAAAAAAATGAAAAAAAATGAAAAAAATGAAAAAAAAATGGAGAAAAATGTCAAAAGATAAATATCAAAATCTGAAGAGATTTCTTTGGATAAAACAGACCAAGCCGGGAAATGTACAGAAATGTGCACCAGATTCATATTATATGTCGATGAAAGGAGAATTAGAAAAACAGAACAGGTAAAGACAATGTACCGTTAATAACTGCAGGACAATGATAAGCGTAACCATAGAATTTGATAAAGTGTCATGTGTAACACCAGAAACTGTACTGTAAGTCTACTTATTGTAGATTTCGGTTCAATGAAATACCGCTAAATAGTATAAAATCCTGAGGTTCTATTGTATGTACTCCTGTTTACTCTTTTTTTTGTTTAGTTTATTCGATACAAACAAGAAAGTTTAATACAAAGTACAAAATAACAATAGAAAACTAACATTGCACATGATGGCTTATCTCTTAAATTTTGGACTTGCATCAAGTCATTTTGTACCCACCTAATAATCTATTAGGTCTATGTTATAATTGGGTCAATTATCTGGGTAAGATTGGCCAAGTGAGTGAGGGGGGAGGGGGATGGAGGTCGGGAGAGCAACATTGAGAGATTACTTGCAGAGTCATTGTAGTCTTCTCGTTTTTGTTTGAAATTTGTCAGAAGATTAAATATTATACTTCACTGAAAACTATGCAGCAGAAAGTTCAAGTATTCTATTGTGGTCAGTATCTCTGAATAAAACCGACCAAGCCATAAAAAAATACACCAAAAATGACTGTGTAACCCTCCACCATATCAAAGAAATCTATGTGCATGGCTTTAATTATGCAGCTCCTAATTGAAAGTAATTTGACCTGGACGATAAGATGTGCAGGTTTCAAGAAATACCCTAACTAACCTAAAACTTAAATACGTTTTCATACACAAAAATGCAATCAATTGCATACCCATATATAGAGACGCTGCAACTGGTCTGATCCAGAAAGTTGTGTGTGTTTGCAAATGAACAAACATGGCATTGAAATCTCTGTGTAAGTTCCCTTCAGTAGTATGTCGTAATGAACTGCAAGTTGGTCTTTGAACCTGTAGCAATTGTTGATAGCTCCCAGTAATTCTTGTTGAAAAATACTGAAAAATAGAAAAACAAATTCTTTCAAATCCATTTAAGTAAATAATCAAGACTAAAGTCCAAAATGTTTCCCCCAGAAAGGTAATAAGGGCGGTATTGAAGAACTTAGCATGCACAGACTCCGGATGAGTGACCTGATTAATTCACTTTGGCTTCGGCTTTGAGTACAACGTTTCTGTATGCTGGCGTGTTGGAGAAACCTAACCGTAATAGTAATTACCGACTTTGCGATCTGTGTGATAGTCATTGCCGACTTTGCAATCTGTAGTCCCCCTCACAATTTTCCAACGTCGGTACGAGAGACTCCATAGTTTCCCCCTTTCGGGAAACCAAATAAACTTAAAACTTGTTTTTGCCCACTCAGTAGCAATTTTCTAATTTATTGGCAATATTATACTTACCAATACTCCATAAATATTGAACATCCCTTGCTTAAATGTATACTGTTTTGATGAGAACCCCCCTCCCTTCCCCCAACCACAAAATAGAGGGCGTATTCAAACTAATTACTCTCATTTAATCCAGAATAATTAAATATAGTCAACTTCACTTCAATCAATTTTTGTTAATGATGAAACAAAAGAACCTTAACAAAGTCGCAATTAGACATTTGATGATGATCAAAAAATAGTAGGTTATATCTAATAACATCAACTGATATTTGGGCCACATTTTGTACAAGAAAAAAACCCTGTTGGAATATGAGTTATTTCACAAACTTCTATTTGAGATTAAAGCCCCTGGGCAGTACTTTTGTTTCTTGTTGTTTATTAATAATGTTGTTTGTTATTATGCATATCTCTGATATGAATAGAGAAACTTTGTGGCAAAATATAATATTTATCGGGTAGGTAAAAACAAATTTACTTAGTGGGCAAAATAATCTACTGGGCATTTAGCCAACAATTTACAATTAATAAGTGGCAAGCTTGTTACCTACTGATTCTATTGATGCAACCAGATCACTTTTGGACGTCGTTAGGTAATTGCATGCAAAACCAAAATATTTTAAGATTGTTTCAAATTTCCTACAAATTTTGGAAGAATGAATTAAGCTATACTTTTAATTGAATTGCAATGAGATTTTAGTTACTATCCGTTAAAAGTTATGCATTAATTACAATAACAATTGATTAACTCAAAGACGCCCGTAAATGTACCCTTTCAATCTTGATAACATGCGGCTGAAAACTAAAGATTAAGTTTACAGTGATGCATATTCTACATCTGGTTTGCAAATTATAGAATATTCACCCACTTTCAACTCTCTCAATCCCCCCCCCCACCAGTGGCGGAGTGTCCATACAGTCAGGGGGCGGATACCCCCTCCCCCCTGACGGACTCAAATGGACTGCTGGCGCCCTTTTCAGCTTTTTACCACTTTTTACTTATTTGCGATTATTGACTTTTTTATTGCGCTCTCATCTACAGTACCTATTGACATTTGTCATATTTTGTTGGGGTAATTTTCTGACAAAATGCTCTAACGGCTATTTATTCTTCGTTTATCTGCAAATTAGCAAGGCCCGGAAGGGGTCATTTCCGGCGATCTAGGGAGTATCTTTACTCAAAAAAAATCTGTACGCTCCGCACCAACATGTGGTGGCGCTCCGCTTAGACAGTGTCGAAAGCGCCCCTACAGACCATTCTCGTGCCCCCTGACCAATACCCCTAGCTCCGCCACTGCCCCCAACCCCTCCATTTCTTCCCATTTTCTTCCTCTTGATATCCTTAACCAGCCAGGTTCCTCCACCAATGCATATATGCGTAATGTCAAATACTCACAAATATCCCTTTCAGACATTTTCGCTTCAATAGATGCACACGTCTCCGAGCATTGTTGAACAGGTGACAGTTTTACGTTACATTCACCTTCAGACTGTGTGACCCAAACATTTTCGTAGTCAGAGGCAGAAAACGGCTGAAAAATAAGGAGAAAAATATACTGGTTGCTCAATTCTACTTTTTATGCTTTAGCACATATCAAAAACGTATCATTTCCATTGACCATATGAACATGCATTATGCAGATTACTAGCTATTTTTAACTTTGCCTTTATTGATTTGTAAGAGGAATAATGTTGCTTGTAACCAAATCTAGCATTATTAATGGATGCAAGTAGCTAGTTTTTCCACCTTGTGCTGAAAAGTTATACTGTATTAATCAAATCACTGACTACACTAAACAAATCAAATCCAAGTTCTGAATTTTTTTTTTGTTGTTCAACTTCAAAACCTATTTGGCATGTTACAGGCCAATCGGAATCGCTGTACTGAAACGACATCTTCACATTACTAAATAGCCCATCAACAGCTGCACACAATGTCTATGATGCGCTTCTTATGCTCGTGCAATAAATTTCTGAACATTACCGTTATCTGTAACAAGTAGTTATACCCTATCCTTGCCTTTCTCGGAAAAGAAACTTGATATCTTACAGACCAAATGTCTAAGGAGGATTTACAAGATCAGATGGCAACAGTACGTCTCAAATAAGACAGTTCTAGAGATGGCAGGGGCAGAGAAGATCAGCGAGGAGGTGAGGAGACGGAGATGGAAATGGATCGGCCATGTGCTGAGGAAAGACAAAAACGATGACTGTGCTGTGGCCCTCGGATGGACACCTGAAGGAAGAAGAAAAAGAGGCCGCCCGAAAACCACGTGGCGAAGAATGGTGGAGGTGGAGCGGAACTGCGCAGGCTGGAACACATGGAACTAAGTACGCCACGCAGCTGCAAACCGAACCCAATGGAAGAATGATGTCTGGGACTTGTGTGCTTTTTGGCACAGAGAGACTTAAGCTAAGCTTAAGCTTGCCTTTCTCGTCCTCTTCTCTTCCTCTCATCTGCTCCTCCCCGTCTTACCATCTCGTCTCTTTAGAAAACTGATAATTCTTCCCACACCACTGTGAGGAAACTTCCCATCTACTCACCACGGTCGTTCTCTTGCCAGAGACCCCTTTGACTTGAATAAACATGGCTGGATTTATTTCTGCAGTGTCTGGAACGAACGATGGTTTCCAAGATAGATCCCGGAACAACTTCAGTGCACCCGAGCCTCTGACTTGCCTGAAGAAACAAGAAAATATTGTTCAAATGTTATTTCTATAAAGCAAAGAAACAAAAACAAAACTGGAAGAAGAAACCAAAAGCATTTTGCAGATAAATATTACAAATAAAGCCGGGTCTTCAGATAATATTGAATGACTGAAATAATTCCTTTCATAGACTTGCTGTACATGATGTACTGTATATATTTACCTGGATGTAGAAGCATTTATTTGTGGTCTCCCCCCCCCCTGCCCCCAAGGAATATGATACTGGTTTCATGGAGTAAATTATACTTTACATCGGTAGCATGTTTACTTCATTATTGGTGGTGTTCTCAAGACTTTTTGGGATTAGGATCAACTAGAGGTCTGGATATTCCATGTTTTACTGTAACTAAAAGTACATTTACTGTCAATCATGTTTATAGATTAAAAAATGATAAGAAATGTCTTTATGGATGAAGCTTGAACACGAATCAGCATATTTTTTCCCCACAAAATTGATTTGACTCAAGAACTTACTCTAGTACATGAGAGGGACTTTTGTTGAAGTGATTACCCAGATATTCACAAACTAACAATTTTGACTTAAAAATCAAATATTAGAGGTTTCACCATCTCGGTCTCATTATGGAAGATAATATGCAACTTTGAAGAAAGTTGTTTTGAAATACTAACCAAAGTAAAGAAATGTTTTCATTTTCTTGAAGTTCATTACGTCGGTCTTCACCCAGAATATCATCCAGTGATCGGATGGTGGTATTTACAGCTGAGAAGACTCTCACTGTTGGTCTGAGGATGCTGCTTTTTTCTTCCAACACCCTTAAAAAGTAATCCATGGAGGTGACATCATATGGTACTGCTTTCTATTGGCATAAAAAAAGCAAAATCAAATATTAAATTAAGAAAAACATGTAGACAAGAGAAATAAATCTCTCTCAAGAAACTACAGAATGGATATTAGGAAATAATAAAAAATCATACAAAATGATGAGAATCATTTTTCAACATAATATCAAAATACAAAAACCGAACACCAGATTCATTAAGAGGTCAACCTGGTTAACCAAAAGAATTAGAAAAAAAATGCTGTACCTTCTAATTTTTTTACTAAGAGGCAAAAATATGAGTGAGTTTGATAATCAGTGCAACATACCACTTGTGAAATTGTCTTTGTTGAATGATGTATACAAAAGTTGTATATCATAGTTTCACAGTCTTTGTGTTTGTAGTCTTCACGGGGAACCACAGACAAGAAATGGCCACGCTGAAAGTGGTTGGGTATCTAGATTGGTAACTTAGTAGAGCTTACTTTATGTTCCTGAGGTCCACACTGGTTCAAATTCAGTTCTATCCAATCATTCTTATACTCTAGAATACTAAAATATGTTGATAATTTAATTGTCAGTCCTTTCTCTGTTCATAATAAATACAAACTAAATATGGACAGAAAGAAATTAAAACAAAGAATTGAAAGTTGACATGTAAATAAGGTCTGTTTATGAAATAAATTTACCTTCAACAAAACTAGATGAAGATGTCCATCAGATATATCTGAGTCTACATTGTTGAAATCTGCTCTACGTGCAACTGGGATGTGGCTGACACCTCCGCAGATCCTAGAACAGTCATGGTCCGATTTGAAAAATGGATTTTCCACAAGACACTCTTCATAGTACAGGGCTTGAAAGAGAAATAAAACATACACCTCATTAATTTAGAGTCATACAGTATGTCTTTAAACTGGGAAGACAAGTGCACAGGTTGTGACTAATTCTGGTGAAAAAGAAAAATCACAGAATTATAAGTATGGGAATGCACCACAAAAACAAACTTCAAACTATACTGTACTGGAAGGCCTGATGAGAGACAAAAAAATAAAACAAATTGCTTATTGAGCTAGCTCTTGCCTTTGATTATCATTGAACATTAGTATATATTGCCCCAAATATAATTTATTTTATAAATTACCTTGAGCAACTCAGTTTCCTAAATGTTTCATTTCAACTTGAAAAATTCTGCTTAGAAAAGTAATTGAATGAAACCAATAAACGTGTGTGTAGATGAAAACAAATTCTGTGGGTGAATGGTTTTAAAGTTATGTGTGTTAACATAAATCTAGAGTTCAAATTTTTGGGAAATGACATTAAGAAAATTGGGGGCCTACTTCTTTCAAGGAGTAATTGTACATGTACAGTATTAGTTGACAGTATGAACTCTGGATATCAATGGTGACAACCTGAAAATTCATAAATTCTGAATCACAAGTGTCAACCTTTCATTACAATTATACATCTAAAACACAACCCCTCTACAAATTTAAGTGTGCTAGTTGCGCGCAGCTTACGCGCGTAGAGCGAACATACAACAATGTTCGTAACTGTAAAAAAAATGTGAAGCAAACAAATTGGACTTAGAAAAAATTGCTTATATATGTCTTTGTGCACGAGTAGTTCTTGGACTTGAACCATGTTATAAACATTCAGTGGCCTTCCATGGTGCACACATGAAACCCCCGACATTAACCTTTGGAGATATAAACTTCACTGGTTTTCCCATGGCAAAAATGAGACATGCACCCATATATATAGTACTGTACAGGGGCAATTAATTTGGAAGAAATATCCTCCAGATACATGGGATAGAACCAACATTCCTGTACAGCTTATTTTATTGAACACCAGGAATGTGCTGAGAATGCTGCAGATCAGCATACAATACTTTTGAATCAAATTTCAAATGGTTTTAATATTTTTGGGAGGGTGGCAGTAAAGCACTGCTTGATGACATTGGAATAGTATCAATAATTTGGTTAGAATATTTTTTAGAATACCATTAAAGGGTGTGAAGACTCGCGCAAAAGAAACGTCTGATGCCGGTAATTTGACCTAGTTTCAAATGAGGTGTAACAGAAGTGTTAAACACCCGATCCCAGAATATACACACACAGCTTGCTACCGTCGGTAATTAGACACTAGTGTACAGTCAGTACATACAGCTGCGGTCAATACCCACAGCACAGTATACAAACAATACAGCGATGGACATCTCAGGTACTCCAGCTAAAGATAACAATAAAGGTACTACGTTTCATTACTGTCTGCATTTTGTAGCGACACGAACAAAACGTCACTTGCAAGCAACAGAAAGTTAACAATATTTCAGATGGCTGCAAGCGGTTTGGGGCGAGTCTTCAATGCCTTTAAAGTGGTGGCCACTGAGAGTTTAGTACAGATCATGAGCACCCTACCACCTCACTTTTCCCTATGCATACTGCATGATACTACTTGGTGCAATTTACATCTCCAGTACCTATTACAATAATTAGCGGTATTACTTACATGTTAAATCAAAGCGAGTGGACAGAGGAAGGGTAAGAAGTCTTATACCCCTCAATAATGGATAGGCCAAATTTTCACCGTAATGGGAAATGTAGTACTCTGTAGGCTTGTAGGCCATCAGTATTGACATGGCAACGAAGAATGCTACAAAAAATGTGGTGATTCCTAAAGACAATTTGCAAAATGAACGCCGCCAATTTTGTCTAACCCTAGACTCTCCGAGATTGGCAACGTCGTTGAACAAACTGTACACCTCTCCATTTGAAAAGCCAACTTTACGGCAAAGTTTTATGAGACGGTGAGCTTCTTGCTCTAGTTGGGATATCTTCTTTCCAGCTGCCATAGTTTAATTGTCATTAACTGATTGGTGAGATAATGAGAAAGTTTCATCGAGGCCAAGGACTACTGTAAGTCTGTGGGTTTGATTCTGTCTCTGATACTGTGATACTGATGGGCCTATATGCTATATACAGCGGAAGTACTTCCGCAAGTCTCGTATTTCTAGAAGACGTTAGTTGTGTGCATTAAAAGGGACAGCTCGTCCACATGTGGGATCTGAATACGTCCCAAATAGACGAAAACATTCAAGCAGCCCTGATTTCGAATTTCATTCAGTCAACACAAGCGCACAATCAATAGGTTATATATTTTTTTCGATATGATTCATGGGCCAATGCCAAATTTTGAATTTCTGAAAACTATTGTTCAATATCGTTTGTTGACTTTTTTTTGTCTAAGTGGTCCCTGGACGAGTTGACTGAACAACAATTAATTACATGTGTAACGTGTAACACGAAAAAGCTGCACAGCTGTTCCACATTGACGACTCTGTTTTGACCATTTATACGTAGGAAATTGGCTACGAATTAAAAGGTAAATCTGCTAGGTTCTCGAATCGACAGTGGCCTACCTGTACTAAAAGCAGTACCTTTTGCTGACCAGAACAACAGTTATCCTTTATTTCCCACGTGAAATGGGTATCAAATTATTGCAACCCAAAGTTATATTTGCAGAATGGACATCGGGATACCGATGTTCTTGCTGATTGAGACATTCCTCACCGTTGAGTTTTCTATTTCCAATTGCGAAGGTAGGCTATAGCTACTGCAGTGTAGTCTGTAGTGAAACTGAGACTAACAGTAACACTTCACTACAGTAACACACTGTAACAATGCAACAGGCTAGGCTTTAAGTACATGCATGTGCTCATGTAGATAGTCCAAGTTAGGACTAACTTAGTTAATTGTAGGCCTAGATAATGTTAGGCCACTTAAAGTCTCAATGTGTGTTTGTTGATGAATTTCGGGAAACTTCCAAAGCAGATTCAATGTTTCTTATATTACCATTTTGTACTTGTAGACAGTTTTGTGTTGAGTTTGCTGAAGCCTGAAGATATGGTACTGTACCGTATTCAACTGCAAAAGACCAGTGCAGCCTACCAGAAAATGTATTTAACAAATTTCACACCAAGAATGATAATCCTAGTATAGGCGTAGCCTTTGGTCCTATTAACATAAGCTAGGATAGTTTAGACTTAGTTAGAATTACAGTTAGGATAGGCTTATGTGATTAGCACACTAAGTAGGAACAACCAAGTAGGGCTAAAGTTCTGTAAAAAAGTTAGATTGAAAGGGCCTAACCAACTTGTATTTCCAACAACATAGCCTAGGTTATGGCTTGCAATACTGTTTATTTAATTTTCTACAAATAGGTGCTGTGAGCAGAGATTGCCCAGAAGAAGTGTGCAAGAGTGGAAACTGTACTGTTGTTGGGAAAAAATATCAATGTGGCTGTTACAACATTGGATCTGGAGAACACTGTGATCCACATACTGATGGTAATCAATTTTTGTCATTGTTAATGTTTGAAAGAAGATTATATTCTCCAAGGCTAGTGAATAAATGTAGTGATTTCTGCTCTTAGAATTACCACACATTGAATTACCACACACAGAACAGTTATTCCCATGATATGTACTCCACTTCTTATCTTACACGAACTCCAGGGCAATTTATTCCAGTTTGAATACAAAAAGGCAAGTTATCTTCGACAGTAACAGTCCTACAACTGTTGTGATATGTTGCAAGGCATACATTGCAATTCCTTAAACACTGTCATGTAAATTTTCTTGATGAAATTTGTTACCATGGACAAGATAGAACTTAATAAATAGAAACATTGTTTTGTTTAAATTGTTTTACTTAAACTGTTTATAGCAAGCTCCTTTACAAATATTCATCTGCAACCCTTTTTTAGCCAAGTGTGTTATTTATAGAAAATACCTTCATCAATGGATATAAATGTTTTTTTTTCTGTTTTGCTTTTCCTTCTCTGTAGGACATGCTTGTGAAGTCCTACAATGTGTGGACGGTCTATGCAAAGTAAGCGATGAAAATGTATTCTTTTGTGAATGTATCGAGGGCTGGGAAGCCAAAAACTGCAACAAAAGAAAGCCTAACTACCATAGTAAGTCAAGTTTCTTAATTTTTTTCTTTTTCTCCTTCTAATTCTAGTCAGATTATAGATAAAACAGTCAAAAATCAAGCTGTTTGTATAAATAATTAAATGTTGTTTAAATCGCACATTATCAAGATTTCCTTCAACCGGTTGTTTTCCCCTCAAGTTACGCGTGTCAATCGTCCCGAAGATACACGGTCCCAGTGGCCCATCTATGAGAAAGATGTCAAATCCAGAGGACAGGTGAGGGATTACACCGGGATCGCCGTCATGGTGGGGATCATCGGATTCTTGTCCGTATTCTCCTTCGTCTTCACCAAGCTGCTGAGGAGCAGCCAGAGGGAGGACTTTCTGATCGGAGCGGGATTGCGCAATTACCTCGGGGGTCTGCACGCGTCACGGATGCAAGACGAGAGCATAAGCAGGGGACGGGCTCTGAGAGCCGCCCAGACGACCCGATACTCCGGTAACCTTCTAGGCTGCACCTGCACGCTAGACACGGGACCGCAGTGCAGTTGTCCGTCCAGCAGTGGCGGTCACAGGCTGAGACTGGAAGCCAGTATTCATCTAACGCACATCTGCGTGGAAGATTCCATCTCGAACCAGAGCGAGACCTCTCAGAGTCTGATATACGACCCGCCTCCAGTTTATGCCGATATCGTCTCAGAGAGGGTAACATTCATTAACCGGGGCTCGGAGACCCCCCCGCCTGCGTATGAGGACTTGGTCTTCTGATCATCGAGATGGGACGTCCTGGAGGACCAAGTTGTCCATGGGTGCTAAAGTCTATCAAATGTGCAATTAAGTGTATCCTTGGGATATACAGTAGTGGAGCTGGATATAGTCTAGCATGAACGTGTTGTACTTTCTGGTCACAACCTCTGTATGTTTTATCTTGTAAAATGCTAGACTTTCTAATCTAGCAAAGTTACATTGAATGGATATTCTAGTGGCTGAAGTCTGTGGCTTTACAAAATTACTCGAAAGTTTCTGCACCGTTTAGTGAAAATCACATCCTTATAGTAGTTTCTATGGCAACAGCAGAATGATTGATGTCATCTTAGCAATTGAGCTGAAAATGTTGACTTGTTGAAAATGTTGACTTGTTGAAAATGTTGACTGAAAATGTTGACAAATTGAGATAGCATTTTCAACTAACAGTGTGGAATATTTTTGTGTCTTCAAAATATAAAATTTACTCTCTTTGCCCGGAATATCCCTTAAAGACTGTAATTTCCTGGAGACCAGAAAAAGAAGTTAAAACTGAATTGTAAAAAAGTGCAATATAAAAGCAATATTCTTTGTGCATTTAGACACTGAAGTTATATTTTCATGAAACAAGTGTACAGCTGTGTTAAGATGTGCTCTCCACTCTCTTAAAATTTTCAGCTTATTTATTCTAGTTAACAATTTTTATGTAACATGTATGTCAGTCAGCACATATTTCTCTTTAAAAGTAAATGATTGTTTAATGTAAATGTCATGCTTGTTGAAATTTGAATTATGGGAGACTATTGTTATCTGAATATTTCAAGGGGCAGTACTGATGATCTTTGAAACTGTACATGTAAGATTTTTTTTTTTCTAGCAAGAATGATTGATCATGACATATAATTATAAAAATAATGATAAATATATATGTAAAGTAATATGCAAAACTCCTAGCTCAGACTTAGACCTACTGTACAACACTTTATAATATAAGGTGACCAGACGTCCCCGATTTTCGGGGACAGTCCCCGATTACAGTGTGCTGTCCCCGATGAACAAGTGTCCCCGAAAATGTCCCCGATTCGTCAAAATGTTCAGGAATTTCGAAAATATCCCACATTATTAGTAAAATAATTGTAAAAAACAAATTTATTCAAGTGTGCAGTTGCAGAACGGAACTAAACAGTATTTCAGGTGGGCCAGTGTAAAGTAGAATATGCTAGATCGATCTAGCCTAGCACTCTTTCGTAAAGTAAATAAATTTCATCTAAGAAAAAGCTACATTTTTTAAAATAAAATTGATTTAAAAAGTGCTTCTGAGTATCACCATTTTACATCTAAGCACCTTAGGCACTAGAAAATTTTCCAAAGGGGAGGGGGACATCCCCTCCCCTTAGACACCCCTCCCCCATATCAGTTATGCAATAAATGTCCCTGATTCCAGTCAGGCAAATGTGGTCACCTTATTATAATACATACTGTATACATATTTGCCTGCTTCAAAAACCAATAATTGTCGCAATTGAAGTTTTTGATTATAAATTTTCAATAAACATTGTTTTTTGACCATTATCAACACAATTAATCACTCAATTGATATGAAATCATGGTTTAGTAAAAAAATCCTGAAAAAAATGCAGGAAATACTTTAGTGTTCAAAATTTGTGTATCAGGTTTTTGAAGATTCTGGACATACGATTCTCTCATAAAGTACTAAATGTGGGTTCTGTGTACAAAACCTGCACATCTTTGCACAAGATGTGTAGCTACAGTAGTCGTCCATTTTGCATTATATACTGTACACATAGAATTTTGCGATGCAATACTGTGTAAATTATTTCCCTGAAATGATTCTTTCCTCCTCCTCCTCCTCCTCCTCCTCCTCCTCCTCCTCCTCCTCCTCCTCCTCCTCCCCCTCCTCCTCCTCTCCGTAGTGCTGAATAAACAGAACATGTAGCAGTTTTCCGACTGAAAGTGTTTGGCAGTTAGAGACTGAAATTGCCGATTCTTTAACAAATGTAACCAACCGTTGCGAAATTAATCTCGCATGCGTCCTAAACGAGCAGCTCTCGTTAACAGAAACATTCATTGTGTGTTTGTCATTCAATGGGGTGTGTGTACCGGGGAGGGAGAAAAGGGGGGGTGTCAGTTGTACAGTAAGACTAAAGGTCTTCAATAGTATCATAAACTAGGTAACACAAGTCGAGTTGGGTCATAGCCGTCCAGGACAATTATCGGCGGGCTTTATGGCGTAGGGGTCGGTACTGTACAACAGTCACGATTTTGGCTGATATAATGGAAAATTCATCTTCAAATTTAGGGTAATTTAGTATCTGTAAATCTTTAATTTTACTTCACTTAGAGAAAGGCTTGGAATCATTCCAAATGTTAGGTTAAGTTTTTGGATTGATTGATTGATTTTTTTCTATATTTATTTATTCATTTATATGATTTTTTGTCTTGCGATCTTTACAATTGTTCTATGTTTTCTTTATGCAGCCATGGCTTGTGAGGTCTTCAGTATGAAGTGTGCAATATTTATTTATTTATGCTGTGAGAGTTTCCTTTGATTTTAAACATGCCAAGCAATTTTATGGTCTTTTAGTTAAGTTATATAATTATCTTACAGGCAGACAGACAACTGCAGACACATTGTAATGTTTACAGTGTATAGCTCGGAGTGTTAGCTCAGTGGTTAACACCGGTGCCTTTCAATCATAAGGTCCCCGGTTCGAGTCACTCCCAGATTAATGTATGTCGTCCAGTTACAGAGTTGTTGACAATGAACAATTCATAATCATGGATATTAAATATGAATGTAAGAGACTAACTTCGGTCAGCTTGCGGCTTTGATAAGCCAATTAGGCTTCTTCGCGAGTTCCTGCTTGCAGGAGGATCTAATATACAGTGTATGTGTGCATAAACATATATAAAAAAACATTTCACAATTTTCCATGCAATTTACACTCTATGAGGTATTTTAAAGCAACTGTAAGGATTTATAGTACTGGCAGCAATAATCTATCAACTAATCAACTAATGGTACTGGTTAAGTGCACAAGTTTTTTGTAAAATCTCAAGCTTACAGGCACCTAACTTCAGTCTCTTTTTACCTAATTTGGGGCATTAGCAAGGTCCATGATTATTCAGTTTCCCCATGCAGTAGTATAAACCGTTTTCCAACCTTTCGTAGATTTGATATTGAAAATTTTAACTTTTGTATAGTAATTATAATGTTAACGTTTTTTGGCGTTATGAAGTCGCAGCAGGTCTGTACTTTATGAACTATAGGAGGATATTTTTTGTCAATACATATCTTTTTGTCACTTTCCCCGTACAGTACTGTATTCAGTGCTGTTGCCATAAACTTTGATAAACAGGGAGAGGGTGGGGTGGGGGGGAGTGGGGGAGACAGGCTGTTAAGATAATTGCATGAAACAGTATGTGTTATACTTTCTATAGGATACCAATAAAATTGCTTCATAATGGGTATAGGAATGACAGAGAGGGATGAATGGGGCAGTGAGGGGGACGGGAGGTAGTAAGGGGTTCAAAGTAGTCCTCTCCATTTAAGAAAAGCACCAAACAAACCCCCTCCCCCCAAACTTTCCAACCCCCACCCCAAATCACATTCAGTTCATGGTGAAGTACAAATTGTGTATTCTTGATTTAGTCGGGTAGTATTATTCATTGTAACTGCAACAAGGGTCAAGAGTACAAGCTCTCATTTTCTGCCTTTGCTCACTCCCCTCCAACACTCAGATATTAAGATTTGAATAGAATCTAGACTAAGTGATGCTAAAGTAACTAATGGGGCCGAATGCTGTATCAAACATGTATAGCTCGCTGCCACCAGAAGTGCTTGCCTCTCCTGTCCCACGTGGTACACAATTTGGTACTACTGCTACAGTGCAAGCTACCTATACCCTAGCAATTCTCTACTTTCAATTTGGGGCCAAAGAAATTTTTCTCACTCAGTATTAAACATACTGTCTGTTTGTTGTATAATTGTACAGGCAAGTGCTGACCTTGATAAACTATTTTTAGCATCCTTTCTTAGCTTCCTTCACTAGCTGTGCTTGTTGGAGGGCAGGGGGGGGGTGATCTTTAGAACACCATCATCCATGCAAGGTGGGTATGATTGACACATTTTTTTAGATTTCGAAGCGCTACTGACGTTTTCCATCCATGTTGCCGTCTAAAATCCCTACCAGATGGGTTGCCTTGAAAATTGCCCTGGAATCAGATATGGTCAAGACCCATTTTGTAACAAGTTATTTTAAGTGGGTTATTGCCAAGATAGCTCTCACGGTTCACAAAAGACTTGCCAATATGATATTACTATCATATATATTATATTATCTCATCTTATATGTTGCAATACTTTTGGTGTAATATTATGTGTCAATGTTTTAACATTTGGTTATTTCCAGAATAGATCCTAATTTGTTGAATACTCTACAACTTTGTTTGTATTTATCTTGATCATGTCTACAGCCTGAGCAGATTTAGAAGCGTAGTGCACCCCTTCCCCCCCACCCTCCCACCCAACCCCTCCCACCTTAATTGTGCCAACTTCAAGACGAGAGTAATTGTAGATTTCCAGCTCCACTCCATGTCATTGATAAAGAAGTATATTTTGTTAGCAAACTGCTAATCTAATGCAAAAGGAGGGCCTGAGGTTTTGATCCTAGCAGGATCTTCAAAGTTGAGCTCCTTGTAAATTTTCATGATTAAGGTTTTTAAGTTTTATATCTTTAGAAGGTGGGATGGAGGCTTTTAATAATCAGAAAGGTATTAAAGAACCATCTAAACCTCACAAATACAAGACAAGGAGAAGCATAACGAAGGATGACGTCATTAGGCTTTCTTTAGGTTTATTATTGTGGAAAGTAAGCTTGTGAACATATCAACAGCAATTTTAAAATCTGCCAGTGATAGAAAAGGTTAAAACAAAAGTTGCTCTTAGTTAAAGTAATCCTGCACTAACTACTGTAAGCAAAAACAAACAAAACTTGAAGGTAAGAAAATCACACAAAGAGGTCTTCTTCTAATCCCCATAGAGGGCAGCCTTTCATCATCACATTTAGAGTTCCTTTATAGAGAACTCTAATCACATTTAACCTCAGAAAGACTATATATAAGTTGTCACTTTAAACACCATGTGTTTGCCATGTTTTGACCATGGCTACATCTAAAAAAGTACAAACACGTCACTTTATAATAAGGCCAACCAGAGCAGTTTTCAAAGCAAATCGTCTACACGACTTGTAGATACATATGGTGGCTAATTAAAGTTTGATTAGGTAAAAACTTCACTGACTAAAACAAGAATCAGTGCTGTTTCAAAAAAGAAACGTGATTAATTAATATACAATAACATATATATGGGCAAGGACTGTGGACACCCACTTATGATATATACAATGTTTGAGTGGCGATGGTCGCCATGTTAACAAGGAAATAATTGTAGCAGGTATTGTTAATATGTCAAACTGTCAATCTTAATAGAATTTCTGGATAAATTTCAATCTATTACATCAAAAGTGTGTTTGTTTTATACTGATATGATAACAATATGACATTTTCAAGAAAATTGTGTTTTGCACCAACCATGGATACAAAAGGAGTCTCTTATGTAATTCTACACAGTTTCATATACAGTTTAAAATACAATTTCATTTCTCTTACTCTTTTAATGTCCAATTTATTTCATAAAAAGCCATGAATCAAAGTAAAAATATGATATATAGGCCTACCTTAATATCGATATTGACAACACAGGTAAAAGCTAGTCAAATGTCCTCATTACTAATGAACGTACTGTACAATAAATGTCAAATTTCAAGCTAATTTATTCCAGTAATTGATTGCTAAATTTTTCTTTTCAAACATCACAAAGATGTTTAAAACAAGTGTTAACACAAACTATTACAAAAAGAGAGAAAAAAAAAAAAAAAAAACCTAACTTAGAAATATCCTTCCAACATTTTTGTAGGGTGATGAAACAGTTCCGACTTTTGATACCACGATTGGGACAAACTACAGTATATATGCTGCTCAAGCCAAAAAAGCCTCAATGACTTTGTTATCCATCAATGAAGATTGGCTAATTGCTTTTGCCACGATTGAAACAATTCGCATCGTCAAAGCGAGTGGCGGTGAGAAGATAATGAGTGCACATGGAATTTTCATAAACCTTGTATAAATTTAAAATTTTCAAGATTTCCTTGCATGTATTAAGAAAGTTGATCAAATGCTAAAAAAAAAAGCAAAATTCTGCTTTTAAAATATATCAGTTTTATAGAAGCGCTTTCAGAAAGAAATACTGCACATATGATGCAACCACCATATTGTATTGGGGGAGGGGGGGAGGGGGAGGGAGGGGGAGGGGGGAGGGGGAGGGAGGGGGAGGGGGAGGCTCACATGTTATGCTGTCCAGGGGAGGGGTCCACCTCCTTTTGATAAAATTGTTAAAATGATTTTCAGGTGCAAAATGGGGCTAGATTTTGCAACTTTTGAAATAATGTCATAGAATTTTAATATTTTTTGGTTAGCACATAAATCTTCATTATTTATGGACTGAATATACATTTTTTGTGTTACATTCTGTCTGGTGGATAGAGGGGAGGTTAAGCTCCCCTTGGTTGTATACTGGGGAGGGGTGGACTTTTAGCCCCCATGAGTATATTTGGTCACAACCTTGTGTTCAACAAAGTGTAAGCAAATTTATAAACATTTTAAGTTGTCTAAATGTGTACTTATATACATGGTAGGTAGAGGCCTTACAGAAATTCAAGGCCCCTCCAAATTTTTTTGTCTGATTACTGTAATCAAATTTATTTACAAATTTTGTAATAGAGTCAATTCCATATGAAAGTTCTCATTGGATATTTACCGGTTTGTGAACGTTGGATTTCGCACAAATGAAAAGATTTCTCTTAATATATATATGATATTAAATTCACCAAATTTAAAAACAACATCATTAGTATGTCCACCAAATAAGCTAGTCTAGAATAGTCAAAAATGGTTACCGATGGTAACAAAACCAACTTTGCCTTCAACGTTCCGTAAGTGAAAAACATTTAATTTGTTATTTTGACTGTCATCAACAACAACTGAAGATAATTTTGAAGGTAACAAGTCGAGTAACATGAGCCATAAGGGTGGCACTCTTGGAAACGTTTCCAACAGCAATTCTTCAGCACACCTAAGTTTGAAGGCACCATTCCTTCAAATAGATAAAAATTGAAATGCAAATGTCTAGTTTTGCTCAGCCAGGCATCGGACTCTATATCGTCGATGGAAGTTCGTCTGTTGCCATGTTCACCCCCGGTATCCTCAGGTAAGAGTGCTGTACCTCCACAGCGACTGTCATCCACCTGAAATCCGGGATAAACGTCCAGAAATAGACCAGAAACGAAATGGCGAGCAGCCACTCAGATGAGGTTGCCACCTGGTGCAAAACGAAGCCCTGTTCGGAAAAGAGAAGAACATAAAAGTTATCGAGTGGTTAGCTGCATCTAACATATAAAGTTAGCAGTGTAGCTGTAGATCCAGGAAGGAGTGGGAGGGGAGGGGGGGGGGGTGCAGGGAGGATATGTCCCATTTTCAACCCCCAAGTGTGAAAAGTACTTATTAGCAAAACCTTGCATGTGGAGCTACTGTAATATATCATAAACCTAAATTTATAGTCTACAAAAGCCTCAGAACGCACAATTTTCATGTCAATAATTTGGAAGAATCCCAGACCCCCTACAAAGGAGTCAACTTAAACAACCCCGAGGCCATCACCCCCACCCCCTCCCAATCCTGTTTAAATCCTGGATATGCCCCTGATATAATATATATATGTATGTATATATAAACAGGTTGATTACTATAAATCACAGCATCGAGTTTGATGGTATATGGTAGGTTTACATGTGCCTCAACATCAATGCTGTGTATAAATATGTAGATACTGTTACAGCAGTTGCAACGTTTGAAGGTTAAAGTGTACAGCTAATTTTTCAAAACGTGACTTACTATCTACGCAGTCTCAACGAAAATTTGGCTAAATGTTTT
Source organism: Apostichopus japonicus (assembly GCF_037975245.1). Lineage (NCBI taxonomy): Eukaryota > Metazoa > Echinodermata > Holothuroidea > Aspidochirotida > Stichopodidae > Apostichopus > Apostichopus japonicus. Next base: position 20,547,117 of record NC_092567.1, read on the forward strand.
GACAAAGTGAAAGCCGAAAACATAAATTCTGATCTTACCAAAGTGATACAGTAACATTTGGCAAAATTTTGGCATTGGGTGAAACCTGATCGACACCAAACATTGAGTTTGTGCTCTTAGCATCTTGAAGTTACTTCATACCATCCAATATGAATATGTGATTTAATTAATACAGCAACTGATTGACATTTTCATTTGAACATTCTTCTCCACCCCCCACCAAAGAACTACAGTCACATGTCTCACTCCACCCCCACCCCCCAGATCCACTCGTTATTCGTTAAATAGAAAAATTTTTCCAATAATGTTATGAATGTTGATTAGACTGTTGAGATCTAATGCATGAGGATTTAAACCGCTTTTATTGAATATAAATGAAAAATTTGAAGAAAAAATCTTAAATGAACAAAAATGTACGTAAATCTGTTTATATATACCAAAGTGTTGTGTGAATAACAGTAACAAATGCCGAAGCAGATAAAAAAAGAAAGAAAGGAAGAAAAAAATGGACTTACATCGTCAGTGTCGTGCCATATTAACGGATTAAGACCTGAGTGCATTTTTAGAGCCTTCGTGGTATAAACCATAGCTGGAAGAATACGGTAAGGAAGTTTAATCTGTGAAAAGCTGATTTTCAGATTGAGAGTTTCAAGTCATTAGCTGTGTGTGATGAAACTGATCCCCTCATCCACTCTATCATCTGCAGAAGACTAATAGGAACAAGCCCCTCCCACCCCCCCCTCCCCAAAAGAAAAAATCCCCCTTGTTTTTGCCTCATTTGCAAATCTCGATCCATTTAAAGTAGGGTCATGTAAAGGTGAGATACATACAATTAGATAGCAGGGTATATTATACCAACAGTCTATGGGTTGTCTTCATGACGAAAATATGGAGTAATGTATATCAAAACCAGAATGCAAAAATGCATTGCGGTTTCGATGATGTAACATTTTCATGAATCTGACGTAATGTATAGTGATGGTGTACATGTTTTCAAGGGTTTCACGATTTGACCTCTGATGACCCTAAATGACCTTTGACCTCCACCAAAAACAATAGGCTTCTTTAACTAAAAAAAAGGCAATGTAGGACCAACCGTTAATTGGTCAAGATATTGGCAGCGTTTTATCACAAATTCTGACTCTGAATTTTGATTATTTAATTTTTTTATGTAAAAGGATACTTATTATGAAGAGAAAGGAACAGGAGACCGAGAGAAACAATCTCAGGCAGGTGATCGAACCCCTGTTTCGAAGCTTAAAGGTGATCCACGTGTGTAGTATGGTGTAAACACTCCCGACACCGAAACATAGCATAGCCCCGATCATGTGAACACTTGCAACGTTTAACTCCTGCATGGAAAGCAAAAATAGAAAGTAAAAAAGCCATGTAGGTATTAAAAGAATATTTTGAAACACTTGTTGACAGCCCTAAGCAAATTGTTATCAAACATATGTCTACATACATGTTTTCCATGGCCACATTTCTTATTCCTTATCTGAATTCACATGGTATCCACAATAAAGCAAACTAGTGTATCTGTTCGTAAGCTGGCAGCAGTAATGTAACAAACATACCAAGGCTACTGTCATTTCATATGACATAGACAGTCATGTTTTCCTTATCTTTATTCACATGGTAACCACTTAAAGCAAACTAGTGCATCTGTTGACTACCTGGCAGCAGTAACTTCAGAAACATACCGAGGCAATTGTCATTTCATATAATGTATATATAACGTAGACAGTCATGTTTTTCGTAGCAACAGTTTTATTCCTTTTCGAATGGAATCGACTTAATGAGGGAAGGTGCATCTGTTCACTACTTTTTCGATAGGAAGCCAAGGCCCTTCATAACCCAAACTACGATTTGATTTGCAAGGTACCACAAACCTGGAAATTTGCCACTAAGGACATTCCAAAGCAAGCTATGATTCCCAGGACGAAACCGACCCGATTCAGAAGCGACACAGAGTTATTCCCCTCGGCAGCGATTCCGACCTGTTTGAACCTGATGAAGATGCATGCCAAAGCTAAATAAGAGAAAGAGAAAGAGAGGGTGTCGTTCAAAAGTTTATCGAGGCCGGTTCTCTTTTAAGCACATCTTTATCGCTAGTTATTGCCAGTTCGATGCCCTAAAGTCATAGTGTATCATGTGATGGCATGTCAATTTTACTTAATCCAATGAGGAGAGCGACTGAGGATGGATTTCACCTAAGGTGTGGCTCTCTGGACTTCATGAAGGTTTCAAAACTAGATAATGAATATTCATAGTCAGTTATCTGAGAATCACATGCTGTCGGTGGTTGTAGTAGCCGACATCAATTAAAGGAGGACAATTGTGGAAAGACAATAATAATAATAATAATAATAATAACAATAATAATAACAATAACAACAACAACAAATAATAATAATAATAATAATGGTGATTTATAATGTGCGCATATCCATCCGGAAAGGGCACTCGAGGTGCAAGAGAGAAAGAGAGAAAAGAAAGCAAATATGAATGAACAAAAACATTATTGGTTAACATTGATGTATATGCTGGATGCGTAGGATGAGTTTTCAGAGGTTTTTTATCAACTTAAGGTGATATTTTGAGAGGGCATCTGGCAATGCACAGTGATTGATGTCACCATGGTAATATCGCTAATAATAATAGTAATAATGGTGATTTATAACGTGCGCATAGCCACCCGGAAGGGTGCTCAAGGCGAGGAATGTAAAGAGCTGAACGCAATTTTCACCTTGTATACCTCCGATAACAGTATCAAGGTTTTTTCCTTTTATGCTAGGTATCCACGGCATACGAAGACTTTCAACTTCAGTTATCCGTACGGATTATCCTCCAATGTAAACAGTCTCCAGGGGAAATTCGTAGAACTAGAACAAACCATTACTAACATGAGAAACTTGTGTTTTATCACTCTTCAGGAGACAAAACTGCAGAAAGATGTTAATAAATGGATCAATGAAACGCCCCAACATATTGTACCGGACGAAGCTATACAAATGAACAATTATCACATGTACCGTCATGATCGGGATTTCACAGCGAACGGAGGGGGACTAATTACGTATATTTCCAAGGAATGGGCTATCGGTATTCCCAAGGTTTGTCTCACTCTCTCTGATCCGGACATAGAGTTACTCGCTGTGAGAACCCGGCCACGATTCCTTCCTAGTGATATATCGAATATCACTATTGTTAACGTTTATATCAGGCCATCAGCGGATTTCTCTCTGGCCGATGTGAAATTGAAGAGAGCAGTGACAGAAATCATGAAGGAGAACCCGCGTTCCAGCATAATACTATTGGGAGATATAAATCGAAGCAACATCGCTTTCCTTGAGACAATGGGCTTTCAAAACCTTGTGGACTCTGCTACCTTCCCGCGATCTGGTTCCATATTAGACGCTGTATATGTCAACAATCATTACTACAGGGCCACAAGACGCCATCCCATCGGATCGTCGGACCACTACTCAATTTGTATCATGCCTAAGTATACGGAAAAGCACAGAGAGACCAAGCAGAGGCCCAGGAGAAGGGAAAGGGACATTAGAGACAACAATCTATGTATTCTTCGTGAGACCATAGCCTCTACGGACTGGAATATCTTCACGGAAACCTGCCCTACACTCAACGAACTGACTGAAGTGGTTTCGTGTTATATTCAATTTGTATCGGACATCTGCGTTCCAACTAGAACTGTACCAACTGCGGAAATGATGAAGAGATTACCGGCCGACGATAATATTAGACGAATGGAAGAACGAAAAAAGAAGGCAATTGAGGTGGGGAACAACGCAGAACGGAATAGGTTGCAGCGGACTATAAATAGATACATCTATAGGAAGAGGAGTGAACACTTCGAGAGGATAGCGACGGATTCCACGTCATTATGGAACTTTCTGAAATCAGTGCGGAATCCTCACAAAAATGATAACAAGGTCACCATATCGAGGGAGCTTGGATCTAAGCTAGACACCCACTTCGGCCGATTCAACAGTGCGGTTATAAAGGACATTACTCTGAACTTACCGCACCGCTCTGTCAATGACACTCCTGGAATAGAACGAGATCAGGTTAAAAGACAGTTTGGACTTGTCAAGCGAGGTGTCGCATCAGGTATTGATAACATACCCTGGTGGGTTTTTAAATATTGCTCAAATGAAATTGCTGACATTTTCACAGTCATTTTCAATGAAAGTATTAAACAGAGTATTATTCCATCTGACTGGAAACATGCCAAAACTACTCCTGTGCCCAAAATTTGCAGTCCTGCTTCAGTAAATGATTATCGCCCAATTGATATATCAAGCATAGGGTTCAATTGTTTGCAAAAGTTATTACTTTCGTATGTCACACAATCCATTGATGAACATGGTGATCCAAATCAGTTTGCGTACAGAAAAGGTATCTCGTGCACTGATGCAATCCTCACCCTTGTCCATGGCATAGTGTCTGGGCTAAACTGTAAACAGACGACAATATCTAAAGTCCTATTTCTGGACTTTTCAAGTGCATTTAATACAGTCCTGCCCAATCGTCTACTAAATGACCTGTGTAACTTCATCGATGAGCCATGGCTCATTCATTGGCTTAGGGATTTCATGCAGGGATGGTCGAGACAAGTTAAACTAGACAAAGGCTATACAACAACTTCTGAAATCAGAGTAGGAGTTCCACAAGGTGGCCCTCTATCAGCCCTATTGTTTACTATTTATACAGATTGCATTCGCTCTAATTCTAATTGCTCAGTAATTAAATATGCTGATGACACTGTTTTATCGTGCAATATCACCAAAGGCTCCCACCAGCAAAATCAGCATGAGTATCAAGATTTTATCACTAGTATAGTTAGCACTTGCGACCAGAAGAACCTACTTCTCAACAAAAAGAAGTGTAAGGAAATGGTTTTCGAAAACGTCAATATTAAGCACAGGGGTTTAATCGAGAAGAGAGACGAGAGGACAATTATTCACAATACATCCGTTGAACGTACTTCCAGTACAATGTATCTAGGAGTCTGCATTGACAACAAGCTGACGTTTTCAAATCATATTTCGAAGGTATTAGCCAAGGTGTATCACATTGTCGCCACACTCATGTATATTGCTCCTCACTTTCCTGTCCATATACGGGAAAGGGTGTTTGAGGCCTCTATCTTGCCAAATATAATATATGCTGTCCCGGTCTGGTATCACTTTGTCCAAATAAAAGATAAGAAAAGATTATTAAGTTTCCTGAGATACTGTGAGAGAATCTTTGGATTAAATCATAACCTACTTAAAGATAAAGTTAATACGGCTGCTAGGAAGGAATTTGAGAGGCTACTAAATAACATCCAAAGAAATGAAGGACACCCACTCCATTGTGCAATAAACTCTCTGTGCAATAAGACAAACTACAATTTGAGGAATGCTGCAATAACTCCCAGATTCAGGATTGAACTTTATAGGAATTCTTTTGTTTATAGGGCGTCCATGTTCATACAGCATGGTGCTCTAGAACCATTGTTGTGATTTTGTTTTTCAGTGTTTTGTCTAGTATTTACTATTTTATATCTTTATCATAATTTTATTTATTTTCCTATTTATAAATTTTTAATGATTTATACTGGAAATAAAGAATTGAATTGAATCCTATATTTATACTACAGTCTCATACTGAACTAGGACCTCATGTTATGCATGATGAAGGCAGTCCATCAGGAATGGAAAGAGATAATTATAAGGGCACCCCAAAACCAGTTTTAGTTTCATTAGTTACAACGTTTGACAATATTGCAGAACTGTGGTCTGCTGACATCTCCCAAACTCTAAAAGATCTGCAGTCTCCCACCAAACCCAAAATTGCTTTGCTTTAATAATACATTTAATATCGTCAGGCGCGTAGCCAAGGGGGGGGGGCAAAGGGGGCGGCCGCCCCCCCCCCCTCCTTGAGCATATGTTTTTATGATATCGCTGGAAATCTCAAAGTAGAAAATGCCAGGGAAGTGTCATTTCCAGCGATCTGGGAGGCATTTTCTGCCAAAAATTTTCGTGTATGCTTCGCGCCAACCCATGGTCCTGGTAAGTGCCATTTCCAGCGATCTGAGAGGCATTTTCGGCCAAAATTTTCTTGGACGCTTCGCGCCAACCCATGGTGACGCTACGCTATGATAGTTTGCCTACAGGCTTCGCCCCTCCCTTGGCAAATTCCTCGCTATGTGCCTGAATAACGTTGTTTTTTGATACAAAACTTGTACAAGTTTACCTGCTGCTGCTGTCATATTGAGTAGCTGACCAAAGACACAGCTTTCTGGTGGCATGGTACCAGTGTCGCTGATGAATGGTAGACCAGCGATCACATGACCCAACTTGACTGCAATGCAATACCTTGAAAAGAAATGACAATTAAAAATCATTATTTAAAAGCATTGAGGGCTCGCCTCATACTGCGTGCCGCCCTGCAAAAAAGTTAACTTTTTGTTGCTTGCAAGTGAAGTTTTCTTCTTATTGCTACAAAATGCAGACAGTAATGAAACGTGATACCTTGTTATCTTGATCAGGGAGTTCCACAACAACTTTCTGCTGAGATGTCCATCGCTGCTCTTTACACTGTGTTATGGGTATTTACCGTAGCTGCATGTAGTGACTGTACACTAGTGTCTAATTACCGACGGTAGCAAGCTGTGTGTGTATTTTCTGGGATCGATGGTGGTGTCTAACACTGCTGTTACACCTCATTCGAAACTAGGTCAGATTACCGGCATTAGACGTTTCTTTTTGCTGGAGTCTTCACACCCTTTAAACATCCTAGCTGGGATCGATGATGGTGTCTTCGAACCCTTTAAATACCATAGATATATAAACCAAACAAGCAGACACCTGGCTAAACGTAAGGCATTGGTACACCATTCGAAGTGGGAAAAAAGAAGAAGATTGATTCTACTACGAAGTAATCTCCTCCTCTCCAAGATTTTGTCTGCTAATCTGGTAAAATCTACTTTCTAAACTTTTCTCTAAATTGGATTAGAAATGGGGTGTAGGCTAGAGTATTACTTAGGCTAGGTATATAAAGAAAAATCTTTTTTTCTTAAGGGAAATAGTTTTATAATATGCTTATAAATTATCTATTTTCTTCTGCTACAATAACATCAGTATTCTAAACCACCAATTGTTTGTCAGTTCTGTTATTTATGTTTTCTAAATTTGTAAACATCTAATCTGTTGAAACCCTGAAAATGTTGCTAGATTATTTTTTATACTGTTTCATCTGTCTTGTCATATTTTAGTAAAATTTTGCCCATTTCTCTCAAATTTCTCCATATAAATGTCCCTGATATTTAGGATGAAATTTTTTAAAATCTGCCTGTTTTTGTGAATGCAAGGGTGACAGGTCTGCTGTACAGTATTTAAACATCAAGTGAAGTTTCTCTTTCACTTTCAAGTGCAGAGTCCCTTTAAAGTGTAAGGGGAGAAGAAAGTCATTGATTTCTTGTGAACAATACATTAGTTGCAGTATCGGCAGCTTTAAAATGCAAGTTTAACGTTCTGTTTGTAAACTGATTTATGAAACTCCTTCTGTCAGCAATTAAACTATCCCACAGTACAGACAGAACGAAAGTATTATATTGAGGAAATTTATATAGACGAAGTACGTACGTGCATCAAACTTGTTTGAATATTCTTGTGTACATACGCACTTTGAACATTTTATTAAAGACCGAGCATTCACTAGGCAAGGATCTGCTGTTCAACAAAATCTCCAACATGGTATAAGAAATACGGACATACTGTTATCTAAATACTTCATGGCAAGATACCAAGAGTTATTTCATCAGACCTGTACCAACAGTAGTTATATCAACAGCAACATAGTTTCATCAGTTTTAAAAAATTCTTAAATTCTCTATAAATTAGTAACTAGAAGAGTCTAGATAACAAGAGCCCAAGGGCACTGTGGTTCCTTGCTTGGGGTATATGACAATACCCATAATATTATCAAGCAAGATTGGGCTCAAATAGTCCAAGTAATTGTGGTCCTATATGTACCCATAAAGTAACCAACACTATAGCCAACACTTTTGTGATCACAAAATGTGATCAGATTTTTTATCAAAAGGCACTTTTGAGATCTAAATATGGCGTCGAAAATGTAAGAAATATAAGGTCACCTACAAGCGGGTCAACAGATATGATAACATTGGTGACCTCAGATGACATGAACTTTAAGTTTGAAAATGTTCCACCACCCCATTCACAACTTGTCCCAAAATATCAACCGTGTCACACCTTGGCATTGGGATTGAATTGCATTAAATGTCTAAAAATTAACTTTGAACTTGTATACATAACTTCACACACAAAGGTCACCCGTAGGTCAACCAATTGACATTTTTGATCGGTGAGACATAAATAGAGCATCAAAACTGAAAAAATTTAAACATTTTTTCTTTCCCATTTTCTCCCCCCAAAATACTAGTTTTTTAACATTAGCTGACCTTTGGTGACCTTGGATCACATGACCATTAAGTTTGAAAATATTCCCCTATACCATTTACAACTACTCCAAAAATATCAACTGTGTCACACCTTGGAACTGGGAGTTATTGCATTAAATGTCTGAAAATTAACTTTGACCTCATATAACTTCGCACACAAAGGTCACACGGGGGTCAACCCATTGACATATATGATCAGAAGGTACCTTTCACATCTGAAAATAGCATCAAACTGTAAAAACGCACAAAACACGAAAAGGTCACCAGAGGTCAAATTGAGATCAAGGGTCACCCAGATGTGGGTCAACAATTGGATTACATTGAAGCAACTCTCAACCCTTACTGACAATTCGTTCTCAAGATATCGCAAAAATACTAGTTTTTTATCATTCATTGACCTTTGGTGACCTTGGATCACATGACCGTTAAGTTTGAAAATAATCCCCAATACCATTTGCAACTACTCCAAAAATATCAACCGTGTCACACCTTGGAACTGGGAGTTATTGCATTAAATGTCTGAAAATTAACTTTGACCTCCCATAACTTCACACACGAAGGTCACACGGGGGTCAACCCATTGACACTTATGATCAGAAGGTACCTTTGACATCTGAAAATAGCATCAAAACTGTAAAAATCCCCAAAACACGAAAAGGTCACCAGAGGTCAAATTGAGGTCAAGGGTCACCCAGATGCGGGTCGACAATTGGATTACATTGAAGCAACTCCCAACCCTAACGGACAATTTGTTCTCAAGTTATTGCAAAAATACTAGTTTTTTATCATTAATTGACCTTTGGTGACCTCAGATTACATGACCGTTAAGTTTGAAAATATTCCCCTATACCATTTGCAACTTGTCCCAAAATATCAACCGTGTAACACCTTGGCACTGGGAGTTATTACACTAAATGTCTGAAAATTAACTTTGACCTCATGTAACTTAACATACAAAGGTCACCTTGGGTCAACTTATTGACATTTTTGATTGGTGAGACCTAAATGGAGCATCAAACTATACAAATTCAAACATTTTTTTCTTTCCCATTTTCTCCTCCCAAAATACTAGTTTTTTAACATTAATTGACCTTTGGTGACCTCAGATCACATGACCATTAAGTTTGAAAATATTCCCCTATACCATTTGCAACTTGTCCAAAAATATCAACCATGTCACACCTTGGAACTGGGAGTTATTGCATTAAATGTCTGAAAATTAACTTTGACCTCGTATAACTTCGCACACGAAGGTCACACGGGTGTCAACCAATTGACATTTTTGATCGAAAGGTACCTTTGATATCCAAATCTAGCATCAAAACCAAACATTTTCTTTTTTGCTCGTTTCCTCCCAAAATAAGCACATTTTTTCTAATGTGACCTTTGACCTTTTGACCTTGGTTTCAGATGTAGTTTGATCTCCTGATTCCAAAAAACAAAACGACAAGTCTGTACAACCATCCTAACTCTGACCGAAAAACTTTGACCCCTTATAACTTCGCACATAAAGGTCACACGGGGTCAACCTATTGACATTTATGATCAGAAGGTACCTTTGACATCTGAAAATAGCATCAAAACTTTAAAAATCCCCAAAAACACGTAAAGGTCACAAGAGGTCAAATTGAGGTCAAGGGTCACCCAGATGCTGGTCGACAATTGGAACACATTGAAGCAACTCCCAACCCTAACGAACATTTTGTTCTCAAGTTCTCGCAAAAATAGTTGTTTTTTAACATTAATTGACCTTTGGTGACCTTGGATCACATGACCGTTAAGTTTCAAAATGTTCCCCTAACCAGTTCACAACTTGTTCCAAAATATCAACCATGTCACACATTGGCACTTGGAGTTATTGCAGTTTTAATATTTTGGGTTTTTGGCCTCTAACTGACCTTTGGTGACCTTCACAGGCACCAAAAAAATTAGGGCACACCTTCTCACTATGGCGGATCTATATACCAAGTTTGAGTTAAGTCCAACTTTCCCTTGTTGAGTTACAGTGTACCCAAGCAAGTGTCACAGATGCACACACAGACACACACACACACACACACGCCAACCTGACTACATAGGTTCCTTTTGCTAAAGCAAGGAACCAACCAGAATGCAAAATGCATTGAGGTTTCGATGACTTTAATGCACTAGACTTCTGCTTGTTAGTATAACCAGAACTAGCTGTTACAATAACACTATGACATGCTAACACAGGTCAGTCTACTGTACGTGGTTATACACACCTCCATCAAAAGCAATAGGGTTCTTGTACTCAATGTTATGAATCCACACACCAAGTATTACAAAACCAAACCAAATCTCTTAATAACTTCGCACATTAGGGTTGCAGAGGAGTCCACTTATGGACAAGTTAGATTGGAATATGCCCACGAAACTTCAAAGAATCAACTTGAAAGAAGCTAATACAGGTCACTGGAGGTCAACCTGAGGTCAAAGGTCACCCAAATGCAGTTCGACCATTGTATTACAATAGCGTAACTCTCAACCCTGTCAGTGGTAGTTTCACAAGTTATCGGGAAAAAACACATTTTGACCTATAAATGACCTTTGGTGACCTTGGATCACATCACGGTTATTTTGGAAAATGTGTCCCTACTTCATTCACAACTTGTCCTAATATACCAGCCATGTCAGACTTCGTGACTAGAAGTTGTTGCAAAAATTAGCAAAGTTGGGAGTTTTTGACACATAATCAACCTTGAATGACCTTGGATGACCTAATGGTTTTTATCAAAAATGTTCCTCTTGATGATGTGCACTCTGTCCTAAAATCACAACCTTGATGGACATTTAGTTCTCACGTTATTGCAAAAATACTAGTTTTTGACCCCTAATTGACCTTTGTTGACCTTGGACCATATTACCGTTATGTTTTGAAATGATCCCTTACCCCATTCACAACTAGTCCCAAAATATCAACCATGTCGGACCCGTCAATGGTAGTTTCACAAGTTATTGAGAAAAAAACACATTTTGACCCATAAATGACCTTTGGTGACCTTGGATCACATCACGGTTATTTTTGAAAATGTGTCCCTACTCCATTCACAACTTGTCCTAATATACCAGCCATGTCAGACTTCGTGACTAGAAGTTGTTGCAAAAATTAGCATAAGTTGGGAGTTTTTTGCACATACTCAACCTTGAATGACCTTGAATGACCTAATGGTTTTGATCAAAAATTTTCCCCTTGATGATGTGCACTCTGTCCTAAAATCCCAACCTTGAGGGACATTTGGTTCTCACGTTATTGCAAAAATACTAGTTTTAACCCCTAATTGACCTTTGCTGACCTTGGATCATATTACCGTTATGTTTTGAAATGATCCCTTACCCCATTCACAACTAGTCCCAAAATATCAACCATGTCGGACCCTGTCAGTGGTAGTTTCACAAGTTATTGAGGGAAAAAAACACATTTTGACCCATAAATGACCTTTGGTGACCTTGGATCACATCACGGTTATTTTTGAAAATGTGTCCCTACTCCATTCACAACTTGTCCTAATTTACCAGCCATGTCAGACTTCGTGACTAGAAGTTGTTGCAAAAATTAGCATAAGTTGGGAGTTTTTGGCACATAATCAACCTTGAATGACCTTGGATGACCTGATGGTTTTTATCAAAAATGTTTCTCTTGATAAGGTGCACTATGTCCTAAAATTTGTTTGGCCTACAATGTACACACATAATGTTATTGCTAGAAATGTATCAAAACCAACCTTTGGCCCCTCATAACTTGAGAACTGGGTGTCCGATTGAAGCGGGAGTTGGTTTCCTATATTCAGCACAAAAAGCTCTATCATATGTCAGCAATTTTTTAAACTTATCTTTGTTCTATTTTGTTTTGCCCCGTATCTCCTAAAATGAGCATATTTTTTAAGATTTGACCTTTGACCTTTTGACCTCGCAGTCAGATGTAGTTTGACACGCTGATTCCAAAAAGCAACATGACAAGTCTGTGCGACCATCCTAACTGTACTTATTAAAAAACAAAAACATTGACCTCTGATAACTTCGCACACGAAGGTCGCACAGGGGTCAACTATGGACCATTTTGATCGGAAGGTACCTTTGAGATCCGATTATGGCCACGAAAATTCAAATAACCCAAAAAACTGATAAAGGTCACCGGAGGTCAACCTGAGGTCAAAGGTCACCTAGATGCGGGTCGACTCCCTGATTACAATAGCGCAACTCCCAACCTTCACGGACATTTGGTTCTCAAGTTATTGCAAAAATACTAGTTTTTGACCCCTGATTGACCTTTGTTGACCTTGGATTACATGACCGTTATGTTTTGAAATGATCCCTTACCCCATTCACAACTGGTCCCAAAATATCAACCATGTCGGATCCTGTCAATGGGAGTTATTGCTTGTTTTAATATTTTGGTTTTTGGCCTCTAACTGACCTTTGGTGACCTTCACAGGCAACACAAAAAATAGGGCACATCTACTCAATGTGGTACTCGTATACACCAAATATTAGATTGGTCCAAGCTTCCCTACTTGAGATACCGTGTTTACAAGCCAGGCGTCACACACACACACACATGCATACATACACCCATACATACACACATACACACACTCTCCGCCTGCATGAATGCATAGGTTACGATTTCATCGAAACCAAAAATGAGCTCAGGAGGAAGAAGGGAATTTAAGCAAACTTTACAAGGTTTACGGCAAGTTCCTTCCTGAACAAGGAAGGATGTAAGAATTGCTTACTTTGTGAAGTGGAACAATATTTAACATAGCAGAATTCAGAGTTTGATTTCAACAACAAGCACCTTTTCTGGGGTTCTCTTTTCGTGACATTTCCCTTCATTTTTTTTCCAGAGGGAGGAAGTGTATTGAATTGCCTATAGAAGCAATGACATACATTTCAATGGACATGTCTTTGCATGGTTCAAGAAATATTAATATACAGCACAGTGGTTTGTTTCAGATTGTAACCTACTCATAATTTACTAATAATAACACTGTATAGCGTGCAACGTTGGACATATTGATTATGTATGTTCATGGATATTAATTACACATTTATTGAATTTATTGATGCTGTGGAGGATAAATTAGTAGCAGCTAAACTGTGTTAACACAAATGATATGAAATGAAAGTTGAATGTTTAGTCTAAAACCACATGACGTATTTTAAGGCTTTCCATTTTAAGTATTTTTAAGTATTTAAGGGCTTTCAAAGAAGAATGAATTGAAATTGAAATTGAAAAACTATTTATTCCCACTTCACCATAACATAAACAAAGTGAACATATAACATTTGAATATATACAATACAAATACATTCCATAGAAATTCAATTGATATACATACAAATGATGTGAAGTGGGGGAGACCTGGCAAAAGCAGAGCTTATCAAGGCCAGGCCACCAACAATTAGTTCTTACTGTATAGATGTAAAACCTGGATCTTTTTATCAAAGAAAGAGAAACTAGATGCCTGATATCAACAGTAAATAATGAGTGGTTTCTCTTTTGTGAAGTCCCGGCCACTTTACCGTTGAAATGTGTAGTAGATCTTCAATACAGATATCATAAAAGGTCTGGGACTTGCTCACTATTTAAAAAAAAACAACCTACATATTAAAGGGATACTGTATTAAAAAATCGTTTGCACTAATATTCGGTGAGTTCTTTTCTGTGACCGAGACTTTCATTTTATGACTTTAGGAATCAAAAAACAATATATGGCAATTTCTAATAAATTCTACTTGAAACACTTTGAAGATATATATATATACAACCATGTATACACTGTAGGTACTGGTCACTTACGGAATAAGAATACTGCATAGGAGTAAGAGGCCGACCAGGATAGGAAGCCAGGAGAGTTCTGCAGCCAGCCAGGACAGACACATTATTACAAGTCTCTACTTTCCAAGTGTTTCAAACCCTGTCTTTCTTTCAAGTATAAAACTGCAAGAATGAACTGAGACAAGAAATTTGCATGTATGGTTACTTATTGTACATATTTTGTAGACAGGGTGATGGCTAGGAGAGGGGGTGGGAGAGGGGGTGGGGAACTCCTATTGTCAGTGGAGAGGAAATGGCTTCAGTCAGCTGATTGTTTGCATTCAACTGGGGAAAAAATTTGATCAATAAGTATGCTGCCAAATGCACCATTTGACGACTAAATGTTTATTTTTCTCTGGGGGAGGGGGGGGGAGGGGAGAGGTTCCAATACCCATACATGGGAATAACCTTCACTTATCCCAGGGCAGCACCACCTACATTATAAAATTCTTGATTCCCCTCTATTCCCCCCCCCTCCCCCCCATAAAGGTTCAGGTCTCTACCTAAGGCAGTCTTTAAATTTTGAACTGAAAGCTAAAACATATTTTCAATGTGCATTACAGGGCTATGAAATTATTCAATGAGGTTGCCATCATCTGTGATTTCATGAATGAATTGGGATTATTATAAATTATTGTAAAATCGTCCAGAAAAAAATGTTACAGGGAAATGAGGATAGGCTGGACGTGAGGCTTACCTCGATTGTAACAACTAACAATAACACTAACAGTCAAGGTACAGCCTTGACAGCAACTACTGCACAACCTAGGCAGCTAAAAGTACTTATCCCTGGGGTACAGTCTAGATTAGCTTAGGCTTAATGTAGCCTAGGCCTGCGCACAAAAAGGATTCTTCCGCAATGGGAGAGAAAGTCTAACTTGGTTATTGTATTAGCAAGGAGATATTCAAAAAGTGCAGACTATTCTGAAAGCTCAAGAAATTACCAAATCTTAGACAAATTATTGAGTTCTTACAAGTCTTTAGTCAAATTCTCAGCAATAGATCCCTCAGTTATTCGCTCTGTAACAGTTGCAATACTAACAGTACACATTGAGTGCTGAATATTATGCCCTACATGAACTGTGCCAACTTGTAGGGAACATATAACTCTAAGGGCTTGTAAAAGTCAGAACTGGTGATATTATTTTACTATTCTGAACATTTTATTACTATAGATACAAATAATAATGATCTACAACAATTAAAGGTTTCAAAACTTCAATATGATATCATAAAATGATATCTTAAATGATAAACTCTAAGATGGTTTGTTTATTCACCCTTTGCAAAGTAGTTGTATCAGAGATGTTGTGACTATAGTCATGTGGCTATGAGGGAATTTCCCTGTAACAATTTCCGCAACGAAAGTTGTACACCCTTCCCTCTGTACATTTTCGTTTTTACGGGTGACAATGGGTCAATGTCATTCAACACAAAGTGATCTTGAATTGGAAGCCAAAAGCAAAAGTGAAGGTCAGAAAGTTTCAAGATATGAAATGGTAAGCTATGGTTGATGTAAACCTAACCGTATGCTGCACGTCTCGGCCTGCGTCTAAGGAATACGTTCGATAGTAACAATGTATCATGTGTAGGCTACCATAACATTAGGCTTTGACATATCATTACATTCTTTTCATACTCATAGTCATAGGCCTAGCCGAGCCTTAGCAGTAAAACATATATAGGATATAGTGGGAGACTTTGTTTGGGTTTACAGAATTTTAACAGGGCCTGGATTTTGAGGAAATTCACTCAAAGCATGTAATAAATACGGTGGAAAACTTTCTAAATTCTAGGCTAGTTATACTAGTACTACTACTAGTACTAGACGGTGATTTGACAATATCCTATACCATAGTGCTCAAGGCCGAATTCACAGTAAGCTACTCTCAATTTGAGCACAGAAAGGCAAATTATTAACCCCTTCCAACATTACATCTTGTTCTCCTTTCTTCACATATAATGGTTAATTCTATGTAGTGTACATAGGCCTAATATATAGCATACAGAGGCTTCTGTGGATTTGGTATTTCTGGTTTGTGAACTTAGGAAAAGGTGTTTGTTTCTGTTCTTCACTTGGTTCTTAACAACTTTGTTCGTCATGGCTGCACTGCAGTGATGTCGAATGGGTATTAGAGAAAGTAGTCAGATGCTGGGTAAACACTCTTGTCCTTGGATGGGAACATTAAATGGCGGTCCAGGGAGCAGGAATTGGAGCGAATTCACATCCACGGCCTGCCTTGTTATCTTCTGAACACTTATCAAAAAGAGAAGGCATGAAATTAGCCTGTGTTCATCCATGATCTAACACTGATAGGGTCCCAAATAAGCTACTGTAAGGCTTCCTGATTCTTGGGTCTTTAAACTAAACTATACTGTAGACTGAAGCGAGAATATAACATGAGTGTGACTTTGATTTTGTTCAGTATGTATGTTTGTATGTATGTTAGATCCTCCTGCAAGCAGGAACTCACGACAAAGCCATCATTGGCTTATCAAAGCCGCAAGCTGACCGAAGTCAGTCTCTTAGATTCATATTTTAAAGTCCATGATTATGAATTGTTCATTTGTCAACAACTCTGTAACTGGATGACATATACATTAATCTTGGAGTGACTCAAACTCGGGACCTTATGATTGAAAGGCACCGGCATTAACCACTGAGCCAACACAAGGATTTTGAAATTCCATAACAAGTAGGGTGGCCACTAGCATAGTGCTAGCAAAATGGAGTAGACATTAACGACTCAAGCATTTGACAAGATGACATATGTGCTAGGGTTACAAGACATCAGGATTTCCTCGGACATTCCCTCTTTCTACTGACTTAAGGACAGATTTATAATATTGCCTATAAGTATCCAGATTCTAAATTTCTATAACCAAGTCCCCCAAATGTGACCAATTTTGCCATAGAAAATTGCTTATTTAGAAAATTCATGTGGAAGTTATATCAATCAAATATAGGCCTTTAGTGAACAATATTACAATTTGGCAACTTTTTACTAAATATATGGCTGTATTGCTGGCAGCCCCTTAAGTTTAAGTATTATTGACAGTGTTGGCTCGCAAGTTTGTACAGAACCTACGTATGTCTACATATTTGTGACAGCATGGATAGTGTGAAGTAATGCATCTCAATGCATAAGAACACCTTTTTGGTTTATGTTACTTGAGCTAACATTTCACGAAAGTCATGGATAAGCAGTGAAAGTTTGTATAGCCTAGAGCACAAAATAAAAATTCAAATTGCCATGAATTTCTACAAATGGCATTCCATCAAATTGTGTTTCTTGTGGAACTAAATTAATTACATGACTAGTTGCTAGGATATATCTTTGTGGCATAATAAAGTATAATTTCAAGTTTTGAATTGGATCATGAAATTTTGTTTCACCCGGGTGCAAGAACCCCTGTATAAGGCTACAAATATGGCACCATTTTGCTTGTAGACTCCCCTTCAAAACCCTTTTCCCCTTCAAATGTGTCAAAGAATTGTCAAATATTTTCATGTACAGATCATCATTTAAATAATAATTTTTCGTTGACTCAAATTTGACAGAACTTTATTTCAAGGCTTTTGAAGCTTTCATTGTCCGTTGGAAGTGAGTTACAGATAAGTTAGAAATGTTTTTACAACTCTGAATTACTGATTCCATAACAGGAGAATAATGAAGCATAACCATGGCAACAGAAGTAGCTCCTTCCACTGATAGTGGGAATGGTAAAGGGGCAGCCAAAACCACGACACCACAAGGTTTTTCTCATTTATTGGTTGAGTTTGAATCACAAGATGAACTACTAAAGCCGATCAAACACTCAGCTAGAATTAAGGTAACTTATTGCCATTATATTAATGTAATTATTTGTAATTAATGTAATCATTAATTAATAATTAATGTATTGTAATTATTAATGTAAAGTCTGTATGGTGTTAAAACAAAACAATTGTTAGAATGAGGAATGTTGGCAGAGAAGATTCAATGGTTTTAGTACATGGAGATTGTGCGTCTTTAAGTTTTTACTTCAATTCTGATAACTTTAATTTGTGAACACTTTTCATTGTTTCATGGATATTATGAATTATTAATTTTTAGAACCCTGGGAAAGTGCAGTACTTTTGAAAGCTTTTAGCAATTTTAGCATAGACCTTTTAATAAGTTTGTGACAATGTTAATCACCTTTGAAAGACTTAAAATTAATTTTTAAAACCCTTTAATACAAACAAGCAACAAGATTGTATACATGCCCATAGACTGACAGTGCATCCATTATTAATTACGATTAATTCTTAATATCTTTACCAAAATTGTGGATAGAATCGCAGATTTTAATTTATATTCATTCCTCGATATGAAGATAAATTATTCTAAGTGTAATGTAAGTATTGCAGATAATATCTGGAGAAAGATGAAATACTTCATAGCATTTTTTTTGTAATGAAATATTGCTGTAGTGTTTAGACTATCTTTTGACTTATTTCTGATATAGTAAGATGGGGTAAAAAAAAACCACAGGGTAGTTGGGGTAAAAAAAAACCACCCCCAACTACAAGCCGTGAGAAATAGAAACACATTTTTGTATGGTGTATGTGAAAACCATGGTGCCCAAGTCAATTCTGACATACTTTATTGATTGTTACTATTCTTTTCCATCGGCGTACCGATACTTTTAGCGCCGATTTTTCCAATACTCTAAAAATAGCAAATATTTAAGTTCTGAACACTGTCCTTTAACTTTATCCCGCAAAAATATTAGAACTGATATAGAGGTTTTTGTTTCTTGGTTATGATAACAAGAGGTGTACCTACATGAATCAGTAATGTAATTACCCGCACGATCTGCCAGTTTTCTCGAATGACGTGGGTTTTTTTTACCCAGGGTTTAGTGTCCATTTGGGGTAAAAAAAGACCAGTCCTAATTTCCTCCCAAAAAAGTTTATATTTATCACAGAATGTTAGAATTGCTATATGATTGACACAGGGAGTACATCTATGCTCCTCTAATTTCTACCAATATAATAATTTTCATTTTTATAACTAACTGTTGCCTGTTCTTAACCGAAGTTATTTCTATGTTAGCCTAGTATTATAGCCTAACACAATATATGTCTGCTGTATATGGTTATCTTGTTATTTTTAGAGTCCTAAATTATTCTCTACCCTAAGTCCCAACCCCACAGCTGGATGTGATACTAATATATAAAGTAAAACTCATAAAACATGGTCAATAATGTTTTAGGGGGTATTAAACAGTCTTGATAGAATCTTGCTTAGTCTCGGAAGGTGGGGTTTGTTTCCCGGAGTTTATCGTTTGGCAATAGGTTAATTCATGCAGAACTCGATTAAAAATGCCCAAATAAAGCTTTTCTAAAGTGTGCTGAAAATATTTCTGGTGGTTTTGCACATTTTCTTTGGTAGTATGTTGTTTTAACAGTGTGGACTTTTTTTACCCCAGCAGGGTTTTTTTTTACCCCAAAAATGACTAACAGCCGGGGTAAAAAAAAACCACCCCTTTTCTGGAATTTCTCCTTTACTCATTGTGATTGAAATTTTTATTATGGCTATTTATGAAGGTATTCCCACTTGCCATCTGACAATGCTAAAATATCTACCTAAGCATCTACCTAATGAGTTTTATGTTAAACTTTAAGGAAACGTTTTTTTTTTACCCCGTCTTACTATATGGGAAACAACTTGTTGAACATGTAGGACACATAATGTTTTTATATGACAGAGTTTTATTTGGGACTTGTGAAGTTCGATTAAGTCATCTCTGAGCTGAAATATCAAGTGGATCTATTCTGGTAGATTATCACAAGTATAACTGCAGCCAATTGGTGTAGCATTTTCATCTCATAATAATGCAATCTTCATGTTTTTCTTTTGTTTTGTTTTATTGTTCATTTATTGCAAACAGTACTCGGCCTTGGATATCAGTAAGGAGCATATTGCATTGGGAGCCTCGACTGGCAGTGTTTACATTTTTCAAAGAGACAACTTGAATTACATTTTACAATTATCAGGAAATGTAAGTACGGTTATTTGAGTTATTTATTTTTTGGTGGGTGGGGGGGGGGGAGGGATTGGGTCATTTTCAAATGGTCTATTTAATCAATCTATGGGCTCTGGAAATGAGATTGCTTGAAAGTCACCCAAGGATGATGTAGAATATATTTTTGTGACTGGTACAAGATCAGTTAAAGGTTCCAAAGTATCTTTTGAATTAATCGATAAATCTGAACTTTCTTTCGTTCTGGTCTACAGAATGGGTCAATCTCTAAACTGCTGTTTTCAAGAAGATGTGATAGGCTGGCTGTTGTTACATGGTAAGTAAAAGCACTATAGTGATGGTCTGTATACATATTACTTTAGTGTTTGATATGGTATAGTTTCTCAAACTTACCACTCTGCATGAGACACTGGTAGTTAATTGGGAAACAAAATCTAGAACAAAAGTGCTTTCTTCATACTTCATTTCAAAATTATAGGTCTCTTTGAAATGTTGCCTTTTCATGGTACGGGTTGTAGTCATTTCTTAGTGTTGTAGTCATTTGGTAGCACATGTTGACATCATGTCTTAGTGTTGTAGTCATTTTCATAGTGTTGTAGTCAATCCATAGTGTTGTAGTCAATTACAGTGTTGTAGTCAATTCATAGTGTTGTTAATGTTGTAGTCATATTTGTAGTGTTGTATTCATTTCACAGAGCTGTAGAAATTTTATAGCACTCGTGGTGATTGTCACATAGTGTTATTTTGAAAGTTTCATGGTCACCTTTGTAGTGTATTTTTTTTTCAATTTCTTTATTCCAGTATAAATTTCAAAATTTATAAGGACAAATAATAATGATACACAAAAGACGTAAAATGTTCAATTAGCATGAACAAGTAAGAAATAAGATGGAGGGGATAAGAAGGTTGATAGATTAAAAGGATTACTGTATAACAGATCACATCACGGTGCCATTGTAGTCAAGCACTCCATTGCAGTCCAACTCTCAAAAGTGTCAGTATCTTTCTGTTTATAGGGACAGTCTAATAGTCGTCTGGGAGCTCAACATCAGAGAGCGTAAAAACCCCGTCCAGATTCTGACCAGCACTACTCACAAAGATGCAGGTATAACCTGTCTGGCTTGGGATGAGTCAGGAAACAGAGTATTCGCCGGAGATGAGAGAGGATGGGTAACCATCACTAACGTGGACAGTAAGAAGGTACGATAATTCCCCCTTACTCTCCAACATTTGACCCAGGTGGACCATGTTGTGATTTTCCTCGGTTATAGTCCTAACCCATCTATTCGTAAGGCCTCCTAAAATGACAGATATTGCTTTCTGAGTTGATGATTACATTTGCACATTGACTGGGAGAAAGGTTCACTATCAGATTCCGTTGGAAGCAGTCCTTCAAAAATCTTGTACTGCTTCAATACAAAACACACCATAAAAAGCTTGTCCACCTATTTTTGGATTGGGAACCATATAGCTTAATTATATATGCCTATTTGGAATGTTTCGCTCGCAATGTTCTCTGCAGAATTTCATGGGAATCTTTCTTGTGGTAGAAATATGATTTTCCTCTCTGGTTAAATGATATAAATATTGCAGTTAAACAATTTAAGCATTTCCAGCAATAATGACATCATTCTCTCTAATGTTGCCAGATGCAAAATTCATATCTCTGCCATATACCATGGTAGCATGCAGATGTGCTTTTCGATGGCACGATACAGGAAATTTCTGGCAATTTTGTCGATTTCAAAGCAATTATCTTCAGCCACGATAATATCCTCATTATTGTAGTGCATATATTTTTCTCCGATAATCAAAGAAGATTTTGAATGACATTCTAGCTAGATTTCGTGTTCCGAACTTCTTTTCTTCTTCATCTTTACCCGTACAGCCGTCTGGACTCTTTAAACTTCTCTCGCAGGTCATCCTCAAGGCAGACTCCCAAATCGTTCAACTAGATTTTGTCAATGACGACCTCTTGGTTTCAACTCTTACCCGTATCCATGTTTGTTTCACAAAAAGGTTCGAAATATGCTATATTTTACAAGCATACAAAAAAAAAAAAAAAATTAAATTTGAAGACTAAGTTCAATCTAAAAGTTCATACATAGACTCCCATGAATCCTGGGCGGTAAAAATCTCGTCATTTTGCATATTAATATCCTAAGAATGAATAAGTAGATTCGTAACCGGAAATATTTGTAGTAATTTCTTACAAAATGGCTTGAATTTCAATTTTTTGCCAGATGACTTTAGAACACACATGGGGGAAAACTTGCAAGCTTCAAAAAAAGGTTTACCAAAGCCTATTATATGCTCGGCAGAAAATTAACTTGCATGGAAAAAAAAAATGGTGAAATATGTATCGGGCCTAGCATGATATTTTCAACAGGTGAACAGGGAACATGTAATATTTCTGATCTTATATTTGTGATATAATGCAATACTGCCATTCCTGTTCTTTAGGTAGATGCTCATTGCATCTCTGAGACAGTAAGTAACCATGACAATGTGCGAACACTTTATAACCCAACATATCTTTCTTCTGCGTGGTTGTAAATATGATTTCTTAATAGTAACATACAATGTGTAAAAGTAAGTTGGCCTGACGTTTCGATCTTAGCAGGATCTTCTTCAGAGGCTAGAAAAAAAGCTTCTGAAGAAGATCCTGCTAGGATCGAAACGTCAGGCCAACTTACTTTTACACATTCTATTACACAGGCTCTCTAGTGGATAAGCAGTTTGCTAACAGTTTTATTTATTTTGATTTAGTAACATACAAAACGAATCGCTAAAAGGGAAGATATGGAATTTAATACTTTTTTTAACCCTTAATTTAATGCTTTATACTTTCATCTGTTACAGAAAGAAATGTTCAACAATTGGTAAAAAGTTAAGGTAAGATCATATTAATTTTTTGTACGAATTCATTTTTTAACTTCTTTAAGAAGCAAACGAATATAACAAGGGTTAGCAACCGTTCCAAAAATGACGTCTGCAAAAAAGAAGATTGTGAATTAATTGAAAGTGAATCCTCGATCCTGTAAAGATGTTTGAGTTGGATGGAGATAAAAGTCAAGTTAACATGAAAAGTCATAGCAATTAAGCAAATATAGGCCAATAGCTTGAATCTATAGCATTTACAATCTTAACCTACTTTCAAGACACTCAAACAGAGGCCTTTTAATTTGCAACGAAAAAACCCATGACATTCCAACTTATGTTTCTTTTCTGTTTCAAAGTGTTTTAAATAATTTACCATATACTTTGCTTTTGCCATACATGTTTATCCAATTATGCTTCTTCTGCTACCTTTTGAAATTTTCAAAATGATGTAAATCTTCTGTCTTTCTCTATTTGTTTATTAAGGGTGAGGGTGGGGTGGTGGAGGTGATGTGGGAGCGGGGTTGGTTTGTGTAGTTATTGATAGTAATTGTGTACCCTTGCAAGGAATCCTGTGTCACTACTATGGTTCCAAATTCATGTATGGAAACTTGAAAAAAAATCCCAGGAAATCTCATGCTTTTTTTTGCAAGATAATTTGTGATTTTGGTGAAAACTGGCAAATATGTGGTGCCTCACATTTACTACTACAGGATTTTACTTGGCAAATGTGTTGAAATCCCAGAAAATAGGTTAACACAGGATTTTATGAGAGAAATGCAAAGTACAGGATTTTTGTACAGTATGACGTATAATACAGTATTTGTCTTTTTCTGTGTAAATTGTACCTGTGATCGCAGGGGATCATAGGTCAAGGTTCATCCATTTGTTAGGTAAAGATATTTTTCTGTCATGTTCGCATGATTCCAATAAAGAATATGATTATTGCCACTAAATATGCTATAAATTCAAAGTAATGGTCACTTGTGATCTTTAAACTTCAAAGGCATTTTACTTTGATATATTATTCAATTTCCCTAGTTGAATTATATCTGCAACCTGTGTGTGTAATTAAGAGAGTCAAACTTCCCAGAAAGTATTTGTGACAACTTTTAGCAATTTCTATCACCCCTAGCAGTATTGGGCCAATAGTAATGACCTTTGCATAGTAGTATAGGTGTCCATTATTACATTTTCTCTTAACTAAACTTCTCACCTAAATTTCTCTTTGTAAATGTCACATGAGAGAAATAAATTTGAATTGCATTTGATAAATTTTTCCAATTTTCAGGGAAGGATTTTTCGGAGCTTGCTTTTATAGGTCATCAAACGGTGGCCGAGAAGCGGTGGTCTTGTCAGCGAGACCAGGAAGTCGAATCTGGGAGGTACTGAATACTTTTTGACACATCATCAATTATTCGCTAGTATGTTACTTCACTATACTGTAAGACAATGCCACGTCAACCTGCCCACCGTTCATTAGGCGGTAAGACGATTAAAAGAAAGAATTGTAAATAACTGAATGAGTCAGTCAATCAGTGAGTGAGTCAGTCAGTTTATAGTGAAATAAGTTGAACGAAATATATGATGCAGAAAAAGCAAGAATATCCAGAAAGAAAGCACACTTTAGCCAATGATACAGGCTATCCCCTTCTGCTTGCCACTGCTGAGGGAATATTTTAAGAAAAGTGCAACAAAACCCTTGATATATATGCAAATGATTCACCAACTGTAAGAAACAGCAAATTTTAGACTTCACAAAATACTGATGGGAAATGATGGCTGATGCATCTGCTTGAGAACTTGCAAAAATAGAATATTAATACCACCATTTTGCATAAACCACAGAAGCTTTCCAATGAATGATAGTGTTAGCTAAGGAGTGTTAGCTCAGTGGTTAACGCCGGTGCCTTTCAATCATAAGGTCCCAAGTTCGAGTCACTCCAAGAGTAATGTATGTCATCCAGTTACAGAGTTGTTGACAATTAACAATTCATAATCATGGACGTTAAAGATGAACCTAAGAGACAGACTTCGGTCAGCTTGCGGCTTTGATAAGCCAATGATGGCTTCTTCGCTAGTTCCTGCTTGCAGGAGGATCTAAATACATACATAGTGACTTTTCTGGCAGTGGCTTTTATTTCAGATCCAGTGTTGTAATAGGCAGTCTAGAGTTTTATGGATGTCTATTGATGGTACAACTGCTTATTTTTTCTAGAGACAAGCAATGTCTTTTTGCAAAGCTTAGATCCTTAGATATATGGTTTTGTTGGAATGACAGTGTTGAGGGGAAAATGTAGGAAAACATACCTGATATGTTTATGGTTAATTTTTAATAAAAAAGAAAGTGTAATCTATACCTACTTCCTATTCAACAGGCCAATACTAATGGAGAAGTTCTTAAAACTCACCAGTTTAAGAAACTGCTAGCCGTTCCACCATTACCTGTGGTGTCCCTTCAGTGAGTATTGTTTTCAATTGTCATAAATAATGTGATGATTATGCTTGTTCTGTTAGTTAAATTATCATATCTCAGGATTTATTAAATTTTGTCCAATTTTCCACTTTGCTTTTTGCATGTGAATAATGACTTGCACAAAGAGATTGGTTGGACAACAAAAGAAAGTGAAATTTTTATTTTTTAGTTTGATAAGTTTTTAACTCATTTCGGTACAAAAAAATTGGTAAAAATTCCAGTTTGGGATAAGGGTAATATTTACTTTCAGACATATTTGCTGCCTCATTTTAATTTCTAGTGTAATAAAGGCAAGTAAAAGCTTACCAACTTTGACATATTAATGAATTTAATTACAGTTGTTTACTGCCTTAACCCTAAAAATGGAATCACCCATCATTATAAGGTATCTTTATTTGTGGATGTGAAATTTAGTTGACCAGAGGAAGCATTGGTAAAGTGGTCAGAAATTTGCAAACCAAATGCCAAAAAGGTCGCTGCAAGTTACTTGTCTGCATGGGCAGTGTGTTCAATATGATTAGTTATTACCCTAACCTACAATGGCATCTTCCATCTGCATATAGATTCTTCACTTGCAAAGGTAAAATTGAGTTGATTTGAAGAAACTTTGCCATTGGTAAATAAATCCCAAAATTGCATGGCAACCAAAGACTAGCAGTTTTAAGAGCTTGTATTGAATTTTATTTTAATGTTAATAGAAAAAGCTGCATGATTTAGGGATTATGTCTGCTGACCAATTAGGTCTATTGTGTGAAACTGCAGAGCTCACAAGACTACATCCTATGCAGCCTGGCTGCATGATGCTGCAATATGGCTACAGGATGTTGCAATATGGCTGCAGGATGTTGCAGCCCCCTCAGTATGCTACTTTTGAGGTAGCATACGCCCATTAAAAGCCCCATTGACTTACACACTAAATCACAAAAGTAATGTGGTCTATAAGTCTAGATAGAAGTTTTCACTAGCTAAATGCTACCCATCACCGGATAGCTGACAAGTTGGCCTTTCATGGCATCATCAATTTTCTGTATCATGACCATGTAGAATTTTTTTGCTATCCGAACCGGAAGTTTTCGTCACTTGTAAACAAACCTCTTCACTCAGTGGTAAACAATTTTTCCTATGCTGCTCCTGGGAGGCCTAAATGGGTCTAAAATTGCCTCAATTGACCCAATTTTCTCAACACATGTACTTCCATTCATGCTTTTCAACATGCAAGCCACAAAAAAGCTAGATCATGATTGGTAACAGGTCAAAAAAGATGTTCTCCTGCTGCGTTTTGGCACTTTTCCTGAAGGAGAACAATCGAGCGGATGGATATAGACTCTAATAGGAGTATGCCACGTTTGACACAGTGCTTTAGTATAAACCGAACCTAAAATGGAATCGCCCATCTTTCTGCAGTATCTTCATCGGTGGATTTAAAACTGAGTTTGTCAATGGAAGTGTTATTGAAATAACCAGAAACTGGTGATAAAACACCCCCATCAACTGTTGCTAGGTACTTGCCTGCAGGGGAAGTTTTATTGAATATTATTAGTTATTACCCTAATCTAAAAATGGAATAGCCCATCTTTCTGTAGTGTCTTCATTTCTAGAGGTGAAATCAATTTGAGCTGTGGAATTTTCAGATCAACACCAGTATCAGTTTTAATATTAAATGGATATTCTGTCAGTGCAGACATTGGTTTTGTCCTTAGATATATTTTGTATTTAATTTGTGTCCTTAATTTAGTGACAATAGTTCAGTAATATTTCAAATATATTGTTTATCTTTTACAGGTCAAAATTTCCAAGATTTCTTCCTGAATTTCCTCGTACAGCTCAGTCTCTGATTTTCTCCAAACTTTGGATGATTAGGTTTGTATGGAACTTTAATTTGAGCAACAAATGATATCAAAAAGATAGTTAATTAAGAAACTTACTTTGACTTTTTTTCCTCATCGTGCAATGGCCACATCTATATTTTGTATATCAACAATGGAAAGAGCTATGAGTCAATGCACTTCATCGTTACAAACTGATTAATTATATTTGTTAAATATCGGAATTTGTTATCTCATTAAAGAGTATTAATGATGCATTTTGCCAAGGAGAAGATCAAATACTGTTCAATTAATGTAAATTATGTTTTCAGTTCACATTAATGTTTTTTGTCTTTTTGTAGTTGAATGAATGATTAGTACTTGTATCATAAAAGTCTGCAGTGTTCAATAATAAAAAAGTAATATGCAAATGTGCTGAAAATTCTAGTTTTATTAGGTTTAACCTTTGACCCCCAATATATCATGCTTGTTACAGACTGAATCTGAAATACTGTAATTCCTAAAACAAGCCATGTGATTGTTCGTTAATATTATTCATATCTTTACTGAATAACAGTTTAAACTAAAAAAAAAAAAATCAATAAAAATCTGTAATGCAATTAACATGAGTTTATTTATTTTTTTGAATTGTATCTGCTTTATATTTCAGTGTAAAAAATCACTGATTTATTTGTCATGAATGTTAAAGATTTGTTCTCATATTTTATTCCTCCAAACAGTGACCATTTTATACTAGCTCTGGCTTCTAGTGGTATATACATTCTTGATCTAGAAAATGTTCAGGTCATCCTTTGGACGGATTCGATAAAAGGTAACGGGCCAAACTGTAAGAATAAGTTTAAAGGCATTGAAGACTCGCCCCAAACCGCGTGCCGCTCTGTGAAAAAGTTAACTTTCCGTTGCTTGCAAGTGAAGTTATTCTATTGTCGCTACAAAATGCAGACAGTAATGAAACATGATACCTTGTTATCTTTAGCTGGTACGGAGATGTCCATCACTGTATCGTTTGTACACTGTGCTGTGGGTATTGACCGCAGCTGAATGTATTGACTGTACACTAGTGTCTAATTACCGACTGTAGCAAGCTGTGTGTGTATTTTCTGGGATGGAATGTGGTGTCTATAACACTTCTGTTACACCTCATTCGAAACTTTGGTCAGATTACTGACATTGGAAGTTTCTTTTTGCGCAAGTCTTCACACCCTTTAAGGGAGCAATCATTTCATTCTCTCTGATTGTGCTTGCCTCTTTGCTTCATCAAATGAAAACAGAAACAAATATGTCGAATAGGAAGATGTATCAGACATGTTACTTCAGAGAAATATAAAAAAAATGAGAAAATGAAAATGAGACAATGTGAAGGAAAAAATATCTGTGTGAGGGTGAAGATGTGTGGGAGAAAGATCGCTTCCTCTTTTGATGTTGAGACCATGAGTGGTGTAATTTCAGGGGGGTAGGAGCCGGGGGCCACTAGGGGCACGTGCCCCCACTTTTTCCAAATAGCAAATGTGCCCTACTGGCAAATAAAATATGACCCTTTGATGAAGGACTGTCTTTTGGATATCTTAAGCCTTTGTTAATTTTAATATTTTATTTTAATTATTTATTTTTAGTCCGTACATGCTATTTTTAAAATGGCATCCCATATCTTTTTGTAGCACGGTTATTAATAAACAATCTCAATAAATAGAATTGATAGCATACTAACACATCATATATATTTAAGTGATATGGCCGGTGTGTATCGGTTTATAGCATAACGAGTGGTGGTTTTGGAATGAGAAAGTGCCCCTCTGATGTTGTGCCCCCCCCCCCACACTTTTGGAAGCTCCTTATACCGTCCTGTGTAAAGGCACTGCTATGATGCGGGCGAACTGTCTCAGAGCCATCACTTGAAACCTATATCATGTTAGACAACGCGTTGTTCTGAAGGTTGCATTTACCATCTTTATAATCTCCCCTCTGAAGATTAGCATTTACCAATACAGCCTTTCTATAGTAGAAAAGTAGTTTATTAAAAGAAAAAAATCTTTCTCATGTTAGTATCAAATCTAAGACATTTCGAGATTAAATTAGATTGCAAATATTTTCATTCCAACACTTTATAAATAATAATGCTCTCATTTCTAGAGAAATGCCATCAGAAGTTCTGTAGTAGAAAAGTAGTTTATTAAAGAAAACAAAATCTCCCTCCTGTCGGTATCGAATAGAAGATATTTCGAGCTTAAATTAGATTGCAAATATTTTCATTCAAACACTTTGTAAATAATAATGCTCTCATTTCTTTCTTCTTGCAGATGTTCTAAGCGTGTCTCTGTTCAGAAAGGACATTTACTGTCTTCATTCCGATCAACAAATTCGCAAGTATAGCCTCTGTGGCATCGCCAGGTGCGCTGCAAAATTGTTTCGTAGAAATAGAGTGACGGAAAGTTTACAGATATGTTTAACTTTCCAGACTTGTATCAAGAGAAAAATTTCTAGGACTCATTTGTCTGTACAGAGTATGAGAAACATGTTGCAAAGACTCGAAGAATCAAACGAACCGGAGGATTCGGTGAAGTTGTTCAGAGAAATGTTGTCCGAGCTGGAGCTGACACAAGGAGACACCGTTTCCATGGCGAGTAGCCATGGTAGCAATGATTCTGGAGATGTCGTAAGGCTGGAATCGGGCATACACGTAATACGGAGGCGAAACGAAAGCGAGAATTCGGACGAAGGGCACATACCTTTGACGGGAGCGGAGAGTTGCAATCAGGGTCAGGACTTAGAAAGAGCTGCCGGCGAGGATATTTCTGGAGTAGTCGTTTCAGAATTTGGTGCTAATGATGAGGACGAGATGGATGGAGATCCAGTGATGACTACAGATGCTGTTCACAAAGTGGAAGATGAGAGGCCACCAGAAGCCGGACATCAAGACACAGAAGATGTGGATCGAACA
This sequence comes from Apostichopus japonicus, assembly GCF_037975245.1. Taxonomy (NCBI): domain Eukaryota; kingdom Metazoa; phylum Echinodermata; class Holothuroidea; order Aspidochirotida; family Stichopodidae; genus Apostichopus; species Apostichopus japonicus. Next base: position 20,577,582 of record NC_092567.1, read on the forward strand.
GTTACTAACGTGCTGCTGTCTTTGAAAAGTCAAAGTTCAAAGCCTTCGGTAGAAGTCATAGGACAGAGGTCACCAGAGGTCATAGGACAGAGGTCACCAGAGGTCAGAAACGACATGGAAATGAAGCATGACGGTACCGATGATGTAGATAAAGTCACGGATAGTGAAACAGTGCCTTCGAAAGGTCAGACTTCAGGTCATACAACAAAAATGAAGGGCCAAAGGTCACCAGAGGTCAGCAGTGACACAAACGCGACACGTGAAAATGCAGATCCAGCGTTAGCAGACGAAACTGCCGATAATGGGGTATCGTCGTCGAAAGTTTGTACCACCCAGGAGGAAGAGTTGAGGGGTCTCGCAAGAGGGGAAAGTATCGGTAGTTGTGCTAGTCATGTCAAACATGAAAAGAATGGAGAGATAAACTGTAACGTCACTCGAAATACAGAGAATGTTACCGATGACAAGGCCGACATTCCGTCCGATGAGAAAGAAGAGAAGGAAAAGTTGATAAAGCAAGACCCATCAGATAACTCGGCAGATGATAATTCTTGTCCGGACTCTTTGCTGCAAACGGACAAACCGATTTGTGAGAGAGACGGTTCCTCTACGTTCGATTTGCATAACCCGCAAGAAACAGAATCACAAGGGATTCTTGAAACGACTGCTATACAGCACGAACACAATGTCACGCCAGAGGAATTAAGTCCGGAAGGTGATTTGTCTACCAAGCAGACATCCTCGCGTGATGGTAGAGATCCACATGCCGGCATGGACTCCACAAAAGCTGTGAAAAACATTTTTCGCTCCGGTGCAATCTACGACGAGAAAATTGTAAATTGTGAGGAAAATATGCTCCGTCCAAGATCAGAAAGTTTAGCCTCCGAACCAGCAGAGAACGGTGATAAAGGCGAAGTGGCAGCGGTCGGTACGGATTTGAAGAGGGACGAGACCATCTTGAGGACGGACGTTGCCGGGGGAACAGACGTCGCTATGGGAGAGATCGAGAGGCAGCGAGATGATGAAGATGTGTTCATCTCAGAGCCCGCTCAAGTACCACAAGAGTCGACTCCAGATGTGGTTCCTGTAGACAGTCCTGTCCGGGAGCAGGATGTCCTGTCGTCCAGTGGGAAGGACACAAAAGCGGTGGTTTTGAAGGAGAAAAGAAAAAAGCTGAAGAAATCAAGAAGGGAGTCAAGGATTGTTGAAATTGGTAAGTGAATGGAAACCATGAGCAAATGTTCAACCTTTTTTCATCTTCTTTCATCTTTTACACTCACTGTTCACAACATCATTTGTTTACTGTGTTAGGTACCAGTACAGTGTTATAACTTTCTGGTATAATGTCATTCTAGTTAAATCCAAATTTAAAACCATATATTTATAAAGCGCTATTCATGATCAAAGAATCTTCGAATGCGCTGTATAACAGTAAGAATGTGAAACAAAAATCCCTAATAGACAGTACGAAATAGGAGGTATGCTGAAACTTTTCATTTAACCTGTTTGTTTTCATTTAACCTGCGATTTAAGTTTACCTGTAAAAAGAATCCACAGATTAAGATTCTTTAATATCGTTAGGTAAATCGTTCCACCATTTTGGGTCCATAACACTAAAGGACTGTGCTGCAAATGTCTTGCTTCTTGTGAATGGAACTTAATATGGGTCGATAGATATTGTTGGATTTCATGTCCTGGTTACTTCTTGGCAAATTCCACCTAGAGTTTGCTCTGATAGTCTAGTGCGTTTTTGTTCAGCTAATTTTACACTAAAGTGAGGACCTTATGCTGAATTCACAATCTAATTGGAAGCCAATGTATTATTTTAAGACAATCCCTACTATTAGTGACATATTTGTGGTTATAGTTAACCTTCAGTATATTGGATATTGGTCCAAAGTAAATCTTTAGTTGAACTATAACTTCCCATTTGGGTTGCTGGTAATTAAATACATTGGAGTATTGATTTGTTATTAAAACTTAACAGGATTCAAAGCTTTTATAAGATCCAACGTAAGAAATATCATGGCTAATTTTTGATGGTCGGTCAGTCGATCAGGATTTGCCAAATTAATTCTCTTTGCTATTTAAATTTATCCTCACAGGGACAGTAAAAGGTCCGAAAACTTCCCCATCAAAACCGATACCAACAAGCCCTGCACCATCCACCAGTCCCTCCAAGACATCATCCACTCTGAAGGGTTCCTCACCACATATCTTCCCGTCCAGTTTTAAGCAGAGTCCAACCAAAGAAATTGATGTCGACTTTGCAACGAAACACAGAGAGTTCAGCCCACCGAGGAACAGCGTAACGGAGAAGGAAGAGAACAGCAAAAACACCCATCACACCCCTGATGGCTTGTTGAAGATGGGGAATTCTTTTAAGAATGTTACCAGAAGGTAAGGCAATATCAAATATCCCGTTCTTAGGTATATGGTAGTAAATAAAACAGCCGAATTTCTCTTGAAGTCTTCCTTCCCTGCTACTCTTTAGGTCAGGGTTGCCCTAACTTTATCCCCCCACGATCCTCCTGTGGATGTCAAAGTTGTCCATGAACCCCCAACTTTTTGTCATTATAATACTATAATACGCATAACAGTGCTCCGTAAAAGTTCAAGTTCATAGTGTAATATTGTAATGAAAAAAAACAAAAAGAGTTTGTCCTTAGGTATGACTTTTGAACATCACTAAATTATGTGATATATCAGATAGCTCAACAAAAAGTACTCTAGTTTTGACTTTCAGAAACGTCTCACAAACCCCCTGGGATGGACTCACGTTAGGGAACCCCTGCTCTAGGTTGTATCAAAAGAGATTATGGTGTGATCGTTGGTAAGATAGGATACAAGGCACTGTGTCTTCTGACTTGCAAAGACATTTATGGCTGTATAGAGACCTCCACCAACTATTGGCTGAATAGCTGAAAACAATGTGTCCTTTTGTTTATTTAGGCAATTAAACAAAACTAAAATTGCTACTAACAACAACCAAAAAAACGCAAAAAAAAAATTATAATGCGATGATTCTTTGACATATTCTGAGTGCATGCATTTTTCCTTTACTTTTAGTCTTTCACAAAAGTTGAACAAAACTTCTCCGCTGAAAAGATTGCGAAGCTCAGATGGTTCTTCCTCTTCATCGCAACGAGAGGACAAGTTTCCTGCGGTCACGATATCTCCTCACTCTACGCAACTAAAACTTCTAGAGGAAGCGACAGAAACAGCCAGGTTGGTCGCTCAGTTGTTGATTTATTCTGTTTCCATGGTGATCTCACTGTTCTTGATAGTTGGACTAATTTTATGTGGTCAGAAGATTTTTTTGTCTGAAGCTTTTCAACGATCCTGCTTTGAAATATGCCCATTCTCATTAATTTACCAAGACTGCCAAAGTTGAAGATGATAATTGTCAAAACTTGAGCTCCAGTATAATTAAGGCACGTTTTAGTAATGTTCATGCACATTACACATGTATTGTTGTCTGCCAGTCTTCATGTTCCTGATGGTGTGTGTATATTCATATCCTGAGCAATATTGAGAGAAATGTTGGAGAAAGCAAATTTAATAAGTGTTGCACTTCTGTTTTCTCCTTTCCCATGCAATAAAGGTACAATAAGATAACAGTAGTTAATATCCTTGTTCTTATAGTTTTTTCGAAAAAAAGTTCACTTCATATATTTCTTCATATTGATTCCCGCCATTTACCCAATTCATCTCTGTCATATAGGTTGACGTCACAGTTATTGTCTTTGCGTCTACTCTAATTACAGACGTTGAAAAAAATGCCTAAATATTGTTTATTGAAAGTTTCTCTCCTTTTTTCTGTCTTCTATTTTTTTTTTGGTCATAAAAGGTTTCAGCTGAATGACAGTTCCATTTGCTTTGATTCTCATGTTGCCAAGGTAACTCTTAAAATCTGGTTGAAAGTTATGAAAGAAGTACTTGAAACTGTAACCGAAAATCATCTCAGGAATCAGGAAAGGTTAACGGAGGGCCAAAGTGATCGGGAAAGCCTTGAAGTGCACTCTCTGAGATATCGGGGAACGAACAATCCACCGTTAACCACCTCGAGTGCGATACAGTCGTTGCAGATGTCCGAAGACTTACTTATGGATTGTCGAGAACTCGCCACAAATTGCTTTGAATTTCAAGTGTTCGGGGCCAGGGATGAGAATCAACTGCGGAAAGAAGGGAATCTAGATAAAAATCAAATTTGTCACGTCGATGGGAACGATGACGAAGATCGACGTAGGATAGATTTAAAGAACGCCGATAACATCTCGAACTGCGGTCACGGTCTAACTCTCGGCACAACGGAAGATGAAGGGAGCCTTATCGTTAAAGACCTTCCCGTCGCCGAAAACCAATCGAATATTTCAGATACGATAACTCGGTCTTCCAGAGAAAAATCCTTTAAATCAGATATTTACGAAACTATTCGAGAACCTCGAGAACAGAATCCCGAGACTTTAACAGAATGCAATCGAGATGGCCCGACCTCAGAGCCACCACCCACCTCACCTCATGCCGTTACCTTGGCGATACAGCAAGAGCAAGACAGACAGGCCAGCCATTTTGTTTGGCAGTTTTACCCTCTGTTAGATGCATTGAAAATCAGGGATGCAATCGATAAATGGGTCGTCAAGGAGATGACATTCCAACGTTTGTTAGAGGCAGACGGTGAGTGATCTTATTAGGAACGAGAAGGAGTTAAAGAGCAAATCAAAACTGACTGAAAAAATTACCAACAAAATGTTGTATTTCTGTTATTCTACATCAACATTAGACCAGCTGCAGTACATGTTATGATCGTTATAAAAACGATCTGAACCTGATTATGAAAGGATCGATTTTATGTGTTATCATAAAATTTCCAAAGGCATTATTCCTGTTAACATCAATAAAGAGAACCCTATAGAGATATCACATGTGGTCGTACATGTTCAAATCATGTGTTATATATCTTTGGGTTCAGTTCCGCCCCCCCTCTCCCCTCCCCCAACCCAGAGATGATACTATCTCTACGGTACTTCTGACACTCAACTTTTGAATGTAAAAGATCCTGAAGCTATCTAACTGATATTTATCAATATTCATGTTTCACAGTTTTTGCTGCCATAAAGATTTGGCCATAAAGGGATCAGCATCTGGTGATATGAAGTTGATTGCTTTTAAACAAAAATATTATTTAGCTCACTTATTCACAGAAGGAAAATATAGTATTCCTTTCAAGAAAAAAATTTGCCATTTTGATGAAATTCTAAAAACAGAGAACATTGACTGCTAAGCAAACATTCCAAAATGTATCACATTACAAGAAAAAAACCAACAAAAAGATGATAATAGGAAAGAAAAGCTTTTGAAGAACATCTACCGAGATGACATGACCAGACCACCCACTGTGATCCACTCCGTAGAAGGGTCAAGGGTTAAACCAGTTTAAAGTCAGTATAATTTAAATCAACTATATTATGAGTTTACAGGAATGAAGTTTTCGACAGCGTGTATGCCTTTTTCTGTTGGAGATTAATCTTAGTTTGTCTGCCACCGAAATACCCCTTTAATTATCACTTTATTGAGGAAAAAAAACCATGTTTGAGATAAACAGTTCCAGTCGGTTAATATCATTTGCAGGCTTTGATATTCAGGATCTTTCTAAATTCAAATCTGGAACAGATTGCCCAATTTCTTGGATAGTACCGATGATCGTTCGTAGTGTTTTTTGAAGCACCTACATCATTTATTTATTTATTATTTATTTATTTATTTATTTATTTATTTATTTATTTATTTATTTATTTATTTATTTATTTATTTTTATTTTGTTGTATTCTCTTTGCAATAAAACTAAATTGGTTTGTCTTTTTCATTTGGCTCAGAAGCAACATCGGAGGACCAAGTCTGGACTAAACTTCTTGACGTGAGGCAGGAGACGATTGATGATGTTGTGAGAGAGGTTAAAGACGTTCTAAGGGAGAAACCAGTGCTGACTTTGGCTTGCCTTAAGAGGTTCAACAATATTTTCGTGGAACTATTTATGTTATAGCAATTTGTTTTGTGAATGTACACTCAGGCACCCTTTTGAATCTCATACAAAAAACCAAAGTAGTTCTTTTGTACTACCTTGCATTTAGACTTAGTTAAAGACCTAATTTATAGTCTAAAGATGCCTCAGAAAGCACCATTTGATACCTAAATATTTTATAATTTTTTCTTCTGGGGGACAGGGAGGAATCCCCTCAATTCTTTTCATGGGGGTTGGCTCCAACGCCCCCAGGGCGATACCCCTCTATGTAATACTGAATACTGCAGTGTGCTCTGCATATACAATACTGGGTGGGATCTTGTTTGTGTAATATATCCTACAGCACAGGTTAAGTTTGTTTTGGAATTCTGTCCATCCCGCCACAGTATTATTATATTTATATAATTATATAAATAAGGGCAAGTAACAAAGGGGCAGTGTGAGGGCTATACAATATACATTAATTTGCCAAGAAAATATGAGGGGGCGGGGGTGTTCTTTTCATTTTTGAACTCGTTTGTAATTTGTTCTTCTTTTTTTTTGGCTCCTGCAGAATCCAAGAACTTCCAACAGTCAAGGTTGATATGAGTCATATTTTACACCAGTGCTACCCTTACATCAGATTCTGGGAGGCCATCCACCTGCTGAAGGACACAGAGCATTACCAAGACAAGATCATGTCCTACGTTACCATGGTGATGAATATAGTCCACAAAGGAAGCAGGTTGGTGTGGTATTTCTCGAGTTGATTTGTCTTGCGTACTTGTTTCCTGATTTCACTCTCTGCCATTATCCATAATAATTTCCTGGGTTTACTCTCTGCCGTTATGAGGCATATCCATGTCTATACCTCTTAATGTGGATTCAGACCAGCTGCGCATCACCGCACAAATTCATGCGACCAAACACAACTCAACCATCCATCCGCAGTGTAGACTACAGCTGAGCAAGTTTGATATATTTTCATCCAGGGATTAGGGCATTAAGGCAGTGACATTGATGATAACAACCCATAAGGATAATTGACCCATGCAAGACCACAGAGTTATTATCACCATTGTTAACACACCAAGGAACGGTTTTCCTACGCTTCACTGGAAAGTTTTGATTTTTAAAGTTGATATTTGAAAAAGATCAAAGCTCCATACAACATTTTGATCAATAATAAAAAATTTTAAAAAATCCTTGATGGGGGCCATTACTGTTTCACTTTTACCTCTTCAGTCATGTTATCGGTTTCATAAACTGTACTCAACCAAATTTCTTCCACAGGACGTCTTTCTTTGTGAATGACTTGAAGGATGTCTCGCTTCGTGGGTTTCTTCTTTCAATCACCCTAGCTCAGAGCCATCCCCCTCGATCGAAGCTCGAGTGTGCCGCTTGCAAAACAGAACCGATGTAAGCCATCCGATTTTATGGAAAATTTATGTACTCTTTATCATCTTCGCAGCTAACTGTTGCCGTAGTGGGTCCAGGATTGAATTCTCAAGGAGACGGGGAGAGTGGAGGGGAGGGGGTGGGGAGGAATGGGTGGGGGGGATCGTAAGGAACTCTGGAAGCAAGTGTCAATACACTTAAGATTCTTCTGAAATTGTGGTGCATAAGAAAACATTGGGAAATGTAAAAGCATGCTCAAATTCTTAGACGTGTACTATGTTATGATCATAATTACTGTACCTTTGTCATTAATATATAGTCAGGCAGAAGTTTTCAAAAACAGGGAAACCTCCTCTTCCCTGAATCATCTGCCCTTTGGTTGTATCAAATTCAAATGAAAGATTATTTTGACTATTTTACCACAAATGGTCCTTGTATTTTAGAATTATATCGAAATATTTTTTTCAATGGATACATGGTTTAGATATTTAAAGAAAAGACCGAATTGACAGCTTAATTTTACATGATGACATCAATCACACCACTGATTGCCAGATGCATTAAAGAAAATATTTACCAAATTTACAAATATTCATTTCGCTTACATGCAAACATGGCAAAATGCTACGAGAATATGGGTTAACCTATGCAAGATGCCAAAAATTGATTTTGACTATGGGCGAGCAAACTCCATCCGTCGGAAATATCCTCTTAATTAAGTCTTCATCTTTCGATTTATGATAGCCCGATGTCTCACAGCCTCTGGTCGAAGCAAGATATCATGGAGAATATTCTGAACAACTCAAAACCTGAGGAATATTTACAGGATATGTTGAATGATTGTTATCGCTATGGTTACTGGTCAGGAGTGATAAAATTACACAAGGTCAAAGGTCAAAGGAAAGCAGCATTGAGCCTAGTCTTGAAACTCGCTGACCTAAGCCTACTTGATGAAACAACAGGTAAAATATTTAAAATCTAATATTGATTGATTTTCGTAATTTTGTTGTTGTTGTTGTTGAGTAATCCTGATCATTTCTTGAAAGCATTGGAAAGACCAAATATATACCAAGTATAAGAGTGGTAACAGGTATGACAATACAATGATGGCTAAAGCCAAGGATGAGCTGTAGTGGAGGTCTATACTGTAGGTAGGGTGACCAGCTACTGAGCAATCTGTCCTCCGTCTTCGGGTATGACTAAGAAACTTATATAAAAATTACCACGGTTATACTTAAAACAGTGGGAACTGAAGGCCATAATGACCAATAGCGTATACGTACCATAGGTTTTGGCTGGATTTATATAGGCAGTTGTTTGCATTTGTTGTTTTTGCAATAGCATTAAAATGTTATCAATTTTTTAATAAATGCACTGTATACAATATATATATATATATATGTAGGTATATATATATATATATATATATATATATGTATAATTATGTACATATATATATATATCCATAGCCTAGTGGTTAGGGTATCCGCATATAAAGCGGGAGGCGCGCAATCGAATCCCGGTGGAGGCTGGAAGTTTTTTCACTGTTCTGGATTTTCCTTCTCATTACGTTTTCAATTATATATATATATATATATATATATATATATATATATATATATATATATATATATATATATATATATATATATATATATATATATATATATATATGGTTACCTTTTACTACATATGCAATGTCCTCTTCTTTGGAAATTTGATAATGGCCACCCTAGGTATAGGAAGAGCAAGAATAGAGAAGAAGGAAAAAGCACACCTAGACACAAATTAAGTAGATATATTAAGACCAAACGTTGCCTCACCCTCTCCCCTCTCAAGTTCTTTGTACCCACCATGCAGCCCCGATCTCTGTCCTCTGTGGAAAGCTCAAGTTACACCAGTGTCTACATTGCGATGTATATTTAACTTTCACTGTCCTGTCGAGACAGAGGTAGAAGTACAATGAACTTTTCTTTCCTTTTCTGACCTTCACGGACGGAAAAAGGAATTTATCCTCAGAGTTTTATCGAGTGGCATCAAGTGCTCGGTTTCCTGCAGTCGTACTCATCCGTACTTCAGACCTCTCTGACGTCCGAGGATCTCTGCCTGGATTGCCGGAAGAAATCATCAGAGAGAAAAGACACTGTTACCTCTTCTTCGGCGATTGTTTCCAGAGAGGTGTCATGTGATCCGAGGGACAGTTATTCAAATCTGATAATGGAGGAAAACTATACCAAAGTACTTTTTCAAGAGGAGGTACAGTCAGGTGACAAATCACATGAGATTAAAATTTGTCATCCTGCAGGTTCAACGACTAATAATAATCCGGACATATTATGTACCGAGGAATGTGCTATCCCCGAATCGGCAAGCCGTCATGAAGCTAACGGACACGTAGGGGAGGAATTCAAATCGACATTCCGTACTGACTCGACTGGTGAGTCACATGACCAGATCTTAGCCAGTGGTGACAGTTCTCTCGACCGGATGATCCAGCCGAAATCGCTCTTCTCTTGGGAGCACATAGCCGGCCTGCTGTTGGGAAGCGTTGGCCCGGGACACACCCTGAAGGTGTTACAAGCTTACGATATTCCAAACGGTGCTCTCACTGCAGAATTTTTCAGGAAGTGTTTACAGAGGGCGAGTGTGGATGCTAAGGAAAGGTAAGAATGGAACATGTAAATAAAAGTATCACAGGTACTGTTTGTGTTCATATAGTTGTAATAAAAATAATGATAAAATAATCAGCAGTTATTTTTACATTGCTGAAGCAACTACAAATGTGGGAGAAACCGCAAGGGCTTATGGATTACAACTTACACGTCGGGCAGCTTCCAATTCAACATTTTAACTCAAATTTGGAATCTTTGCAATTTAGAATATTATTTCGGGTGCGAAAAGCCTAGATTGCTCTTGGATGAAAAACCCACCTTACTATGACCTGACCGGGTATCGAACCTGGAACCTCCAGACTGCTAAGCCTCATTGCTTCAAATGCCACTACCTTTATATACTCGGCCAGGGTACCGGTAGTATGTCAATGATAAATGAAAAGAAAAGGTGCCAAAGATTATGAAAAGGACTGGTCTATTGAATACTTCAGAGGCAGAGAAAGTTTGAGGTGAAACATTCAACATGGAATTTATGTTGTCTATGTATGCCTTATGACACAACCTCTAGTATTATCCTGGTACCTGTTTGAAGCTAGCGAACATTATGACCGTATAACTTGCTAGTTGATGCATTTATAGAGGGGGAAAAAATCAATAGCGCTCACCTCGAAGATTAGCCGCGGAGGTTAACAATGAAAACAAGACAAAAGAAGTGCAAACATTGTAGCACAACATTAAGCAGAAATTTTTCATTTTAATTATTTAAAAATTACCTCCCCCCCCCTAAACAAAATACAGTATGATATTTGAAGAAGATCTCAAAATAGAGACTTATTTCTTCGAACATTCACACTTTTAAAATATTCTCTCTTAAACATAGAGACTGCATCATTTGATACTTCTACATCTGTGAAGACTTGGAGGGTTTTGTACACCTCTCAGAATTTTGGAGGCTCAAACTTAATTTCGAGACAGCTAGTTTAAGTCATTTTTTTTTTAATCGGGGGGGGGGGGGGAGAAACTCTTAGTAATTCTGTCATTACTATGTGAAAACTTTGAAAGCATAATGGAGGAGTTTTTTGTAATTATGCAGATCCTGTTGCTTTCACGGTGAATTTCTGAGTTGGTATTCCCTTCTGTAAATGTCTCTCTTTTTTTCATTTTAATCAATTTTTCAGCACCGCAAAGGGACAGGAAGGTGAGAGAGTGACGGAGGCCCATCGTAGAACAGTGCACCCTCTCTTACACGAATACCTGGAAGCCGAGATGGCACAAATGCCGTCATTGGTAAAAAATAATGGAAACTTTTTATTTTCTCGACTTGCGCTAGCTTTCTCATATGAATTTTAATATCTTAAAGAGTTACATACCATGTAGATGAGCTCTTTAATATCGTGCAATTTAAAATAAATTTAAGATAACTTTGCCCGACTAAGGATCCAAGGCAATTATTTTAAGACACTAATCGGTCATATGATATACGTGTGTGATGATATTGTTTTCAGTCAAAGGGTATTTAATCATCTGTTTTCACATTAGTAATTCAATAAGCTAATAGTATTTTGTGTTTAAATCTGCTTACATATGGAAGATGTTACATTGTAAGCAAAGCACTAGCTGTTCTATGCATTTCAATCATAACATTGTTTTGAGTTGAACAATCTTTTGTTTTAAGCCATCCTATTGTCTTCAACCATTCTTTTGTTGTATTTTTAATTATATTTTTGGGGGGTGTTTCATCATTGCTTTTATTTGTTTGGTTTACAGCCTGTTGAGACTGACAGGTGGTTCCCTGCTCATTCACAAGAATATCAAAAGATACACTGGGGAAGATCTGTTAATCTTAACAGGTAAAACTACCATTGTTAATAGCCTATATATAAATGTAGACCTGAAACTTTTGGGACTATCTGGGGCACAAATGAGGGCCAGAGATTGTCCAGATATAAAAAATAAAACATAATAATAAAAATAATAATAAAATATGTGGCAGGCGTTGCAGACTAATTGGTAAAAAGAGGTCATTTTACGACCAAGGCAGGTCAATTATGTAATCTCAAGAAACTTTTTCATGATAGTGTGCTATAGTTGCGGTCTATACGGCAGACCTTTAAATTACTAATTTGTAAGGACACCAAAATGATGGTATAGTAATATGCTACAGTATTTTGCTGTGTTATGATTTTTAATAAAAATGATATAAATAGCTCTTTTGAGTAAATAAGAGTGTAACATTGTTTCTTTCTGATTTCACTGTGTGGAAACAGCTTTAACCTTCAGCCATAATAATTTTATAAAAGGTTTGTTGAATTTCTAGTGAAATAGGATAAAAATACAAGCTCTGTGACGATACAGAGTGATAACTTCTCCCCCCCCCTCCTGTCCCACCCCCTCCACATCCCTGCATCTCTGCCACCCAGGTCAATGCCCCTGAGTGGCTGAGTGGTTAAAGCAACACAATCTTCAATACAATGTTCCAGGAAACTTTTTTATAATTGAATGGTTCAACCTTAGTACATTCACTTGCCATAAAATGGTTGTACTCAATTTTTATACCTTAGATACATAATGTGTATATCCGTGCAGCATATATTGCCGTTACATATTCACCGATTCCCAGGTAAATAAACTTGATATATTTATCTCTTTTCTCGATTCCCACAGTGATTGCCAAATGTGTGGCTGGTCTTTGCAATCTTTCAAGTCAAACCTCTATGTTTATCCCTGTGGTGAGTAGACATTGGATTTCTCACAGCAGGATAATTTATTATTCCGGATGAATTTTATTTGAATTCTGATTATTCAATGCTAACAAGGACAGATATACAATATCCATCTTGATTGGACTGAATCTTCTTTGTCTTAATAACTCCCCTGCTCGTCACCCCCTCCCTCCCCATCCCCGCACCTCTAGTTGTTGAGTAAAATCTCAAACCCACTGTTCAGATCTTCTGCTGATAAGGTTGCCTCAAAAAAAGATGCCTGTGGTTACAGAATTTTCATAAAAATCTCTTTTTCAATTCTATCCAAATATGACAGTTTTACATTAATTTTTACCTCAACTGGATGGACAACAAGATCATAAATTCACAAAACTATATGTGCAAAGTGATTCGTTTCATTTCAAATATGGGGGTATTACCGTGGGTCAATGGTCGGTACAATATTTCTGGTGAGCATAGCTTAAAGTTCATATCTGCAGGGAACTGTCATAATTGTTTAAATCTTATAAATGTGTGTAGTGCCACTAAGATCTCTAAACCTGTAACTTTCTCTATGTGTTTCGTTTCACATTTCCAAAACAGAATTATTAACAATGTGGCTAGCGTCACCAACGTCATATGAAATTATAAAATTATTATAATTTTAGAATAATTAGCTCTCATCTACGTCAATTTGTTGCTCTTAGTGGAATCGCGAGCATTATGAAACTGTTTGTTGTGTAAAAAAATGTCGTTTTTTTTTAAATTTTGTTTTCATATTTCCAAAATAGAATATTGACATTGAAAGCAATCATTAGGTCATGTAAGAGCTTCAATAATTTAGATGATGTAATTGCAATATCGATCCATTCTCTATGACAGGAGGTAAACTTTCCTTTTATTTTAACTAATATTAAGAAAGACATTAAGAAATATTTCTTAAAAAATTGAAGCCGATTTGGCTCAAAGATATATTATTTTTAGACTGAAACAAGTCTTCAGCCTCCCGTTTGCAGTGAACGTAAAATCTATTATAGCTTTCAAACGAAGTTAGATTGGTCTTATAGCTGTTTTTTTTTTTTTTTTTGAGGGGGGGGGGGGAGAGTTTGTCATGACATATATATATATCACTATTAGATATTAACCATTAATGATGGTATGTTTGTGTCTTCTTTTTAGAGAAACCATAATAATTATGAAGTTTCACATTCTGTATCTTTTTTTCTATCGTTTTTGTATTTTTTCGATGATCCATAATTTTCACTTTTTCAGGTCACATTTATCACCGAGATTGCAGCTCTGGCGAAGCTTGCATCGTTTGCAAGACTTAAAAAGCCGACATTGGATGTAGATGATCGTCGTTGCCGGTAATACGACTGTTGGACGTGTTCTCTGCATCTGTAGGTCTAAACCACATCCTTGTAGCATTATTGTATCTTGGCAAAGATATGATATGTTTCAATTTCGGTGATATTTTGCATCTGGCAACACAAGTGTGAATGATTTCATTGTGGTAATTTTTTTTTTCTTCTTTCTTTAAATATGTATGTAAGTATGTATTTTAGATCCTCCTGCAAGCAGGAACTCGCGAAGAAGCCATCATTGGCTTATCAAAGCCCCAAGCTGACCGAAGTCAGTCTCTTAGATTCATATTTAACGTCCATGATTATGAATTGTTAATTGTCAACAACTCTGTAACTGGACGACATACATTCATCTTGGAGTGACTCGAACTCGGGACCTTATGATTGAAAGGCACCGGCGTTAACCAATGAGCTAAAACTCCCATGTTGAAATATTGAAAATCATTTTGTCTACAGAGGAAAGTATTATATCTACAAACAAGTTGCACCTTTTGATGAAATACTAAGTACAGTGAACTTTGATCTCTATTAAGCAAAACATTTGAAAATGTATCATAAATCGATAAAACGATTATAAATGGAAAAGTAAATATTTGAAAAAAAGACATATGCCATGATCACACCAAACTTTAGCGTAGTCAAAATAGATTACATTCAATCAGCCATATCTTGAAGTATGGACCAGATATCGAAATGCAATTTTCACCGAAACAGTATGGAGTAGTTTTCTCTACCATATAAATAACTGTAACATTTCAGCCATCGGAACGTTGCTTTAACGACACTTTGAAAATGTTTCAATCCATCCAACAGGGTAATTTTCTCGCTACTGGTAGTTTTTTGCGTACCGACCATTTTTATCGGCAAACTGCAACCGGATAAAATATTTTGTATACATCTATCAGGGAAATATCTTGGAAAATATCTGATGGAGGTACTTGGCAAACATTTTGGGAGATTAGAAACCGTTTTGTTAGGAAAGAGGTTACCTCTCAATAGCCAAAAGGTTTTTAAGCCCCAAAAAAATGAAATTTACTAATGGCTTTTTGGAATGGATATTACTTGGCCAAAATGTTTGAGAATAATTACAATCCTGTCTACGTGGATCTGTTGGTCTAAGTGGAATTGTGAGCATTTTCAACTTCGTTTGTTACGTAAAAAAAAATGGAAGAGTTGAATATTATCATCAACAAGTTGGGTTTTTTTAACTGTATCACTAAAATAAATTAATTTGTGCTTAGATGTCGCATAACCTGTAAGAGCAACAGTTGTTTCATCTGATAGCATTTTCTTATGCAAAATGATAAAGGTCAGTTGGGCTTAGTTCTAGGAGAGATGTTCTTTTTATTTTCTAATTAGTAACTTTGGTCAAACAAGTTTTGTAAAAGAAGGAGCAGAAAACTACAAAAACGAAATGGAGACAAAAGAAAAAGTACCCTATTTAGGTAGAAAGCAAACCTTGTGTTGCTTAGATTCTTTTAAATAGCTCTGAACTTCATTTAGTAGTTTTCGCCTCCCTGATAGCATGTCAGTTCTATCGCATACTAACCCCTCCCCTCCACCTCCCCCCTATTAACCAACACCCTCCTTATCTATGCTATCATCTAGCTAAACTGTCCATGCTTGTATATATTATGGGTCAGAGGGGCACTTGTAAATTTAGACGAGATTGTTCAAAGATAACGGAAAATCTTAACCTTTAAATCTGGGCTATTTGGTTTTATCACAAAATATCTACTTAATTTAAAGCCTGTTGTTGAAGAGATCTGTTATCAGTTTTCTTATAGATGCCTGACATTTATCCTGTAGGGCATAAACTTTTCAGGCGAATCTCATGTAACTCTTTTGACGGTGCTGTGAAGTTATAAGAGACCTGTCCATATATATATATATGTTGTCACAATGGCAGAGTTCAACTAAAAGTTTAAAAAAAACTGACAAATTAGCTTATGTGAAGCATTTACCCTCAATTGAACACTAATGGTTTGGAAGACATCGTCAGGATTTGAAAAGATGTCGGCTTTTGGAGAAGAGTTTCATGGGTACAACCAAGAGCAATATATACAATTTTTCCATTTAAGGGTTGGAAAGGATTTTCTATTACGGTGCTAATGTTGAATTTTATTATTGGAATGTGGTGCCGATGTATCATGATACATCATTGAAGTATTACTCAAAGCTCATTTGTATTTCGGTACCTTGAGGAGTGGGGTGGGCGGGGAGGGGGGGTATTTGTTCCAAAAACTGAGGAGGGGGTTGTGTGGAGCATCACATTCCAAATGCTTTCAGCTCTTCGGGTATAACTTAATACTAATCACCATTTCTCACGTAAGATAATATCTTTGTTTTAATTTTAATTTGTCTTATGTTTTCAGTACAAGACATTGTTTTGGTTTTACCATCATGGTAATCGTAATCAAAACTGGAGACACGTAAATCCAACTAACCAGAAATATAAAAGTGCTTCCGTTTATTGGAAGTCTCAACTCGAGGTTTTTTTTTTTAAACATTTAAAGAACAACCCTGTAGGGTCACCAAATAAACTACTAACCGCTGTCACTTCGGAGAAATCCGCTAGCCAAAAATAATAATTAAGCTAAGTCAAAAGTCTACTACGCAATGAGCTCCCCTCAAGCGTCTTCTGATAGTAAGTCGTTTTAGTAAGTTAAAAATATATCTGTAAACTTCACAACAAATCTTTCCAAGAGAGACCCCCCACAAAAGACAAACAAACCCTGACGTAGTTATATATATTGTTGGTTTTGCTTTGAGGCATAACAATTTTGCAACTTTGTTTTCCTTGAATAAAGAAAACGGATGTTTTCTGCTACTAGTGTACAGGTTATTTTATTTCTGTTTTCTCATGTTAAACAAACTGTGTTTTTTTGGTACACTTTTTCGAAAATTCCTGTGCCTGATAGGACTAAAATGAGGGGGAACGGGGAGGAAGGGGTTGGGGGTTTCATAGGAAAAAATTGAATAGCTATTGTATTAACTAATAGTTACATTGTCAGTTTCATTGTTGAAATTGTTATTGGGTATTTTGGTCTAATTTTGTCGGGAAGTTTCGAGGTGATTTGGGGGGGGGTGCTAACACGTATCACCTCTCCCCCCCTCCCCTTCCCCTCCACCCATTCTCAGATTGAACCCCTCTTCCGCCGCCTTAGCAGTCTAGCAAAGTTGAACTTGAAGGCAAAAACTCCAAATGCAGATGATAAAGTCAGACAAGTTGAATGAACTATACCAGTGTGTAAATTATTTAAATAAAATCAACAGAAAGAAAAAGGGATGAATTTTGCTAATATTATACCACAGTTAGCTAAGTACAACATAGAACCCACATTAAGCTTCACAAATTATATTTGTTTATGCAGTAAACACCGGCGAGTTAATGGGTTCTCAAGGACAAGAATTGTTGGAATTTTTAACTTAAATTACTTCTGACAAATGTGCATTATTATTATGATGAAACATATTATAAGCAAAAAAATTGAAAAATAAACATTAAGAGAAAAATTAGAAATGAATAATGGAATTTGATAAGAAAGATAAAAAATGAGATTGTGAGTTGTTGTCTATTTAATAAAAGAGTCCTAGGAAAGATTGACTACATGAAGAGTTAAAAATGTTATTATTTGGGGGTGGGGATAGAGGAGGGGGGTGGGGGAGGTTGTGCATTGTTATTAAACTGCTTGATAAGTCGTAATCTCAATATTCACAATACAGGATCGAAAAGTCAGAAAATGTGGATGAATGTGGCAAATAAAGTTTTTTCTTTAATATGTTTGACCAGTTATAACCAAGTTAGGAAGAATCTCTTTAGATACGGTGGAAAAGTTACAACAACAAAAAACAAACAAAAAATTGGTGTGGCCTGTTATAAAAAGGGAAAACTTTCCAATAAATGCCTGTTTTTTTACTTTTGTTATGTATAAAGCTAATAAAGTCATCCACAGGAGCTGAATTAAAATTGAAAGAATCAAATTGAAATTTTTTTCTGTTTTAGTAGTTGCAAGGTTAATTTGTAACGGAAAAAAATCTAGGAGCAAGCGTTTAATTATGTTTGTATTTTGAGCATAGCATGGTAGGTATGGTTAAATGACCGGAAACTGATGACCAACGGCAAATAGGCAAATAGCGGGTTGTGTGTACAGATTTAAGTTTGCAATATAATTTTATAGATAAGATTCATGTATTATGATATTCAAGTCAGTCAACTATCTAACAATGCAAATTCCATAGTTTTCCATCATCATGAATATTTCACTCACCCAGTTGGGACAAGTGTTTTTTTTTCTATACTGTAGTGTCATGTCCCGCTTCAGAGCACTTGTATTGTCAGTACGAGCAGTATTATGAATATCATGTTTTCTATCAGATCAAGGTTAGGAACTGTTTGTACTGTCAATACCAGTGCATGCTTTGAGGACCATGATATTGGAGTACAGTTTAGAGAGGTATTAGCATTAGGAAATTGTCCCAACTGGTTGATTTTTTTTTTATAATTAATGAATATTCAAGAATTAATGAATGTATTATTTTATTATTTATCATCATCCGCTTTCATTTGGACATTTTATTTTTAATATCATGATTTTATTTTATACTTTATACGAGCATTGACGAATAAATTTCGAAATTTTACTTTGACTATTATTGTTTATGCAATATCTCTCCTTTATTTTTTTCGTCCTTTCTTCTTCCTACTCTCTCGGCTCTTTTGGTCCTGCCTAGGTTCCCCCTGCCCCCTCCCCCTCCCCTCGTTAAGGCCAGACTAAGCAGGGGATTGAAGAGAGTTCCACACCCCACCCGCACGGAGCAGCATCCTCGCCTAGGACGCATATCGGTAACATATCATTTTACACCTTACCCCTTCCCCCTTCTCTTCCAAACGACCACCCTGGATCGCCCAGGGTCTGGCCGCACCAATCTGAAACTCTTTTTGGCGACTCTGACATTATTATGTATTATTTTGTTTTTGTCAATGTCTAGGAATTATACTGGAGAGTCCGAGACCCCAAGACATAAGTTTTGAAAACTTAACCGAAGTTTGATTAAGTATATATAGAGTTGTGTGTCAATGTGGTCTCTAAACTATTTGTCCCAATAAAACAAAACGAGTTGTCATGTATAAAGTTACTCAACAACCAATCGGATAACTATATATAGCACACTTTGTACTTACGTCATTCACCTCACTCTTTCTACGGTGAAGTTTTAACAGTATATAAAAGATGATTGCCTACACCGATTTATTTCCATGACCTAAAAAACTCTTCACTTACGAAGGACGAGATTCATGTGCTGATCTATCTATCTAAGGCTATACTATTCACATGTCTAAATATAAAAGAAATGCTTAAATTACCCCCACTTTGAGACCAAATATATGTCTACCTCCATCGATGCACTTCAAGATACGATTGAAGAAACAAATAAACAGAGAGTTTGATTTCGTTCATTTATCTTTAAAATCTATGCCAACGTGCTTTCTTTCTCCGGCCTTTCCGTTTCCTTATTTTTTTTATGGTCACCCCCCCCCCTTCTCTTGCTCCCTTAGGCGGATTTATTTCGATCTAATGGGGAAAATCATGGAGATACCACGATAAGCTTGTGTAAATTGCACGCGATCCTTGCTTTGGCTGTATATATATATATGTCTTGGTTTCAATTGAATGGTTCAAACGTGGATAATTTTTTTTTTCTCGCTTAATAAGGTTTGTCTTTATCACGATCCCATTTTCAAATTATCTGATTTGTTTCTCAGTATTTTGCTTTGCCTAAAGCAGTGGAGACTTTGTTTCTTAATGGGGCGTAGAAGACCGGCAGGTTGGAGAATTTTTCACACCTGAAAAGTGTTATGTTTTGTACTAGGTGACCAAGAGATGACTTAAGCGGGCAATTTTAGCATTCGTGTAACGCTAGCGCATTTGGAAAAGGCTATTTCGGTGTATCTGCCAATAGGTTATGCATATGCTCCAGTAAGAGATACTGCAAGGATTTTGTGTTAGGCTAGCAGTATGAACCTAAAAAGAGATCATTTGATTACCCGGTAATCCTTCAGTTTGCTTAATTCGAAGGACACAGCTGAATTGTCCAGCAACATTCAACGTGCACCCATGCACTTAGCATTCACCATACATTCATCACGCATTCATCATGCATTCATCATGCTTTCATCATGCATTCATCATGCATTCATCATGCACTTAGGAAAGTGGGTAGGCAAGGATAACTTTTACCCCAACTTTCAAAAGTGAGGCCACACCACTATGCACCATCCCACTTGTTGCAACTCTTATGGCTACCGTATTGAATGTTCGCTTTAACGTTGCGTTTTCCATGACTTTATGTTTTTTAACCAAATTATGTCATATTCATACATGATATATAGTAGCAATACCCCCTCAATTTTTAACTGAGAAATTTATTTGGTTGCAACCGTGCATCTGCCTTTTTTTCTTCTACTGCAGGATCAATTCATCATTTAATCCCAAAATTCAGAAAAAAAGTTGGCATCCCACAAACTTGAATGTCACTCAAACTCAAAAGTCACCCGAGATATAAATCTGAGCATGAAACCCATACGACTTAACCGATCCACGCTCGATCCCAGTCGCCTTATATAGCGAGACTGTTATAACCGTATGACCATGACGTTGTTATATGTCGAGCAGTGAGTATTCCGAGTCACTTAGAAAATGGATTCATAATGTACATGTCGGAAATGGTATATTTACGTGCTGCATAAATTGATTAAGGTTATACTCTTTCATTAATTTTTTTTAAAGAAAAGTCACTCTACATATTGAGAGCCCTGGCCACGAAAAAAAACCAAACGACTTATACCTTGTGAAATTCTCGAAGGCAAAACGTGGACTGGCATACAGACATTCGAAGCGATAGACTAAAGACACCATTGCGTAATACCAATGAACTCATCATACAGGTGTGCAGTTTAATAAAAATAAGAATAACTCTAACGGATTTATGACAACAACAAGAAAGAGAAATTCCTAACGAGCTTGCATGCAGGAGCAATGAAATGATATTATAGACATATTTTAGTTGATGTTGAGAGGGAAGGGGAAGGAGGGGGGGTGGAGGACAAATGACCATTCAATTGTACCTTAATTTTACATGCAGTATACATTCAGCAATAATGCAACGTGAATTAAACTTCCACGCAACAATACAACTTCCTTATCAAAATTATTTGAAAAAAGAAACTGAAAAAAAGAAACTAGTCAAGCTGAATTTATTTCGTTGTATCCTAGAATTGGACATTATCCTGGCTTTTAATGCCAAACTATACAAAGACAAAACACATTGCTGAGACAATAGTATATCGTGCGTGACATTCACTTCAGAAACAAGCCGGTGAGACATCGATCACGCAGTGAAGGCAATACTTCATCATGAGTGAGAACGTAGTCGAGAAAACGGATATTTGTGCACATTATGACGTAACCGATGACGTCATGAGGCAGGCAATGCTCTGGCAAGAATATATATATGTGTAAAAGTAAGTTGGCCTGACGTTTCGATCCTAGCAGGATCTTCTTCAGAGCAGGATCTTCTTCAGAGGCTAATTTAGCTTCTGAAGAAGATCCTGCTAGGATCGAAACGTCAGGCCAACTTACTTTTACACATTCTCCTACACAGGCTCTCTAGTGGATAAGCAGTTTGCTAACAGTTTTATTTTATTTTGATTTTGTTATTAAGAATATATATATATAGGCTGAAGACCACTACTAACGCTTTTGAAAAATAAAACAGATACATCGCGATGGGTTTATCCTCTCTTTTCTTCTAATCTCTGGATGGCTACAACCCGGGGGTCGGGGTAAAGTAAGGGGGGTCGAGAATATGTGGAGGGGTCAAGAGGAAATATGTGGTAAAGAAGATAAGTGTATTATTTTATTTCAGGATGGGTACAAACATTTTAAGAGGCGCGGTGTAACAATTGTCGCCGGGGCCCCGGGGACACTTCTGTTTGACAATCGGCCTGTGGATCGGAGATTACTAAGATTTGGTAACAATTGTATATACCAATCAATGACACCATTTAGGTCATCTAAAGGTTATTGTCCCAATCAGTTTGACCAATGGTGAACTTTTGAACAAAATATTAGATAAAATCAGAAGAAAAAGGGGGGGGGGGGACGAAAAAGAAATAACTATAAGGATCGTATCAATCGTAGCAATATACTATCATTGTGTAGCCAATCTGCTTGTCGCTGTTATAATAGGCGTTTATTAGAAGATACTTTTTCTTCTATTTTTCCCGTAATCTGTAAGTTCCATTGTTGATGAACGCTTCTGATTAAAATCAACTCTCAGAGGATTGTGTTTTTTTATATTCTAAAAGTGGGTTCAATGCCAAAGGCCTTTTGATTGACATATATAGTATTATACCCTCTCTTCTAGTCAGTAAATATTTGTTGTTCGTGGCTGATCACCTGTATCTGTTTATCGTGCTTACTAACCGTAGAGATATTGCTTTTGTTCATATTGTATGTTTGTCTGTGTGTGGGTGTCGTAACACTACATTTCATATCGTGGACCCTCCAGGGCTTGTATGCGCACAGACACACACACGTACACACACGCATACTACCGTATAATTGGAATTGTAGTGAGTTGCAATATATATATAGATATATATTTATATATATATATATATATAGGCTATATATATAGGCTATATATATATAGGCTATATATATATAGGCTATATATATAGGCTATATATATATATATATATATATATGTATTATTATTACTTATTTCTTTACATGAAGCAAACTCAAGTGTTCAAACATGGGATATTCTTTTCTAAAAGTGAAATGTATTTTTAAACCAGTCCCAGCCAGTTAGAAAATTTACTGATCCCGTATGCATTGTACCGGGAAATGAGAAGCAGCGGTAAAATAACCGGGGTAATCGCTCCGGGTGCTAGCCAGGGGGGGGGGGGTGCCATGTCAAAACACTAAGAAAACGGGCATAGTTTGAACAAACAATAGGAAAAATTAACTTCCAAAGAATTCCTAACCATATATATTCAATTCTAAGCTTTGCCAATGCTAGCACCATTTTGCATCTAAGGCCCCCCCCCCAAAAAAAAATCAATACCCTCCCCTTAAACCCCAACCCCAGAACGGTATTCCCTGCACAGAGTGACAGAGGAAGGATCAGCCGCGGTTACCAACCATTCTAGGTACGCCAATGAAGAGAAGTATAAAACACCATATAACACCTGCCTCGGAGTTACACGTAGTCCTGGCCTCACGTTAACAATTGACTGAAGCTATAGGCCGCCTATACCTTGCTATTGTAGTTAGCCTACATGTTGCTACAGGTCAATACAGCTAATGAAAGATAACACAAATTTTAGTTTAAGTTATAGTTAAAGCATAGTAGTATATTGGTAGACAAAATTGTAGGTTTTAAACTATACAGTTACGTTAATGCATGTTAGGGGCTTTAGTATGGCGTCTGATAACATACGGTAAATTCGGTAATGATTTTTCATAAATATAGAAGGGAAGAGAAAAGTAGGAAATATTCACAGGCAGAATGCGACCATCACGCTTCTTTCGTACATTTTGTTTTCGATGTCGTGGGGTAGGAAGGGGGGATTGAGAGGGGAGAGAAGGAAGGGTTATCGACGTAACCATGTTACCATCACGTGGAGCCCTTTAGCTCAATATTCTTGTCCTCCCCTCACCCCTCATCCCTACCTCCCCAACACCACAATTTTGCAGGCACAACCCGAAAATGGTATGTCTTGCCTCAGTGTAAGAGATTCACAGAGCTAGTTGGGGATATTTGATGCTAGTGACCTACAGGCATTTACTGGATAATTCAGTACTGACTGTTGATGTAATTATCCACACTGGCTTCCACAGGAGTAATACTGATACGTAAACTTAAACTTACACCACAATATTTCCTAAGTTCCCCGAGTATCAGTACGAGTACCATGGCACACAACCAGGAGGGTGAATGTGGGTACCATAGTACACTACTAAGAGGGCGAATGTGAGTACCATAGTACACTAATAAGAGGGCGAATGTGAGTACCATAGTACACAACTAAGAGGGCGAATGTGAGTACCTTAGTACACAAACAAGAGGACGAATGTGAGTACCTTAGTACACAAACAAAAGGAAGCATATCAGTACCATAGTACACAACTAAGAGGAAGAATATCAGTACCTTAGTACACAACCAGGAGAGCGAATGTGAGTACCTTAGTACACAGAAAAGAGGAAGAATATAAGTACCATAGTACACAACCAAGAAGGCAAATGTGAATACCTTAGTACATAAACAAGAGGACGAATATCAGTACCTTAGTACACAACCAGGAGGGCGACGAAGAGCTATATACTACCACAAGTACTGATACGCCTCCCACTTCCTCTCACCCCTTCCACCCCTTTTCACCCCTCTCACCCCTCGCCCCTCTCACCCGAAGAGTGTTCGGCTCAGTTAGCTGTCAAGTGGTTTGGATTTGTCATTTAGTCGTGGATTTTAGATGACATAGAAATATTTTTTTACAACTGATACGGTTCACTGATTTCATTTTCTCCCTTGTTATCTTGTATTTATAATTGCAAAAAACTAGTGTTAAGCAGAAACCAGACCCACCCATATGAGTCACGAGTTGGTATATCACAAGTGGCGGAAGCTGCAACGGAAACGATTTCTTTACAAGTTTGCAGGCCGGGTATATGTAGCACCACTTTTTAGATTCAAGACAATGTACGGGCCATTTCGCTTAGCAAACGGGGCGGTTAAGGAGGAGGGATGCAAAAACGGGGTAAGTGGGGGGGGGGGGGAGGTTAAGTGACGGATGAAGCTGCAAGGAAAGGAACTTGTGAGCAGGGGAAAATGTGAAAGGGAAACCTGGAGTATATGGAGAAAGATAAAACAGAACTAAAGGTTTTGTTTTATGAGATTTAAGACAAAGTGGCAGGTTGTGTATAAGCTAGCGGGAAGGTGAAGGGGGAGATTCTTGAAAGGGGGGTGAGCAAATGGAGGGGGACGGGAAAATATTTGAGGAAAACCTGGGACGGATGGAGAAGAAGTCGGAAGCGAAAAGAAAAGTCAAGATCTTTCGTAGATAGATTCAAGATAATGTACCAAGCTGCATAGTCCATGTGATAGGAAGAGCGTGTATGAAGGGACGGGCGGGGGGGGGGGGGTGGGGTGAGCAGCAGAGGGTTGAGTAGGGACGTTGGAATGCTGAAGATGAAAACTTGGAATTGGTGGATATGCAAAGCAGGAACGGACATGACAAGAACATATTCTCCCCCCCCCCCCCATGACAAAAAAAAGTTTTTAAGGAATCTAACGAAATTTCAATGGAGGCACTCAGTAGAATATGGTACTATATATAAACTATTCTTTCTGTTGGGCCATAAAATTAGAAAGAAAAAGGGTCCAAGTCCTTTCAAAAATAATAAAATATGAAAAGAATAGAAAAAACATAGACCTCTGAAAGTTTAAAATAAATTTGCGATGAAGTTTCCATCAATGGTTGCTAAAAGAAATAAGATGTTAAATGGAACTTGGTAAACAATCTCTCTTGAGAACTCTGCTTGAAATCACTCCACGTTAGTTTGAGAAATTCAGAAATCTCAGTATAGGACTAGCCCACATGACTTGCAACTTATAAAGGAACCGTATTTCACAATAGGTTTTCACAGAGATATCAAACCAAACACTATAATATGACGTCATGACCTCGATGGATGATTTGAATTCGAATTTTCGTGTTTCTATGCCACATAGTCGTTTTGATAAAAAGGAGAGGGGGTGGGGGAGACCGTGCGTCAGTCATTTTCCTGTCCTTATGTCTTTTCACCTTAAAATTGTAATACATGTCTAGAATACATAACATAATTTGCCCGCCACTCCCCCTCCCCATCTGCCCCCCCCCCACCCACCAACCCACCCTTCTCCCGGTAAGTGCCCAGAACAGGCACACCGATATAAATTAAGTACTATAAGCACTCGCCGAAAAGTCTCGTCAAAATCTTGTCCTCCATATGAACCCGGATGTCTCGAAATGTTGATAACATTCCTTCCAAGCTTGCGGCGGCATGAACCAAGCGTGAACCGGATATCGCTTTTTGCTAGACTTTATGGACAATTAACAATCATTAAGCGAGCTATATAATGAACATTAAGTCTAATTAATTGGTATGCTTTTGTCATTAAACAATTCCGCTGTAGTGAAGACATCTGTTGTGGTGGTGGCAGAAATGACGGAGGTTTTACGTTCTGTTGAATAACGCACCATATATGTACGTACAGTGTGTTGTTGGGAGCAGGGATGTAAATAATGTATTCCAACCGGACATTTATATAGCAATCACGCTGTCATACGTATAGTGGCGAATATTAGGATATTAGAATAGGTGGGTGTGGTTTCGTGGTTGAAGACATTAGCATATAGGATCTACTGGGTGATTTAGTGTTTTTTAGTGTTGAAATAAAGAGCTATTGGTCTTATGGGGTCGGACGGAGGAGCGGATGAGGTGGGTGGGCCGGAGGGCCGTCCACCTTTTGCAAGACAACCTGCATCTAATTAAAAATTGTTTCAGAGTTTTGAAGTTGGGTGCAAATGTAGACGGTGGCAAGCTTTGCATTCACCACCAAGTGCCTTAGTTTTTTGTTTTTGGTTCGTACATCATTCTTTTCAAAACTTCTACTTTGCTCTTATTTCAATGCTCTTGTCGAGATATCACGAGGATGTGTGGGGTGGAGGCGGTGGGGCGGGGAGGGTGCAGCCGGGTTAAAGTGCCGTCGTTCTCCCTTTCTTCGTGAGAATTGGACAGTACCGGTATGTGTCATGTATTGATCTCTGTTTGTCCATATTGATTTATAATACACACACATATACCTTGAAATGCATTTCGCCTCGCTTTAAACTACTCTATTCGGTCCCCCCCCCCCACCACCCACACCTCCCCCTCCTAACCCCAACATTTAATACCACGCATAGTTTATATATCTTTTTTAACGTACATATCGTATTGTCTATATGTTACCACAGAATGGATTTTATTCATTCAATTGGAGGTTCGCTATACAACGCTGGTGAATTAATTCATCATAAATTAAACGAAATGGAATTTAGGCATAAAAATTTTTTCGTTGACTACAAAATTAAAATTCAGAGAAAAAAAAAACTTTAACTCAATTCGTCCTTGGATACCTTTTATCAATAATATGTAAATAATAAAAAATTAAAATAGAATACTTGTAGAAATGTGAATGAAAATCGAGTGGATGAAATTCACATTTTGATTTAAACACTATAAGATGTTTAATTTCTTGTCCAAATTTATAAATACTATCAAACTAATTAAGTCCTGCTTGAATATCTTTCATAATTACTGAAATGGCTTTGAAAATTACCCTGATTATGTCAAACCTATATATAGTTAGCATTAACAATGCAAATTAGCAGTGTTGTATAACGTCATCATAATCGATAAAAGTTAGTAGATTTTAGTGCATGAGCATTTCGATCATATATATATATATATATTTTTTGGGGGGGATGTTTAGTTTATTTATTTTTTTTTTTTTTTGCTTGAGAAACGCCAAGATCATCAAAGATTTGGGGATCTTCACCAAAAGAAGTTTAGTTTGCAAACGGTAACAGTGGTCATGGCGAGACATGTGAAATTGTCGAACACTTCTTTGAAATTTCGACCTTGTTTCGAAATTTCGACCTTTTCGGACGAAATAGTATGAGCGAATTTTTACAGTTTTGTCAATTATTCAAAAACCACAAAATAGTCGAAATTTGACAGATTGTAATGAATTGATTGCCTGCACCTCTTTTTGCCAAAAAAATATGAATGCAGATGAATTATCGATTAGTGCTACTTATTGCATCTCTATAGTTAAAATTAACAGTGAGGGGCCGGAAACGTATAGTCCTGCCTCCCACCACATTTTCAATGTGAGGGGAAAGATTTCCCATGCACTCAGACCCCTGTTCCCACGCCATTGCCCCGTTGGCTCCCATCCTGAGACACATTATCGGATACTTGCCAACCCATCGCTATAGGATAAGATCATGAAGACGTTACCGAGTGGGAAAACTATGAACTTGTGTGTATGACTTTGGAGACATGCCTGGTGGAGGGGGGGGGGAGGGGCTGTCATTATTAATTTTATTTTCAAGAAAAATGTCCAACGCCTCATTTTTAATCGTATTTCTAACAGGGGCCTTGGGTTTGTCCGAAGATGGACTAGTGTTATTGGGTGGTGGGTGGGGTCTTTGGCAATGGGTTGTGAATGGGTGACTGGTGGGTTATAGATGGGCGAACGAACCTACTTTCCAGCATACAAATATTGGTCCCATGGTTAGATCTCATTGGAAGTTAATTGATATAATTTCAGTTTAGATTCTGTTAACGGAAAACACAACAACATCAACAACAGTTGTTTATATTTAATTAAAAACAAAAGCTAACGAAAAGACAAAATACTAATCCCTTCACGCTTTATGAGATCATAATTTATTTCCAGAGAAAATATACATTGAATTGTTATCCACATGTGCCATATGCATATACGTCTTTTGTTTATACCTCCTGACACGACTGGAGTGCAGAAAAAGGACATGTTACTTGAAAAATAACCAAACAGGTTCATGTGCAAATGAAAGACATAAAATAAGCTATTATGATACAGAGTTAACCTTTAACAAACGTAACAATCTCGATAACATTTAAAGGCATTGAAGACTCGCTGCACAAAGAAACGTCTCATGCCGGTAATCTGACCTAGTTTCGAATGAGGTGTGACAGAAGTGTTAGACACCGCCATCGATCCCAGAAAATACACACACAGCTTGCTACCGTCGGTAATTAGACACTAATGCACAGTCAATACATGCAGCTATGGTCAATACCCACAACACAGTGTACATAGCAGCGATGGGCATCTCAGGTCTAGATAAAAGAGAACAAGGTATCACGTTTCATTACTGTCTGCATTGTGTAGCCACACGAAAAAAAACTTCACTTGCAAGCAACGGAAAGTTAACTTTTTCAGATGGCGGCAGGCGGTTTGGGGCGAGTCTTCAATGCCTTTAAGTGGCTCATCTTTTAATATTTCTGTTCTTTTGTCCCCTTCTTGTTCTTCTTCTTCTTTTTCTTTTTCTTCTGTCTACTTTTACAGGCATTCATACGATTTTGTTATTGTCGTTGCTGTGATATGCAACCTCGATATAGAGTGATTCATAAAAGTAAAATAGAAATAAATTGATAATTTGATGTTCTTTATTAACCAAGTGATTTAATATCAGGTTAATATCAATAAAGAAAATCATTAAAGAAGGACACCAAAATATTACTAGGCATGGGCCTTGAATTAGAAGCTTATCCCATTCGAGAACTAGATGGATTATGTTAGAGAGTGACTTTATATTTCATGCATAACAGCTTCTTGAATACAGAGGGGGGGGGGGAGGAGAATAGAGGAGAGGGAATGAGAGGAGAAGAGAAGAGAGAGGGAAGCAAGGGTGTGAGGAGAGATTAAGCAAAGTTATACATGCGATTTATTTGTTCAGCAAATACATCCAACTTTAGTTATAGCCTATTTAATAACGTCATCACCATATTGTATAACAATTTAATCTCCATACCAAATCTTCAAGTTGTCACTGAATTAATCGGATGTAATCAAAATAGTGATGTCTTATTGAGATATTACCGATGACTCATAATTACCCCTGGCTATCCACCCCGCCTTTTTTTGCCCCCTTTATTATCAGGACCTTTGTGCTCCTGTTTCTCGATCACTCGTACAATGTAACTTATAACATTAATCGTATAGTTATAAATATATTGAAATAGACGCCAGCCCAGGCTGTATCTTTGTTATCGAAAATGCGTTGTCACCTTAAGAACAAGTGCCATAAATATTTACATACAATCTCAGTTTGTCGATTTTTATCAATGAATGCAGATATCAGTTGTTGATATAAACCTCCGGGTGAACTCTGTGGCTTATTATTAGTATCGTGAAGGATGAGTGGGCTATGAGTTTTAGTCATTCGACGACAAGGCGGTGAACCTTACCTATGCCGTCAGAGTAGCGCATTAGTTGGACATTTTCAATGACATTTTGACTTTATGATGTCATTTTTTGCCTTTTCATATGAGGTGACGGAACCAGTCGCCGCTCTTGGCCTACCGGTATACCGGTTCGAAACCAGAACGGCGTTGGGTTCAGAGGTGCCGAAGGCGCCGCCATTTTGAGTTGTCGAAGGCGCCGTTTTCCCTCCGCCTCTGCGGTCGCGAAAACGTGTCCATTTCGTACGATGCACCAACTACACCGTTTAAAATATTTTTCAAGCTCCCCTCACCCCCCCCCCCCCCCAACGTTACCGATTGGATCGCAGAGCCATTAGTGTACACCCGTAGCAATTAATATCTCATTCCACCCGCCTCTGCACGAAACAGCTTTTACTTCGTGAAAGAGGTCAGGTATATATATAATACATGGGCGGACAAACAAAATTAAATAATGTATTCGTCTTATAAGGTAACTGTATCTAATTCGGTCACTTTATATCAAGCCTGGAACTAGACTGACACACATAGTGGCACAGAAATATATAACAATTGTATAAGCCTGTTCACTTAGGGTTGACATTTCACAGTGTCGCGCCGACGTGTGACGTTAACCTCGCCAAGTGAGGCTGAAGTGTTGTTATTGGAGTATTGATGATAAGAGCGTGACATGCATGTTTTTTCGCATTCTTCTGTTTTTCTTAATTTCAGGAGGTTTTCCCTATCAAACTTGGTTTGCTCATTCTCCTCAATCAATGTGCACTTTTGTTTTTTTTAGAGTATAGTCCCGATTCGATTTCACTGAACAAAATTAAAATGTCTGCAATAGATTCTGGTCGAATCAGGCAATAGCAATTTAAGAGATTGTATTGCCACGTAGAACATTAAAATATAGCTTATTTATTCGTAGCATCGGAATCTTTTCCCCGATCCCTTAAAATAGGGCCCCTGAAACTGGGCAGGGGAGTGGGAAAAAACCACAAAAAATAACAATAGCAATGATTTTTATGCAAGCGTGCACGGTACATGACTGAGCATAGGTCTACATCTGCCCCCTCCACTAGCCCCCCCCCCTACCCCGGGTCTTTCTCAATCTCAAACCTGGGTCGGTCCCTGTTGAAGTTTATCTGTTAGACAATGGTATTGCGTAACATTTGTATTACCCAAGTCGTTTGATCGTCCTTCTCCGTTGATTCAGAGAGTGAGTTATACTCTTGGAGTTTTGCTTTTGGAGCTACTAGTTATTCAACCCTCGGCTGGTCTCTACTAGGTGGATTCATCGAAATCACAGAATGCCGACCCGGAGCGAAATTCTGTTACAGATTTTTGTTAACAGTTTATACTTTGGAGCTGCGTTTTAAACCCAGATCTCTGCGTACGAGTTTAGACCTAATGTGAAACTGCATGCAAGGAACCATTGTGCATAATTGTATATACCTGTCCGTATATCTATACCGACAAACCTAAAAATTTGCATACTGACGAAATATAACTTGACAAAAACGTTTAATATGTAATTAAGAAAAAGAACAAGTAATATAGGAACAAGATACAAAAGAAAAAAATACAACAACAAGGAAATTAAAGAAGTATGTGCGATAAAAATACAAATCCATTAGTTCTGATTATTGATTCGTAATGAAATAAGAATAATTCTATATAGGTCGGTTATTGTTTCATTTAATTGTTAAGCTGGTGATGGAAACTTACTCTACAGTAAAAAAAAAATTGCGGTTTTAGCGTTGCATATATACTTCTTCTTTTTTTACCCATTATTGACATTAATAAAGCAATAAAATATTCACAAGTTTATAATATTTATTGTGACTCGAACAAGGAAACAAAACCACGGCATTTCTATCACTTTTCTCTTCTCTTTTTTTTCATGCCACATTTTTTAGTGTTGATGGTTCTGTCTGACCAGTCGAAGGCACCAATGAACGTCACTGGTGACGTAAGCAAATCTACTTCACACTGACCCCCATACACCCCATACACCCCATACACCCCATGCACCCCATGCACCCCATCCACCAAAGCTCGATACACAGTATAGGATATTCAATAGTTATACATAATGCTATACGCACACATACCCTCATTACCCCCTCATTAGCCCCCTCATACTAATATGTAACCTATGTAACCTAATATGTAACGTTCATTCTATATTCAGCAAGTTTAATACACACCACCCCCCCCCTGCACCCCACCCCCTGTCTTAGGGGAAATGAGGTAAATATTATAGGATTAGCCTAATAGTGCATTGTCGTGATTACTGTTCTGTTAATGTCCGAAAATATACAAAAACGATGAAGGGGAGGTTAGGCTCAGTGATAGAGTACGGGTAAGGTATACTGGAATTAGGAGGAGTAAATGTTTTATCTTTTGTCTCCAACTTGAGCTTTCAGTCAAGAATTCTGGTATGTTTCTTGTCATTGACTAGATAGTTACTCAATTTCAATATAACGTTATTTGAGGCGTTATTTAACGCCCTGAATATGGATTTGTATTCCGTATAACGACGAAGTAATCCAATCAGAATGGTGTAACAAAGCAAATAGGCTTTTAAGAGTTGTAAATAGTACATTAATATATTTACAGTTTGCATGTTTTTTTTATCTACCCTTGGCAATATCAATTCTATATACAAACAGTTTTTCCTTTTTTTTCCCTCTGGCAAATATTTTCAAAACGAATAAGCTCCAATTGATGCAACATGTAGTTGTGTTAGCAAGAACGACCGTGGACACTTCATGTTAAACTTTCCAGTTGTCCGTACGAGTTATAACACTGAAAGAAGCAGAGATTATTGGGTAATATTGCCAAATTGGAGTAATTACAACTATATACGTAGGTTTCAGTGTGCTGGAACTAGCAACGCGTTGCAAAATAAAATATCTTCATGAAATACATTAAGCTCGGAATATATGCTTACCCCTCCACGTACCAACTGCTTGCACTCCAGCCACCCCCCCCCCGCCCCACCCTGCATACCCCAAATGGAAATGGTCTGATTACGCCACCGTATTTGGCTTTACCCCTTTTCCTCTTGAATGTAATCGTGTTTTTCTCAACAACAACAAAAATAATCTTATGCCCCTATTTCTCCTTTTTCTGATCTAACACGACATATGCCTCCTATACATATCTATATATCTAGATATATACCTTTTTTGAACTGTTATATCAGTCCCATTATGTACGTCACATGTAGATGATGCAATTAGTTTGTTATTTATTGTTCTAAATCAAAATTTTCGAGATCTCGCAAAAGTTCCTCGACAAGATCCATTTCTAACTCATATTTTCTCATCTTCATTTCCCGCTCGGTCTGATTCGTCGTGTCGTCGTCGTCTGCGTCTTCTGTGCTATCATCGGACCCTGCCGGACTGTCTACGGGCTCCTGCCCGTAGAGGAGAGCTCGCAAGTCCGCTTCAGGGTCGTCTTTTTCCTTTGGTATAGTTCGTTCGTCGGCTTCATTATCGTCTGTATTTTCTTTGTCCCTGTTAACAATGGATTCAAGAGAAAAGCGGAGAGTGAGTTTTCATCATGTGAATGCGTGTGTAACTGTGTCTGTATCTTTTAATATGTTGTACGACATTTTGAACGCTATGGAATCCTCCCCCCCCCCACCCTTCATGTGATTATGTAATCAGGATAACGTGCAGACATAACACAAGTCTTTTTGAAGTATATATATATATGGTTCAAAGAACAACAACACTTTTAAATAGCAGTATCACCCTTCCTGTAATCTCTGTGTGAATCGATTGAGGCCTAAACACTATCTGACTAAGTCGATCGACGTCCAGATCGCGGATATATATGCGGATAACCTAACCACTAAGGCTATGGACGGTGATTGTTTGTCCAGAGGTTCGAAACCAATATGGAAGGTTGTAATTCCACTGTAGGCGTTTGTCACATGTATCGAACAATACTAGTTCTGTTTTGGTGACATATTTGGCTTACTTTAGAGATCGAACATGATGCTAACCAACCTGAAATAATTTGTGATTCCTAAAGCCGGATCTCGAAAGAGATACTTTGAACATACTTTGTTAATGAAATGGAGGTAAACGACAAAGGCAAATGAATATATATATATCATTGAAATGTTAGTGAGTTGGAAAATCCAGAACAGTGAAAAAACTTGCAGCCTCCACCGGGATTCGAACCCGGGCCGTATATACGTATATATATATTGCTGTTTTGACAACCATTAGAAGGATATCTTTGAAGCATGCATGGTTGAGGGTCAACCGGTAAACAGCTTACATTTTAAAGCCATTTATCTTTTTTTGCTTTTAATCATGACATCCCCAGTCGAAAGTCCAGCCATATTGAGTAAGGGAATTGATTACGTATCACTATCTAAATGTGTACTTTATACCAGGATTATCCGGTGTAACAGAGCTAGCAAACACTAAAGATGTTTATCTGATGTTACGTCATAAAAAAACTAACCTGTACTGAACTGAACCAGACATATAACCTATACGAAATCGCATTTGTTGCTTAAGTTTGTAATATATCCATGATTATTGTATATTATTAAAACAGTTCGATATTCAAACAAATAAATCAAGTCCTATCGGTTTAAATGTGGTCAGCAAGTTAACCGAAATATGTCAGAAACTATAGTCAACCAGTGGTCTTTCATAATACTCGAGCTTGAATAAACATAATTTTACTGCCAACCTCCAGTATTCTTTGTTCGTCCATGAGACATCTAAATTGCTTTATTTAACATTCCTAGTATGTCTGGGAATACTTTGTAGAGTCAGGACCTTCGGGAAAAGGCTTTTCCAAACCATTTAGCATTTTCGATTTGTAGCATGCTAGAATTTACTAAAGGCTCATTTATCAAATAATGCATTCCTTCATTCATTCATTCATTCATCCATTCTTTCTTTCATTCATTCATTCATTCTTTCATTCATTCATTCATCCATTCATTCATGCATGCATGCATCCATCCATTCATCCATCCATTCATTCATGCATTCGTGCATACATGCATGAATGCATTCATTCGTTCATTCATTCATTCGGTCATTCATTCATTCATCGATCCACTCATTCATTCATGCATACATGCATGCATTCATTCGTTCATTCATTCATCCATTAATCCATTAATTCATTCATGCATTCATACATTCGTGCATACATGCATGCATGCATTCGTTCATTCATTCATCCATCCATTATTCATTCATGCATTCATACATTCGTGCATACATGCATGCATTCATTCGTTCATTCGATCATTCATTCATTCATCGATCCATTAATTCATTCATGCATTCGTGCATACATGCATGCATTCATTCGTTCATTCGGTCATTCATTCATTCATCGATCCATTCATTCATGCATTCGTGCATACATTTATTCATGCATTCATGCATTATTACATATATTCAGTCATTCTTTCATTCATTCATTCATTCATGCATTCTTGCATGCATTCATTCATTCATTCATTCATGCAATCAATCAATGACAGTAGTATAGAAGTACAACCTATAGTGAGACGGTCTACAATATATCAATACTAATTCTGTGCCTAATGGCATCATTCTGTACTTGTGGTAATTTCCCATTGCTAATATACCACTCATATATGAACAGTTCCTCACCAATTTCTATATAGAAACATGGTTGTCATACTGTCGGTACAAGTGCTTTGAACAGTGAAATGAAAGCAACTATAGAGACAAAGTATGAGCACAATTAAAGCATATAATTAATCACTAACTTGATTGAAAATATAGCTATGATATATATGGACTCAAACTTGTGAAACTAACATGAAAATGGTAAAAAAAAAATATATATATATATTTAAAGAAAAATAAATAACTTGGAATACTTACATATCGTCTAAAAGTCTCTTAAACATTCCAAATACAGTTCGGCATTCCTCCGGTCGAAACCTCATTCCACTTCTGTGAAGAGAGAATATCAGGTGCGATATGAATTTTATTCTTATCATAAAATAAAGATCACGTGGTCCACACTATCGGTCCTGGTCACGTTAGAACACAAGGGATTGGCGGGAAAGAGATTGATATTGCACTGTATAGTGACTTTTATCTTAATTAGTTTTTCCGGAAATTTTGTTTTAAATTAAATATATTTCTTTGTGTTCTTCTTTGCAGTCGGATAACAAGTCTGACGTACACATACGTACACCGACGTACATATACGTACACGTACGTACACGTAAACGTGTTTTAAGGCATAACATCTTCATAAACACGCGGTCCCAAACTGAGAAAGAGAGAGACGTAATTCACATTTTTAACAAACATGGCGACGGAAGACGTCTTTCCCCGATTGCTTTCGTCATTTTTACACACATTTTTACCAACCAACCAACCTACCTACCAAGCAACATTATGCTTTACAGGCTTACATTCCAAGCCACATTTAGTTGATGTGTGCGCATGCGCATGCGAATGCGCATGTGCATGAACGAATCCGTACATGCTTGAAACATTTCCTTGAAAATCGAAATCATCCATTTTTTGTCTTCACCAAAAAGTCGGTTGTCTTAAGTAATCAAATTTCTAGTTTCTTCTCGTGGCTCAGTAAAATATACTATTTATCTCTCGTATAATAGGAGCTGGCGAATCTTAAGCAGGATTTATCAAATCTATGTCATACGTCTATACGGCAGTTCACATTATCTTAAAGGGTACATTAATTAATCTTCAAGTTGATATTCAGAGTAAGATAAAAAACAGTTCATGAGGCATGATATCGAGTCCAAACTCATTTGAGATTCGAAACGCAATGTGTCGTGCTACGTCCAATGCATTTAACGTTTAATTGAGTATGGTGACAGTGGAAATGACACAGTTCGTTTCGTTTAACTGTATGAGCCAATACATGATGGCCAAAAAATGTCGTTGTTTTTTGGTTTGCCATTTTCTTGGATGTAAATACGGATATGCGTCTTTACGAAGCTATTTTGAGGAGTTATACTTATTATCAATGTATTATGTTACATTGAGATATTATATGAATTTCGAGGTATCTCAGCTTTAACCGTTCCGTTCTCTTTCATTTTCTTTTCTCTCTTTCTATTTCTCTCATCCTCTTGTCTTCACTCACGGCAAATTACGTTAAAAAGAGTGTTATCGAGAAATCTAGCGTGGTGTATGACAAATGTGCTGTCCCTTATACTTTTCATTAAAGGAGAAACGACATTAAGAAAAAAAAGTTAAAAAAAAAGAAGAAGAAATTTAGACGATTTTTTGGAAGAAATAACATATAACATTTCTGAAAGGTCACAAGCAGGAAACACATGTCGTAAATAAGTCCATTGTGTGGGTGATAATTTCAAGTCTATATCATTAAATTAAAATGGAAATTTTGTGCTTCTTTCGCGGAAGGTTTACTGACATATAATTGGCCAACAATGACCTTACGTCAAAATCTGTTAACTAGACATTTGCGAGAACCTCGGATCGTCCCACTTCTATGACGTCATAATCACAGATAATGGGTCAAAGGTATACGATTGAACACAAACACAATGAATATATGCCGAGGTAGACGTTGTTGATATTGATATCACCAATTAATAGCGAAATTTGCATAAATTTTGATGGAAAAAAAACAAGCAAATTTCTCTAGGTATGCTTTCGCTTGTGACGCCCCCCCCCCACCCCCGAAGCCCTTCCCGAGCAAAGCACTAGTTTTGTAAGGATATCCATCAAGAATAAGAACTAACAATACATTATAATATATATATGTGGGACCAACAACTATAACAGTATCATAACAAAACGGTGGTTGTCTCAATTAAAGTGGTTCATCTTTATTTAGCCAGTTTGATTCTTAACTATATTGTCATTGATATATCGTATATACTTGGCTATATTGTTATAGTACATGTTTCTAATATTCTAATATAGTTATAAGCCTGTAACTTTTTCCTTTTGAGTTGAGAAGAATTTTGAACTAAAAGTATAATCAAACACAACCATATTTTCTTAACATTCGTGATAAAGATGGCCGGTTACTATAAACCACTACCCAAATCAGGCAAGAATAATTTTCATAGCTTTGTTTACGTTTCTTTATTAGCAGAGATATTTGCAAATGCTGTTGATAAAAAACAAAACAATTATGGAAGTTTCTAATGCTACTTAACACAGACATTGATGTCAGTAGTAATATTGCTTGGTTATAAATGTCTTGAAAATGCAAAGGTATACTGCAAAGTGATTGCATAACCTATACTGACGCACTCACACATTGACAGAAATGGCAGACGTACACCCCTCTTTCGCCCCACCCCTGCCTCCCTGACTGGACGTTTACCCCTAAGAAACCTCCCAAGCAGAAAGATATATTTCTTAGCTGTTCGGAGAACGGAGTTGTTCATCACGCGTTTATGTCATAACAAAGATAAAGGAACTGGTTAAATTGTGTTTCTCATATCCATAAAAGTTTAAATTTCGTAATATACTCACCGACAACCGCCTTTCCCACCTCTCGCCGTCGTTATTGTCGTCGTTAGCAATAAGAACAGAGGTATGACGTAATATATTAATTTAGCCATCGTCTTCTTGTCCCGTCTGAAAGATAAAAAATATGGTCAAAGATATTTTTTTTAACAAGAGGCAACCTGTTCCCATTCAATTGTCTTTTACTAGTATGTTTGTTTTTTTTTCTTCTTTTCTGGGTAAGTGATTACAATTTTGAAATTGGTATTGGATAAGTCAATTAAGAAATTGCATTAGCTAGAAAAACTGAATATAACTTCATCCGTTGCTATGGTGATACAAACTCTCCGCATCAGATTTCTTACTGCAGTTGGCGGAATCTGATCACGTGGTCAATTGATGACGTGATGGAATGCTAGAACATGGCTTTAAAAAAAATTCTTCCATGCTACAATACCAGAAGAACAGATCTTACACAATAATTAATCACTATACACGCAGTCCTCTACGGCGGTCATAACGGGGCACATGCTAGGTGCAAAGTTACCATGTTATAGCATAACACGACATCACGACAAAATATTGATTTTTTGTCGAGAAACCGAGTTATGCTAGCTTGACATCTCAAACTTTAACATTTTACGGAGATGTCAAGTTAGCGTAACTCGGTATCTTGACAACAATTCAATATTTTGTCGTGATTTCGTGTTATGCTAACATGGTAACTATACATCTTTCATGTCACCTTATGACCGCCGTAGTGGTCTTTAATCGAAATTCAAACAAGAGTCCGTTGACAACTTTTTTGTTTGGTAAAGTTACGAGGAACAATCCTTAGATAACATTATCCTCAGTAACAAAAAAAAGCCCAAAACAGAGAACAGAAAACCGGTGCATTCCAATTCATGAACCATACGGAAAAGAAAAACGTACCGTTAGTAAAAATGGTAACGTATAAAATTTATGCCATATAGGCTATAGCCTACATGAACATGCGAAGACAGTAACAATTCTAGGCCGAACAAAGTTGACAATAGGTCTCTTGTTTACCAGTTTAGTTTGTAGTTACAGGTCAATGAGCTCTATGGATAAACTGTGTAAATGCTCGAGGGGTTTCTCAAACTGTCTATTTGCAAATATATCTAAAGTATGCAAAAGCTACCAACAGGTGAAAAACAAGATCAACACAAGTTGAACAACACAAGGCTACGCGTGATCTGTTAAGTTATAGAAGCATGCACTAAACATGGTGCATTGCCCATATACTATGCATTATAACAGTGTATAAGCCAATGCGGTACACAGGTCTATAGTCTTTTGTGGAGAATTTAGTTCCGAAATACGGTATGAAAATAGTGTTTTGTATTTACTGCGACAAAGTCCATTGTTCATAGTGACTCTTGTCTGATGAAATAGGACGAATGCGTAGGGGTTCTTTCCATGTTCTATTTCAGGTATGGCGAGAAGGGAGGGGGGGGGGGAGTCGGGGGATATACAATCAAAACTGAGAGACCCGAAAAAAGTGGAGGATGCAGGCAAAATGCGGGATATATGATGAGTGTCAAAAGGACGGGCCAGATGACACAGTAATTGTCCAGGGGGTCCTTCCTGGCTCTCGACACCTGGAGTGGAGTGTTAGCTCAGTGGTTAACGCCGGTGCCTTTCAATCATAAGGTCCCCAGTTCGAGTCACTCCCAGATTAATGTATGTCGTCCAGTTACACAGTTGTTTACAAGTGACAATTCATAATCATGG
Organism: Apostichopus japonicus; assembly: GCF_037975245.1. NCBI lineage: Eukaryota > Metazoa > Echinodermata > Holothuroidea > Aspidochirotida > Stichopodidae > Apostichopus > Apostichopus japonicus. The sequence continues at coordinate 20,617,989 of NC_092567.1, forward strand.
ACGTTAAATATGAATGTAAGAGACTGACTTCGGTCAGCTTGCGGCTTTGATAAGCCGATGAGTCTTCTTCGCGAGTTCCTGCAGGCTTGCAGGAGGATTTAAATACACACATACATACGCCTCTGATGGAGGTAACGAGTAACGACTACCACTATATCGTTCAGTATTAAACAAGATATAGCTAAATAGTTGATTTCCATTACAAACGTGCATTACTCGGTGCTCTTTTCGTGCTCTGAAGTAACATGCAGATTATGTTTTTAAGGTTCCTGTTCTTTGCCTCCAGCGGCAAAGGTATGGTGGCACCAGAGTTGGACAGATGTATTTAGCACAAAGGACAACTTTATAAATTGTCAGTTGTACAACCTTATCTCAGAATTGAGAATTACAGTGAACAGAAAAAAAGGTGCTTTGTTATACCTTAGGGCAAGGCTTCCCTAACTGGGGTGCATGAAGCCCCAGGGGTGCGTGAGTCCATCCCAGTGGGTTCGTGAGACATTTCTGAAAGTCAAAACTAGAGTCGCTAGGGAGGAAGGAAATGGGGGGGGGGGTGGAGGCATGAACGCCAACAATTTTCATAACAATGCCACATGCGGTAATTTCACCAATGCTGAAATTTGTCTGACTTTTTTTTATACATTAAAATAGTTTGAACATGATTTGCTCTTGTTTTTACTCCAATCAAAAAAAAAAAATTACGTCAGTTTGTTTTGTATGTCGTTATTGGATACAAGCACCCCGATAACTTATTTTAGGTATTTTGCAATACTCCATTTCTATTGTAAACAGCTCCTTTGTTAATTACTAACTGTTGCCTCCCTTGTATATACCCGCGATTGGCACGCTTGTACTAATCTCGCCCACACATGTTAACTATATCTATACAATTACAGTAACGTAATTCTTTTACTCCTATTAAGTCTACAACCGTAGATAAAGAATAAGAGTACGCTTGTTACCATGTTTTTTTTTGTTTGTGGTAGGTTGATTGCCACCCACATTCCAAAGTCATTTAACTATCTTTTGAATGTAAACATATCGTTATAGCGAGAATTATATATTTACCAATGAAGAAGAAAACAAGTCTGGAATTTTGTGGCCCCCACACTGGAGTCTGTTTATAACATACTCCACCCATAATTAATACGTACGTGACAAAATAAATTCCATTCAAAATAGATCTCCCTGATTATCGTAAAATGAAAACAGAAAAAAATACTTGTTGGAAACTTTAACAAAAGGTGGCCAAAATTTGCATATCATCAGTTTCTCTCAAAACTTCCTCCCTGGTTTCCCGTATCATTTCAGTGTCAAAGTTATATGTTCCTGTGTTCTCATAAATTTCACCTTTTCTACTATTTATAAGATGAATTATGTCAACGCAATTTTGCCTATACTGAAACATTAAATGGAATAACTTTAACACTCCCTCAGATGAGGGAAAACTTCGGATTATCGAAGTGCGGGGGCTCGATAGAAGTTTGAAATTAGTACAGTATAGGTAGGGCTGGGTGGAGGGGGGGGGGGAACAGGTGTCAGACCAATTTTCAGAGGTGCACGACGTTTCGGCTTTTACATCACCACACCGGGTGTGGTTGGGGGGGGGGGTGCAGTATGTTGAAAGCTGCGATCCGACATCGTTTTCAATCGAGACACTGTCACATTAAACTAGTTTAGATATTGCGAAATAGATAGCATATTATTAGTTTGTTGATGCAAGATATCACATGATAAGTAAACTTGGGGTATTAAATTTAATATTTGGTATAAATTCTTTCGATACAAAACCATTTTACGTTACTGTATTATGAGCTTGGACGATCGGTTATACATTACACTTCATGATACCGCGTATTTGACCAGCAAATATATAAGGAAACTTTTCAATTCTTGCATGCATGCATGCATGTCTAATCTGATTAGATACTTCAATCTGAAAAGAAGGATCAATGCACGTGGAACTTTATAGATAATTCAAATGGAATCACTTATTATTGGCTTATTAACAACCGTTTGGTGAGGGAAAACCTCCAGGCGGCTACTTTAATTTTATCAGTTAAATTCTTTAATTAAATTCTACCCTATATACTCATACTGACCGGTTGGCGAAATTGCAGGGTAGAAACCGAGCTAAAAAAGTGAACAGCTGACTTTAGAGAAACTGCTTTTTGTTGCATTTGTAACTATCATAATATATATATATATATATATATATATATATATATATATATATATATATATATATATATATATATATATATATGGGTCATTCATATATAGGCTATAGGCCATGCATTTTGTCATCCAAAGGTTATATAGGCCATTATGGCCATCCATATATATGCTCTCCATTGTATATAGGCCATCATTTAATATATAGGTCACAAATAGGCCATTTTTTCTTCATGAAAAATGCCCCAAATGTCCATCTTATATATAAACCTAACACGTTAAATGGAACGTTTTTATTGTTATTGGCACTGGTCAAGTTCAAACACGTCTGTATGGTATATACCTGCTCTTTGCATGGTATGTATTTAGCCATATAGAGCAATAGCTACATACTATAGCTTCATTCGTTATACATTGGATGCATGCCTCCATATAGGCTACGATAGCATGCAATAGTCATAGCATAGTATAGCATCACCAACATTCTGTTTATTTCATAGCAATAGCCCAGCATGACTATGAAACTTAAAGGACAGATATCGTGATTTTTGGTGGGAGGCGTACAATTAATCCAATCCCCGGCATGCGCGGTTATTGGGCTACCAAGCACGGAAAACCGCTGCCGAAAAGTTGCGATAGCCGATATGCGTACGATATATTGTACACACTGTAGTGTATACGCTGTGTGTACCCATCTCAGCACCACTAGGCCTATATATGCACTTTTACGTAGCATATGACAGTCTACACTGGCCGTTATAGCTATGGAGAGTGTTGGAGCGGGTGCACCTCCTCCTAAACGACCAAGAGGAAGACCTCCGAGTGGTAATTCCTCCAGCTTAACGTGCCTATAGTCTCGATCGGGCCAAACGTGAGGGCACAAGAGTGTACATTTTAGATTCGTTTCCTAGTTCTTGGGTTCAACAAAAGAAAGAATTTGAAATTTCATCTGAAGATGGGTAGAGCTGGAAAGAAGACGTCGCATGCAGAGATTGCCAACCACCTACTGAAACAACACAGAGACAGACTGTGTCGTTTAATGTTAGGCCGGGTAAGATATCTTTTTGACACATAACCACATAGCCACATATAGTAAAACTATCACAACGATACACACTGGATATATCGCCGAGAGCATCCGGCCGCGGACCTCATTAGCAGCATGCATTCAGCACTATATGTATCACACGACTGCTGCCGGGTGTCATAGCCATTGCATGTAATGATGTGATGACATCACACATATTCTGTGTAAGTCTATAACACTCAGGATGGTATGTATAGGCCTGTATATCCTATTAGCTTTCATCGATAGTATACACAGGGTTTGATCCGCGAAGACCTAATTCCATATAATACCATTGTACTCCAGCATTGCTTAACGTAAGCTGTTGCTCTTTTTTCTTATGTCATAATCTTGACAGAGTTGTGCAATATACGCAACAGTATTCCATATATCATTTAACGTAGCATGATATAGACATAGTAAACACACGCACACACGCACTACTGCTATAATAGCCACTTTTATTCTTTGTGCAATGTTGCAAAGCGGGCGTAGGAGGGAGGGGAGGGGGGGTGGGTGTACACCTTCCACACATATAAGGATCCGCGCCTGATCTATAGTTAACTCCACTATCGCTTATAATGTACCCGTGATATAATGGATTTTGAGCTTGTATTCCGATGTATCAACGCCATTATTCTGACTTTGTCGGTAAAGGTGCCAAAACGACGAGAACACGTGAAAGAGGTTAGATTTAGGTTAGTCATGTGGATATATTTTAATGGAAGTATATGTGTGGTGTGAGAATCGGGGGCAGTGAAAACAAGTTTAGATCTTTCCGTTTCTTAGGATAGCGCAGCATACGAAGGCATCTTATCCAAATGACTGACTGCCGTAAATATTATTATGTCATTAAATCAGTGATAAAAAAGTTCGATTTACTCAAAAAAAAAATCTGCTTCGTCATGAGGGTGGATGACGGAATGTGGTATAAAATAATGTCGGACAAGACGTGAGTACAAGAATGAGGGTATCTTTTACGTTTTACGGTTTAGTATAAGTGGAAATCAATCGGCGAAATGGTATGGCTACATAGGCGTAGGAGGCGGGGGGGGGGCTGGGAGGGGGCTGCAGCCCCCAACCAAATGTTCTTGTGAAAATTCGGGCAATATGCTGAGAATTTTTTCGGGCACCTACTGATAGAAATTAAATTGCAACGTGTTTTTCAATGGTTAAACTTATATTATTATTATCATTATTATTGTAACGACTTCCCGAAAAATTATTACCAATATGGAAGGGTACTATGACGGCAAATGATTGCATGTAAGTGGAATGCGATGTACTAACCGATGCATGCCTATATGATATGTAAATTAATATGTTGAAACCGCGCGAACAATTTTGGTTACATTTTTCGGGCAAGTCGTTACACACACCCCCCCCCCCCCAATCAAATTGGGCTCCTATATACGCCTATGTATGGTTATATAGATCACATTAAGCTAGCTGCACGGTCTTATGCATGGCAAGTCGTTTGACTAGTTAATCGAACATTAAATGATATCAGTATATAAATTTATGATATCATGAATTGATTGAATGTTATCACGAATAGTAATTTCAGGTATAGTTATTAAATCATTTTAATGATATCTTTAATAATTATACTAGTTGTTGACATCGCTGAATCGAACTTTTTGTCATATAAAAACTCACTGATATCATTAAAAACGGTACATTTAATGATGTCATTAATTCTAATTGTTGATAACAATAATTCCAGTCAATGATATCATCAAGTAGTGTAACGTACGAAATATATCAATATTTCGGCTATTTATTAGTAATATCATAACTTTGAGTTCTTGATAGCAAAACTTCCAGACAATGATATCGCCAACCATCACGTTCGAAACATTATCAAGCGTTCCGCTATTTTACGGATATTAATTCATTCAAATTCTTGATACCAATAACTCCAGCCAATAATATCATCACTAAACATATCAAATATTCCGCAATATTAATGATACGTAATTTGAGTTATTGATAGCAATAATTCCAGCCAATGATATCACTAACTACGTACGATACATATAGGCTATCACGATTTCCGTTAATTTCAGAGGGACACAAAGTGACCACTGGCAACCCATGAATGCAAACTACACAGTGGCGTAAGAAGGTACTTTTGAGTGGGGGGGCTGAAGACTGATGGTCGGCCTGGGGGAGGGGTCTAAGGGGAGGGGTGTCCCCCTCCCCTTTGGAATTTTTTTGCAATTCCAGGTGGCCTCAGATGCAATTTGGTGCAATATAGCACACTTCAACCCACCCACTCCATTTTGTATATAATTTTGCATTTTTACCTGGCCTTATCTGCAATTTGGTGCTCCAAATGAGATTTTTTCTCATTTGGAAATGAAAAAGGGGTTTTCTGACTTGCGAAGCGGGGGGGGGGGGGGCGGAATGATACTTCCGCCCCTCCATATTTTTCACTGGGGGGCTGGCGCCCCCCAGCCCCCCCCCCAGCCCCCCCCGTTCCTACGCCCTTGAAACTACAGGCTGCAACTAATTCCCTTGAATAAATGATACGTTAAAATGACATTAATCAAACTAGGAAGCAGTAATTTCATTGAAATATACAGGAAATATATTAAGTATTAAAATGTACAATTTATTCATTCATTACCAGGGCACACACTTTCGAGTAAAAACTTTACTTGACAAAAGATATCACCTTTATGACATAATTTGGTCCTGAAGAAAAGGGGCAATCTAAGCGTATGGTTGACTTATACATATCCAAACGGAACAGAAAACAAAACAAAAAACGTAAGGAAAGGAAAGGAAGAAATAAGCCCTGCTAATGTTTCCTTTGCTTTTACAAACATTGATTCAGCTATAAATATATTATTTGAACCACTTTTTTCTCACGAGTTTTTCCATTAAATCATTATTATCATTATGTTCGTTTGGTTTGGTATCAAATCTTTTCACAACAATATTCAGAACAAAGTGTTGAATTCTCGTTATGGTAAGTGAAATCACCCCTCTTTTGGTGCCCAATTGAAGGTGATAGCCCAATTTAAAAATAAATAAGTTCCTTTTTTTCTGTCTGGTTTCGTTATGTTTCAAACCGTGATAAGTTTATAAAAGTCCTCTTAAAATTCATTGCTTTAGAATATTTACCTTGCGGAGGCGTGAGATTTTTCCTTTTTATTCTCATAATTAACAGACATTTGTACGTGAGGAAACTTCTTTTAAAGTAAATTTCTGTACACCATATGTAAATAGTTGAAATAAGTCTTCCACGTTCTGCATTATTGCCTGTACTTATAACTGTCGTCAGGTACTCCACACCGTTCTAAAACACTACACTGAGAAGTTGTATAATTTTCTGAGTCAGTTAGACGTTGTGTAACGTCTCTTTAGAATTGGGGAATTTTTTGCCTTATATCTCTATACAGACTATAACATGACGTTGCATGTACCATATATATATATATATATATATATATATATATATATATATATATATATATATATATATATATATATGTGTGTGTGTGTGTGTGTTTGTGTAGGCGTCTGTGCGTGTACAGGTGGGTGTTTCGCAGTGAAGTTACTGACACAGTAAATTCTGTGACAATCTTTGATAGAAAGATGAATTACATCTCTCATTGTGGGTCTTAATGAAGTAGGGCAAAAGTCATCCAAATTTTGGTGATATCTCCCACAAGCGTTAAGATATAAACTTTGCCTTAATTTCTTCTATGAATTAGACTTGAACAATTGCAGGGTTTCGACAACATCAAGAGTTTACAGCCCATTTAACCCTTGACCTCTTACAGTGTTCTTTGCTTTTGTAATAAAATGACAAAGGTTTCCATTATCAAATGTAGGCTCATATTTTTTATTAGGTTACAAACAATTAAGTTCAAATTAGTTTTGCTGGATTTATTGCGACCGCAGTGGTATTTATTATAAAACGGTAGTCGACATAACTCTATCTCACGCTTGAATGAATTCCATTTATTCCAATCATTGCATTTGGATCAACCAATCACAACCGTTCACTCCAAAAGTTGACCTTTCACCTAGATAAAGTATATAGCGCCTCAAATTACGTGATTCTATAAGCCTCCATAAATATCACACAAACATTCCTATGACGTCATCGGCCCTAATTGGATATTTGGGTATTAGTTCTGGGCAGGCTACAAAGCATTTGGAATTTTAACAAATAATTTAATTTGACAACAGTCTAAATTATTCCACACCGTTATATTGAAAAGTTCCCATATCTCAACCTGAACATACAGGGTGGATTTGTATAGTATATATTAAGTCAGTATTTATATGTTTTGCTAAAGTTTCTGTGCCTACACGTTGTCCGTCTCAAACAAATTCACACAAGAAGAGGTATAAACTACCTATATATATATATATATATATATATATATACTGCAACTAACATACTAATAATATATGAAAATTTATAACTGCATAGTATAAAGCTATTTGAATCAACGATCATAATCCACAATTAACATTTTCTTATTCAATGTTTTTTAATATTTTAATCCATTATTCTTTTCTTTTTGATCAAATGTTTTGATAAAAGTGATCACCATTCCGTTGGCATAATATGGCATTGATAGACGTCCTAAATCTATAAACCAATTTATGGCATATGAAAATATCACCAATGATATGAGATGTACCCTAAGGAACAACCTCAAGTTGTTTGATTAATCGGCGCACGATCTTTAGATATAAACTATAATGTCTTAACTTACTTTTTAAGTTATTGTGCATCGTTGAGTTCTCTTATTGTAGGCGTAAATCTCACACGTATGTGTCTTAAAGACGTTAAACTAGTAAAAAAGTTTATAAAACTCTATAGATATATATTGGTGATACATGTGACATACGGTACTCAAATGTCATTGGCCGAGACTGCCTTTTGACGAGGGCGTGGTATGACCGGTTGTTCATGTGACCTATTTGTTTGGATATATATACATATATATAGATAGATAGATATAGATATATATATATATAGATATAGATATATATATATATTTATATGTATATATTGCGCCGACATATTAAATTTTAACATTTCTTATTTAGGAAGTATCTAATACATATTGATTTGATTGATATTAATGGATATTGATTGCAAGCTTGTATACAAGTGTTGATGAATATGCTTGTATTTGAAGTGAAAAAGTTCTATGACAACAACAAGAAAGTATACTCTCCCTACCCTCTCTCCCTCCCTTCCCCATCCCCATTCCCATAACCCCCTCACGCACACACAACCGTCATCAGCATCATGTGTATAGCATCTGTTCCCTTTCCAACAGATTCGTTATACTCAATTGACGCAAACATCGTCATTATCATTCATAACATTACAGTCTCGACGTTAAGAGGACTAGGGGTTGAGAGTGGATCAAATTGTTTGGTTACGTGTCCAGGCTTTATCCTTGCGCGACTTTTTGTTTTACCAACAAAATAGTACGTGCAGAATTCCCCACTATGATTCTTAATTACATTTTCCTGGACATTCTAACAATTAAGATGGTTTACCTACAGTTGCCGATTGTGTGTATAGAAAGGATTCTATACTTAATGCTCCCCTCTCCCGTTCCCCATTGTCGATTTCCATAAGTATCAAATTAACCTGAAATATATTGGGGGTAATTTTAGAAAGGAATAGGAAATGCATTTAGCTGTATGATATATGTATAAAATGTCCATATGCCTCTCGGAATATTTCCTTTCAAATGAATGAAACGGAAATGGCTTATTATGATACCATTCATCAAAATAATGACTGTCAAAGTAATACAAATTGTCAGTAAATCTTACCAAACATGAAGTGGTTGTTCACAGTTGATATATATATATATATATATATATATATATATATATATATATATATATATATATATATATATATATATATATATATATATATATATATATATATATATATATATATATATATATATATATATATATATATATATATATGATGCTGTGGTCAATTGCAAAATTGAATAATACTCATTAGATTTGTGGAAATTGTTTTACAAACTAAAATCGCTGCTTTCAGTTTAACGACGCTCTCTTTATTTATATTTAATAAGACAACAATGAAAGAAACAATAAACAAACAAAAAATGAATCCATTCTCACAAAGAGAAACAAAAAAACGTTTTGAACACGAACGAAAAATGAAAAAATCATAACCGATACCGCACACAATCAATACACATCACGATATGTCTATGACTTATAGCTATACTGGAAAATTACTGAAAAATGAAATTTATCTATAAAATTTAAAAAAACATGATCATGTATTTTCGAAAGATTGTGACACGAACTTGTGTAGAAAAAGCACTTTTTTGAAGGTTAACATAAACAATAAATTTTTCGAGGAAATGGTATGTATTTAGTTCTTTAACTCTTTTCTTTCTCTCACTCGGTGAAGTGAGTAATGTTCACTTTCTACACGTTTTGATTCGTTAAAGCAACATTACGATTAGCTTGTGCTTATTTTAAGGCTACAATTGTATCAAATTTGAATGGGAAATTCCATTAAAATAAAGTCAGATTTTTTTCCCCCGTCTCTTTGTTTCTACTGAAAAGATTACTACTTTTAGGGAGTTAATCTGTTTTTAGAGCACAATAATTGTCGCCCAGATAACTATGTTAGACGAACATTAATCACGTGCCAACATACATGAAAGTAAAAACAAAAAATTTTTCTTTACGAATGGTTTTTAAATTTAACTGACCTAAGTAACTATCAATGTAGAGTGCAGCCGCTTTAAACGGAGATTGGTTTTGGTTTCCTTGGTAACCACTTCCGGCCTAAATTGCAAAACTCATACTGTTAGCCTGTTACATTATTTGTCGATATAAGTGGTTAAACCTACAGAAGACTTCCTTTTACTGGTTTCGAATCTCTGGATATACAATAATTAGCGATAGCCCATGTTGGTTAGGGCGACCAGATGTAGAGCGAGGCGAGGCGAGGTGGGGGAGGTGTGTGTGTGAGAGGAGGGGTGGGGAGGAGTGGGGAAATATCAGTGTAGGCTGGATATTTTTTAACATCTAAGGTAAATAATAAGCTAATTTGAACACGACATGTGGAGACAAATCCGAATTCCACTTCAGTTGTTGGCTTTGTGTATGTATGGTTTCCGAAGTGTGATATTTCCCTCAGTGTGTGTTTAATATTTCAAACAAACTAATGAATTAATGAATTACGACCTCACTCACATTTGACCCAAGAAAGATAACGTTGAGTCATTACGACGTCTGTGGTATGCACCGACCCCCCCCCCCTCGCCCCGCACCCTCCCAATCACTTCCTACTGAGTTTACCTTCTATCAAAATAGTTAATAACTTTTCTTGAAGCTTTAGAAGTAATGCATTTGATAAAAAAATCTGAGAGATTTCTGATAGTTGACTTAAAATAGAGCGATGTCAATAATTCGGTTTTGTTGATAAACATGTGCCGGTGACCATTTTCACCCCTAGTTTATAGCTCACGTTTTATGGCATGTTTGCTAAGGTTTTTACGTACATTAATCCTATCAGTTATAAACAGTTTACATCGTTAGAATTCTCTATGGCTTCGAAACGATCGGTTTAATGAGACCATTACAAAGTTATCCATTAGTGAGTCTATGATAAACAATCGATTGTTGTCTCTAATTAAAGAAACATGAATTTATCACGAAATTCGTGAGTATCAATTTTGTTTTTAACTTTCCGGCTTGTGATTCGTCTTACTTGATTGGTAATTCTAATAAAATATTTAAAAAAAAACATGGCAGGTTCTGGGATTCGGAAACTATACTGCATATAACCCTATACTTGTAAACACTAGAAGAGGGTAATGAGGGGTGGGTGTGGGGAGGGGTTCAGGTGGTAGAGGCATTGGTGAAGCGAGAGGAGATGGAGAGGAATGGCTGTAAAGTGTAGTGTATATCTCCCATCATACATTGCCTTCTCATGAAGAGACAAGTATGTAATCACATTAGACTTCGGGTCACCTTCTACGGTGTTACTAAAATTAAAGCGCCGAATCGGAAGGAGGGGTAAGAGTTAGTGGGTAGGATATGGGTTATGGGGTAGGGGTGGGGTTAAGGTCAGAGTTACAGTCAGGGTGTTTGAATTCAGGGGGTCGGGTGGGTTGGTGCTAGTGGTTGAGGTATTGGTTCCGGGTTGGGGTTTGCTTATGTTTAAAGGTTGGGGCTTTGAGTACATGATAGGTCAGAGTAGGGCGTAGGGGTTCGGGATAGGTTGCAGGGATGAATGAGATGAATGAGAGGGGAGAATGAGATGTGGGGGGGGGTGTGGGGGTTGAGATCAGGGTCACAGTTAGGGTGTATCAGCTCAGGTGGTTGTGTGGGTTGGGGCGAGGGGTTGTTGCATGGGTTCCAAGTTATGGTTAAGGGGCAGAACGTATGGGTTAGGGATGGGAAGCAGGGTTTAGGGATAGAGAAAAGGGGTAGGGGTAGGAACATGATGTAAGGGTAACAGAGGTGAGGTGTCTGGAAGTGGGATTAGTCAAATGAAAACCCAAGCTGGTATACGCATACCTGAGCAGTAACGAATGCAAAAAAAAAAGTTGCTAGACGTTTATCGTTTTTTCCCCCATAGGTCTTACCGGTTATATTTCTTTAAAGATTGTTGAATTCAAACAAGCTAATGATTTTTTAACATTGTTTAGATTTTAGAACCATGAACAAATATACAAGTGAATGTATACAACACAAGGTGAAGTTTCGCCATATAAATTTATGGGATTTTTATTTTCACGGCCGCCTTGGATCTCATCATGTATGTAAATAATAAATATACGACAATGAAGAAAGGCTGCCTATTTTAAAGAACCCCCCCCCCCCGCACCACCACAACCACAGCAAATAAAAGAGAAAAGTAAACATGGCATTTCTCTGATATTAATGATATCATATTTGAGGTTATGTCTTTCTTGGAACCGTAAATTCTTGACACAAAAGTGTTTTTGCCAAAGATACATATGTTGTTGTCATGGGCACATCAAAAGTCCTAACAGTTCTTTGCTGCCACTCGAAAATAAAGGCATATTTATTCTTGTTTCAAACAGATAATCAACCGCAATGTTTCTTAGAATTATATAAGAATAAATACCTCCCCCACGCCCCCTGCCCCCAAAGCAAAAACAGAAGCAAATCAAATCCAATAAACATGACAACTAAATCAATACGTAAGTGAAAAAAAGTAACCACTTCTAAATACGACTTTGGGAAAGTTTTAACATGACTTGGCATATGGATATAAATATTTTGTTGGGGTACACGAATTTCGTTTGTAATTATTGTTGGTTTTTTTAATATGATTTCTTATGGTCAGTTTGTTTTTAGAATAGGTCAAGACACTGTATACATCATAGTTACCAGCAAAGAAAAATGAATTTAATGAATATAAAATCTTGTGTTTGAAATGGATGTTCACTTTGTACTGGTTAGGTCATTTTTCTTCCAATTAACGTACAAACTAAACGTAAGCAAAGATAAAGGAAGCTGAATTGAAACAAATACACTAAAATATGTTACATGCAAATAAACTCTAGGTTATACAAGACAGAGAAAGACTTTTGCTTATTTCTTTTCACCTAGTAGTTGAAATCCTTGGAAATGGGGGGGAGGGGGGGGGAAACAATAGATGTATTGTATTTTAACTGTTTGTTATTAAGCTAACCCCCTCCCTTCCCCTCCGCACCCTTATATATGGAAACACGATTTAATTAAGAATATATATATATATACCGTATATATATATGTATATATATATATATATATATAATTATATATATATATATATATTCTTAATTAAGTTGTGTTTCCATATATATCTATATAATGTCACCTAATAAAATTGTAACATGTTCTTTCTTTAAATGTTTTCGTTGTGTTTAAAACCTTATCAACCTTACCTCCCCATACTTGTAAAACCCAAGAGATGCGATATGATACAGTCTATAAGCTATAAGAAGAGAGAAAATTTAGTTTCCATCAACGGGCAATCTCATGGATACTCCTCCCAGCTTCAATTATCAACAACTGAGTTATTAAGATATCTAAAGCTTGTGTCGAAGTAATATCTTACACCTTTTATGTATACTGAATGTCAAAATTTATTACAATTACTGAACATCACATCCGACATTAATAACATATTCATAAAGATTATCGTTTGTTATTTCGAAGAAATATCTCAATCTTACAAAATTTGATCAAAGTAACCAACCGAAATAAAATAAAAAGTGAGGGGGGGGGAGAGATAACCAAAGGGCACAGTTAATACTTCTATTTTCATTCTGAATTTTTACAACTGAAGTTCAGATAAAACTTTAACGGTTCTGATGAATGTTTTCATGTTTATTTTTTGGGGGTGGCGGGGGATGGGGGTAGGGAGATAATTTTGCCTTAATACTTGTCGGTATATATGCATGCAATAACGAATCTCTATTGCTGTTTTATAGCTTTTCTATTCCTCTAGAGATACGACTAGTGATTGGTCGGTTTAACTTTATCTATCGAAGACGTCAATGAAGTCTTGTGATATTGGTTAGGATAACTTCTTGTGCCTGGGTTGCTACCTTTTACGACGAGAGTAACTCAGTGCCGGAGATTTATAATGCAATGCCACAAAATGTGTATAAATATATTAAGATCCCAGTATCATTGCGATGTCATTCAATGTCAAATGCAATATCGCGATTTAAATTTTAGGTACGACTGGTATATTATAATTGACAAGATCGACGATATCGCGAGGTATCATTAAACGCAATCGTATATTAACGATATCACTATATACCCAATCGTATTCAATATCTGTGAGGTATACTTAAGAAACTTTATCATTCTATTCTTATCTCTCGATGATATGACGTGTTAGCAGACAAGTACAGCAAAGATTATATACAGCAGAATGAGAAAGCTGAAATTGTTTCCCTTCGCACCTTTATGAAAACTGACACGATGAAAGGAGGGGGTGGGGTATATAGTTGTTCAAGTTAACTTCTCGACTTTAAGTCTCTTTTGATTATTTTTACCCAAACTACGAATCATTGACGCAAGCAAAAAGGGGGGGGGGAATCAGTTATGAGAAAACGATCAGTGGGGGGATTTTTTTATACGATCAGTCGGAGAAGAATTCTACCACTCCGCCCGTCCCAGGACGCTCTTATATAGGTTTCGGATCCTGAGGGTGTAGGGGTGTATCACACCCCCACCTCTTCCAGCCTCACACAAATTCAAAATATTTATTATCCCAACCTTGCTTCGTAGATCTATATAGAGCTAATTTTATAATCTAAATATGCTTCAGAATGGATCATTTGATGTCTAAACTTTGTGTATACATCGGAATTGACTTCTAAGACCCAAGGGCCACACCCCCTCTTTTAAAAAATATCAGAGAAGCCTCTGGCCCTTCCATAAAGGTTCATGCCTTCACCTGCATTCAGTCAGTTTGGCCGCCCCAAAACATTGTAATCCTTCACGTCACTGTTCTGACCCCTCATTTTAACTAAAACAAACAATAAAATCCGATATTCAGAGCTGAACGAATTAACTTCCGTTAGAACAATACCATAGGTGATCCTATAATTTGGATCAACATTTGTTTAAACCGTCAATACCTTTCTTCATATTAATTAATGTGTCGGCGGACAGGCACCCTTTTTCTTCAGGTTATAGGAAAGCCATCCGCACCAAAATAAAGTAAAAGACCAACAGAAAGAGAACTAATAAATGAACGAGTAAACTAAATATCTGTATGATGTGTATATAGTTTTGGGCTGACACTTTTTTAAAAGTGATATTCAAAGATTATTTGAAGAGGCCAAAGATCAATATGTCTTTTATCGCAAAGTAAAGTTCACGGGTTGTAGTCGAAATGACGTCATCTCATGGGCAAGACTGGAAATGAATGATTATAAATATAGAAACGGAAGCTAAGGAACAAATTTCGTCACTGAACCCACTGAACCAAGAACTGGTTTATACTATATATAAAGGCCGTCATTCACAAAGTCACTGACATGAATATTCATGAAATATAGTTTCGATTGAACTTTCCAATCTGCCGGAAGTTACGTTATCAATCTATGGCAAGAATGTACACGAAACCGGACACGGAAAATGATAGCTTCGATTGTAAAGGCATTTTCAATATTTAAAAAAGGACAAAAAAAAAAAAAAAACAGGGAGCGAAAATTAAACGAAAATTGAATAGAGTATTATTATTTGCAACTGTTAACTTGTTTTAAAAAAATATGTTCAAACAATAATAGGTTTCGGAGGGGGTTGGGGGGGTGGTCGATTATGTATTTCGGTGCTGCAGTCATTGTTTTCTCAACAAAAGCTACTAGCCAGAATTTCTAGTACACTCGAGTACAACATCATGAGTACGAGTACCACATGGATATCCAAATACAATTTAAATATTCATAAGCGTGCATTATGAATTCAAAATCATGCACTGTTCAAGATGCAATGAGTAAGTACACAACTCCATATATAAGGGAGGGAGAGCACCAGTATACATATAAAACTATGGCAAAATGCGAGTAGCATAACGTACTCACTTTAAGTCTGATATAACCTACCGAAATCACGATACAGTTACCGCATAATACGATAATAAACTAAAAAGGCGGAGATTAAAAATTGCAAAAATAAAAACGTTCACTATATGTTACAGCTGGTCAGATACAGCTTACCTTCAATTTCTTGCAGAAATATAAGCATTAGTATGAAATAACATAAATGTGCAAAGATGGAATGATATGAATCATGTCATTAGAAAGTGGAGCATCCTCTCTGAAATCTAATTTTAGAAGCCATATAATTATAGATATTTAAGTTAGATATGAGCTCATTCAGCCAATAAAATATATGATACGTGACGCCAAAAAGAAATATTAAATAATAACATGGCTCTGACGCGTTTATGTTTATGTTGAATTACCATTTCATCATCAAGTCATGTAAGCGTTCTCAATGTTATATTTTTAATATAACATTTACGTGAAGGGACTATACTGTTCAACTCAAGACAGAGAATTGTTATGTCCCACAAATTTTCATGCCATTTTATAATATTTTAATAGACGAAAACGTTTACATCCCCCCCCCCCCCTCATAATTTCATCCTTGTTTGTCCGATGTTGGTTGACTAAAAGAAGGATAATATAGGGCTTAACTTTCCATTAAACATTATCTTTTTTTCCCCTCTCTTTTCTTTTAACTTCACTGTGTATCTTAACCCAGAAGAAATTTTGTGTCCCTCAAATTTTAATGTCATTTAATTTTCTTCATTGGTACATCATTCTTGCCCAACTATACATCTTTCCGTGTCCTATTTGGCTGACTAGACGTACAAGAATATACTTTTCCGTTAAAATCATTTTCTCTCTCTCTCATAAACTATACCCTCTGTATCCCTTTGTATCCCCTTGTATCCCCTTGTATCCCTTTGTATCCCTTTGTCCGAATCACCAGAAGAAATTTCGCGTACAACAAATTTTGACTTCAGTTTATATTGTTCTTATTGGTACAACGTTCTTGTCTAATAACATACTTCCTAGTCGAGTTTGGTTGACTAAAAGTGAGTGAACCTGTACGTTTCCATCAAACATTCAGCCCCACTCCCCTCTCTCTATCTCCATCTCCATCTGTCTTGAAATTCGCTGCGTAACAGCATAACCAGAAAAATGTGTGACGAAGTCACTGACAGAAAAGCGACTTTAATAGCCAAAGAAGTAGCACAGATCCTACGGGCTTGATGATCTGGATAGATAAATATGTCAGAAAATGACGATTTTTTTTTTCTCGCACAAAACTTGGAACTTTAATATAATACTGAATTGGTTACACTTCATTCATATCAGATGAACAGTAAAATACGTTACTCTGTTTTTCTGAGTATTGTATTTTGGTTCTGGTCTATTTTTTAGAGAAAGAAAATACCCCCCCCCCTCACCAAACGAAACATATTGAAGATACATGCATGTTCGAATCATCCCCCCCCCCCACCCTCAAAAAAAAAATAACCCACAAAACCCACAAACAAACAAACTAGATACCCTATTTTATGTCATCATCGGGAGTAAAAAAAAACTTTTTTTTGTTTATAGATTAGATCAGATTCTGGGACGAAATTGAGTGTATTCATGTTGTTCTACTTCTTGTTAAGGAGTCATGGTTATTTTCGATACGATAAACTTGCAGCCGAATGCCGATAGGTATAATATAAAGATTCAGATAGCCCATTTCCGGTTACCTGAAAAGAAGATATTTTTGGTTGTCTTTATTGGCTAACATTATTATACTGAAAGGTTGTACCAAAGACATGAAGAACTTATTTAGAACAACTTATCAAAAAAATGTTATATGTCAGTTGTTCTGGAATGTATAAGCAAAAAAGGAGAAGCAAAAAAGGGAGGCACTTTGACCGCAGACAATTATGTTTAAACAAAATATACATTTATGACTGGGTAAGAAGGCATACTGTCAAGTACCGTACCATATATGTTACAGAATGATGAAAAAGGCACGCGCATACCTATACACCCACGCACAAATTGAACGCACGCACGCACATACACACACCCATACACCCACGCACAAATTCAAGCATAACAAACATGGACGTGGTGGCCGTTGTGGCTTGCCAGAGACGGATGTAGGATTTTGAAAAGGAGGGTTGTCAACATGGGGCTGTTAAAGTAGACCCATAGTTAGGGTAGGGGGCGGTCTGGGATCCTTCCCCAGATACAAAGGTTAAAATTTTCAAGACAGAGAAAATGGCGCATTCCGAGGCATATAGTTAGGCTAGTAAACTAGGTCTACAAGCACGGATGCTAAAAATTATGTTTCTATGCACACTCCCCCCCCCCCCCTTGTATCCGTGCCTCGATATCATGCGATGTATACACTTTCGGCTCCTTATTAAATATATCAGCAATTTTCAGAATATGGTACCGATGTTTACTTTATTTATCATCAATACTTTGTGATTGGAGAAGGCCCACAGGCCTATACCTCGTTGAAAGAAAAACTCCTCTCAATTAAGTTCTTTCCCTCCTTACGCCAACCCTACCTCTTAACTTCAATATGGGGGTTAACTATATGTAACATCGATTCAACACTTAAGTAGAAACAAATTTAAAGCACCACATTTACACAAAAACAAAATATGAGTTAGATAATTGTGATGAGAACCCCTTCCCTCACCTGTTCCCTAACGTAACCATTCCCTACACCCTATACTACACCTTCTGCTCTCCCCTGCCATATCCTACCGTCTCCCTCTATACCAAACCTCCCCCTCTCCTACACCAAGATAATTAAATGAAAACTAACCAACTGTACCTCTTCCATTATATACTCCCACCCCTCCACCCCTCTGTCCCAATGTAAAACAACTTCAAATCAAATTTAGTAATTAAATGTACTGTTATATGCACTAGAAGTATTTCCATCGGCTTACTGCAACCTGAACAATGAAGCTTTAATATCTTTAGTTTGCTTGTGTTTATCTCGATCTGGTATATTTGAAAGATCCAGAATTCGTTCTTCTTGTTCTTTCGTTTTTTGCAACTAATCATCATTCGTCTATAACTATATACTTTTAAGAAATAAACATACTTTAAGAAATCTCCACCTTTGTTGAAGTCATATGTTTCTTCGTAAGTCAAAGTCCCTCCCTTGTAGAAAAGTCTAGCACTTAAATTATACGGCACAACCGAAATATTAGTTTACGTGTGGTGGTTATACCATAATATACAGTGACTCATATCTTTGGTATGGCGTTCAAAATAAACATAAGAACGATGTAAGGTTATATATCCAATTTCAAACCCTGAATACCAAACTTACTATTTTATCGAGTAATACCCTCTCCCCATCCCACGCCCTCCCCTTCCCCTCCCTTCCCTTCCCTTCCTTAAACTATAACGCATCGTCATTTTGATTAAATCTGATAGAGATCTTTATTCAGACTTTATTCTTCTCCAAATAGCTATACGAAAGGTATTATTCTGTTGGGTTTGATATCATAATAGCTTTATAATTCATGTCAGAAGACGGCCATTTTGTCTTTGGTCAATTATGTGATGTTCATAAAATGCCATTATAGGAGGAGAGTCTAAAATCTCTTAGTGTCCCAATTTGACTTTGTTTCGTTTCATGTATTCATGCAGGTAGAACCAAGCAGGTAGCTCATTGGTTAAACATTCACCAAGCTGGTAGCTCATTGGTTAAACATTCACCAAGCTGATAGCTCATTGGTTAAACATTCAAGCATTTGTAAGTCAGTTCGTGGATGTCATGTTTTAGACTTGCTAAGGTATAAGGTCTTCTATGATAATATTTATTACAAGTAAACTTCTTTCAAACTTCTTTTGTTTGTAAAAGATGGCGGCTAGATTTGCTTTCTCGAGCCCTCTTTTTCATTCTTTTAAATGATCAAGGTTTTTATTTATTTCTTCTTTCTTGTCTTTTCTGCATTTTACCTTTCTTTTCCGTTATTCTTTCTTTCTCTTGATACATTTAGGGGACAAAAATGACAGCCATACGTTGATCTGTCAAGTCCACAACATCCTTCCTGCTAATTAAGAATGATACATTCAAGTTTTCGCCGTTTTATCTATTTTTTGGTTATTCAAACCCACCCCCCCCCCCCCAATCTTCTATTTCCTATTTTTATATATATTATTTTGAAGTAATTATATATGGTTTGTGATCAATTTCCTTTACAGTATTTTAGATACATTATAGTATAAATAAGTACAGACGAAAATTCCCTAAAGGAAGCAGCTTCCGTTGTTTTTTAAAAATGAAGCCTGATGCACTAATGTAATTACTCTATTGCTTATTTATTTCTAGAAAAACGACATATATTTGCTCCAATCATTTTAATTTTTTTGTTTTTTGCAAATGGTATTCCGGGCTCACTTAGCCGTAAGGTATCTTCGTCACGTCAAATCTACACATGGTCTCCTGATTATTAACTTAATAAAAGGAAAGTGAGAAATAAATAGAAATAAATAAAAAAGGAACATTTCTCGAAATATTAATAGTATATATGAAAAAGATGTATATAATGTATGTCTCACATAGTCCTCAAATTTGATACTTCAAATCGGCTAACTTCAGATGTAGGTTGGGGACTGCTTTCCCCAGAGATAGTTTTCTTTTTTTCAAGGAAATTGATGCCATTTATTTAACAAAAAGACTAAATTAAGGAACGAATTCGTCGGACTGTCATCAAAGAAGTCTCAGAGAGGGAGAGAGAGAAGTGGGGGAGGGGGGGGGGGGGCTGTTGGCAACAATATACAACATAGTTTGATAAAAGTTATCATAATAAGCTAATAAGTATGTTGGCGTCGCTTTGGTAATTCCAAACAGGACACATTTCCACGCCCTTTAGTTTGTCAGTACCTGCGTTTTTGTCATGTTTGTTTTTCGTAACCACATTCTCATTCTTCCAGTATGTACATACTTGTGTGCCTCAGCATTGGTTTGTGTATTTTCTATTTAGTTAACCATTTTAGCCGTAGTTAAGGCAACATTAGCCAGAAGTCATAGCCTTACAAATGACCTCTGCGTGACCGATTTTTAACATGCAAAGCTGGATAGTTGTCTATGCTGTATGGTAATAAGGTCGGAGCCACTTACTAGGTCATTGTGAGTTATGTTACCAGGGGGTGTCCCAGCATTTGTGAAAATGGGGTGGCCCTGGGGTCGACTCCTACGCTAGGGGGTCTGGGGTGGGGTACTCATCCAGACAAAACATAGACGTGAAATGGTCCATTAGGTCTTCACGAAAGGTTGTGCTAATTATTATTATTTTCTATTTTTTGTGACGGTTGAAAAAGAGGAGGGGGGGGGGTGGGGTTGGATTTGTATACCCTACACCCCCGGTTGTAAGTGGGGTAAATGTCTTCGGAGAGTAAAGTAAGTTTTGTTTCTTTTAACGAAAGTAACAGCTAAAATGTTAAAACCAAAATTAAAATACTAAATAGTGACTTTCTCCGTCTTTCTCAGCTCATGACGAAAACCTACAAAAAACAAATAAACAGGTTTTAACAGAGCATATAGTTACAGTGCCTCCCACCCTTCCCCCAGGGACTGTGACTGATTCAACCCATTTACGCATTTCAGCAATGGTGAAATACGGGTATGTGACGCCAGACGTCACCCCCCCCCCCCCTTATCGACTTCTCCCCACTCCCCATTACCTGTCACTGTAAGCATTACCCCACGAAGTTGACTCACTGTACGAAACGTCCATCCGACATTATACGGCAGAAAAATAAGTTTAAAAAATAAATATTAAGCAGATAGGTCTAAAAATATTAAATAGTAAGAATGCTTCTATACTTTATGCCTGTAGCAGTTACCCTCTTGAGGTTTTTATGTCTAAAATGAGTATTTGTCAGTCATACATGCTTTGCGCGGTTAAAATGGGATCATAATCATTCTACTTCCGACCTATTTTTTTTTTGGGCTTTACCATATAGCTTATAGATATGAATTCATCTGTCAGTTATAAGTTTTTGTTTGGAGGCTTAATTCTAAAAGCAGTTCATACTCAAATAAATATTTCTTCCTTTACCAAAGTGTGCACATTCCGCTCCCTACTATACAATTACATGTATGGTCACGCACTGGCCTACTTGATATGTATAATTGCTTTTTAGAGCTCCTTTTCTATTTTATTTATATTTTGTCCCCCCTTTTCATCCTTCTTCGTTTGATATAATCAATGACCGCGTGACGACATAAAATTCATTTGGGAAATTCATCACATTGCTAATTCAATATGAATTAATCACACCCCCCCCCCCCAAAAAAAAGGGGGGGTGAGATATATTTACACACAAAAAAAGGAAAGTAAACTGAATTCTTATCATCAATAAAGTAGAGTATATGGTTAAAGTTTAAGTGGACTAATATTTTTCAGATTTGCCGTTCTCTCATGTGTTCACAAAGACCTTGTTCCCTTAAGGCGTAACGGTAGCCTATATGAAGAGCCTATATACGGACAAATACGTGTGGTTGAGTGGAGTGCATTGCTCTCTACTCAACTGAACACGTTACAGTTCAAGCTTCTAGAAGATTCTCAAACAATATTACTACTGTCGAGTTTCATTCCTTTTTTAGCTGTTTTTTGTTGGTGCCGCTTGTGGTGGATGTTGGGTGTGTGTGGGGGTGTGGGGGTGGGGTGGAGGGAGAGGAGCGGTCAGTTCTTTCTTTTCACTCATGTAGAATAGTTACATACAATCTATTTTTTTATGTTATCGAACAATGTTATCTAAACAAAGAAGAAGACAAATATCAAAATCAACTCCGAAAGTCTACTTATGGTGGTGGGGGGGGGGGGGGGTTAGTGGGAAGGGAGGTTGGGAGGGGTGGTGAACATAACAAAAAGCCCTACTTCACAGTACATAAATATACCACATGTGTGTTTGGTACAATCTCAATAGTTGAAAATCCTCCACATAGACACGTCTTCTAAACAACATAACATCTTAGCCCCCCCCCCCCCCCCTCAAGTCCAGTACATATAAAACAAAACTGTGGTTCTGCGTTTGAAGGAACGACTGTATAATTCTATTGATTTTACCTCATTTCTTGATGGGTTTTTCGTGGGAGAGTGGCAGGACAGAAACAGGGAGAAATGAAAGCGTTGGTTGGTGCAGAATATTGGCTTAACTATAAAAGGGAAGGACTGACCCTCTCGATTTTGACAATGCAAATTAATGTCATTAGTTCACAATTAGTTAGAAAGTTGTGGTACTTAAAAAACAAAGGTACACGCGTCAAAGCCACCGAGTCAGGGAAACCAGTTGACATGTACTGGATGCAAATGTTCTCGCAAATTTCTATTTCACTGTATTATATCACTGTCACTGTATATGAGAGTAACGATAACTTATGAACAAACAAATCACGAAACCTGTGTCACGTGGGAGGAAAAGTCATGTGAGGTGTTAGACTTATGTTACGAGTACATCATGCATGAGTACGAGTACAAGACGAATCGGCGTTCCTTGGTTTGAGTACAAAATTCGAGTACATGGACTCCAAGGGCGATTACAATTATAGATTGGACTACATAACAGATATAGGCCTATGTATATATGTATATATATATATATATATATATATAGATATAGATATATATATATATATATATATATATATATATATATATATTTATATATATATATATTTATATATTTATATAGCTCTATTTATTGACAGAACAGTCTTTAAAAGAGTGAATACTAGTAACAACGGTGCTACTGTAAATGATAGTTCCCTGATGTGTCTATCGACCGTAACTGTTCACCATAGCTAGCTGCACGTATTTCAAAGAAATTTTCATAACAGAGGGTATACACATAGGGTTACAGAGCATAGGCGGTATTTTACATAGTTTATTTGCAGACTGGGCGTTATTACGATATAGTTAACAATATAGGAAATGTATTATAACGCATCACACGTGACTTTCACACCAACATGCACTGAGCCTTTATCTCTGTTTGTCGGTGTGGGCGAAATGATAACACCTGTTTTTAATTCATTTTTAAATTTTGCATTGAATTTCTTCTGAAATCAAAACACATAAAACTTAAAAACAGTGTTGATTTTTAACTATCAATATGTTAATAAAATCGGCGAACTTGGTTAATGAAAGACTTAACAACTTTGTTAGCCATGACTAAAACAGCTTCTCTTTATGATAATTGCTCTTTTTTTCTCTCGATCGGATAAGAAATAAAATTACACTAAATGAAGTTCATAGGCTTGACAATTCTATAAGTCTCAATATCAAATTATGAATAAAAAGTCGACATATTTTCCATAGTTTCGCATATATATATATATATATAGTTATATATTGTTATATGTATATATATAAATATATATATATTTATATTAATATATATATAAATATATATATGTGTGTGTAAATACACACACATATATATAAACAGGTGGTGGCAGATGCCTACAGTGGAATTACGACCTTCCTTATCGGTTTCGAACCTCTGGAAATACAATCAGCATCATTAGCCTAGTGATTAGGGTGCCGTATATAAAGCGGGAGACCCGGGTTCGAATCCCGGTGGAGGCTGGAAGTTTGCTTACTGTTCTGGATTTTCCAACCCACTACAATTTGAATTATATAAATATATCTATATCTATATATATATATATATATATATATATATATATATATATATATATGTATATATATATATATATATATACATATATATATATATATATATATATATATATATATATATATATATATAAATATATATATATATATATATACATAGTATGTAGTATATATATACATAGTTCATTGTGAAATTTCGAGCAATACTCACCAACCAATACGTTATCTTGTCTTTGCACCGTCCAAACTGTCAGAAAGTTTTAAAAAAAGGGGGCAAACAAACTTCCAGAAGGCTGTGTTAGTATTTTCGCTTTCCTTCACCAACTTGCTACACAAATTTGAAGAAAAAAAACAGTCTCACTTATAAACCGTACCGACGAATTAGCTTACTAACTAACAAACGAACTGAAAATATCCTGAATTCCTTGCTCTATTACAAATCAGGGTTCTAAACAACTATAGCAAACTTTAATAACTTCTTTTCTTTTCTGTTCCGGTTTTGTTTTTGGCTTCTTGTCTTCTGTCGTGCTGTAGTATGTATATTACCATTGGGTGTAGTCAATAGACCAAGCGTGTGGAGGCGTACTTGGCAGGACTCAATTGAATATACTATTATCGACGCCAAAGCTAACGGAAGAAAAACAAAAAAAATATCAAAACCGAAGGTACTCCCGTGTGTGTAGGTTGAGTGCACAACGACCGATCTTATTCCAGTGTTAAAACTGCTACGGGGTCCAAGGTCTGTTACACAGGCATCAAGGTTGTTTACACAGCGCAAACAATTATATACCCAACAAAAGTTCTCGTGTCGAAAAAGAAAAATGGACATTGAATTTTTTTTTCTCTTTTATCATTATTATACCAATGACAATTGTCCTCGTTACACGCTAAAAAGAGATACGTCAGGTTATTTCACGGTGACGTCACACTGGTGTCGTCCAATCGAAGGCAAACATTGGCGAAATTCCTTTCCCATACACTTTTGACGCGGTGATGTATATAGATTTGTATAGCCCAGATCGCCTACATATAGTAGAAAAAATATATAGGTTATATTCAGTTCACAACAGCATATATAATATAGATATATACAGAATGCTTAACGGTTAGTCACACACCACGAGACTGTTATGTGTGGTCTTCTCCGATTGACAAGTCTCAACAGCGCACTCTCTCGTTAAAATCCGACAATCTCAAATTGTACTTCCAAATTGTCAATGGATTTGCTGACGAACAGAGCTTAAGAAATAAAGAAAAAAAAAACTAGATTAAAATCTTGGCGTATCTATGGACAAAAATCAGCAGCTTTATTTCCATACTCGTTTTACGCTAATAACGTGGAATTGTTCTCTTGTCCTGGTCGTACTTTATCTTTGGTTATCTCTCTTTTCTTTTTCACTGTCTGTTCTCTCCACTTCTGTCTCTCTCTCTCCACCTCTGCGCAACAAACTTCTTCAATTCCGAAGTTCAATCAGTAAACCATAAAAAAAACAATGGAATGATTGCTGCGTATCTTGATCCTGACAATGTCGTTTTTATTCCTTTTCCATCTTTACTCTCGCCACATCTCTCCATCTCCCTCTTTCTCTCTCTCTTTCTCTTTCCTACTCTATCTATCTAGCTATCTATCTCAAGTCGGAAGTTATCTCAAACCTTCACCTTCGATGTGTGTTTCCGTAATAATAAACTAAATCGTGTTTTTAGCAGCCTGTATACGAGTCGGTTTATTGATGTTAATAACTGTACATGTTGAAATTCATATTCGATATCTTCAAAACGACAACGTCATTAGCTCTTTCGTTTTTTTTTGTGCCGGAAAGGTCAAAATAGAGAGAAAACTAAAAACTATACACGCACGATTGCAAAACATAAACTTTGGAATAACATTTTTTAAACTTCTTTCTTTCTGTTTTATTTTTTATATTTTTCGACGCCTTTGACCTTGTAATGTATAGCCTTGATGTACACCATTCATTGACGTATTTATCGGCTAAATAAAGAACAAGAATAAGAACAAGAAAGGAGAGAAGAACAATAAAAAAAAATATATCATTTTTTTTTTAAAAACTTGAGTAGAAGTCAAGTAAAAGAAGAGTAATTACAGGGTTAAAAAGAGGTGACACTGAACAAATATGAACCAAAAAAATTGAAAGAAGTTTTGAACCATACCTCCTTGGAATTTAGTATGTAGTGAACCAAAATACCTGACCCCCCTTCCCCCTCCCCACCCAAAAAAATGGAAAGAAAGTGCGGTTTACTTTGTATAAGAAAGTTAAAATATTTGAGGAATTATTGTAAGGATGACATGAAGTGTACTCTCATGGTAGGCTGTCATATCAACCGTGTACAGTCTATTGTAAGAATGATAGTTTCAAATCAGTCCATGCATATTATTGAGCACAAAATCATAAGTCCATTGTATAGCAACCACCGGGAATGTAATAACCGTCGTTTTTTTTTTTGTATAGCAAACCCAGCATTCTTGAGGGGGTGAGGGGCTGGGGGGGTAGGTGTGGTGGGACGGGATAGGGGAAATGGAAATTGGTGGAGAAGGGATTAGTGCTAGATAAAGTTACACACAGGTACAGCTGTACACGGGCTACATATTTCTGTCGCCCGCTTATACCAATCCTGCAAATCCCCATCAGATCAAGTCAACTCGTCCCACCCCTTTCACCCCGTTTCACAAGTACTCCTGTCACCCCTGGTACCCGGCGCACCCGCCCTAACATAGAGGACCCCATGGATGATACCTATAATGTCATTATTGTCCTTGCAAAAATTGTTGAAGACATGCGTTGAGGACATGTCATTTATGGCCAAAAAGCAGCATCCCATTCGTTTTTTTGTATATAAGTATTAGGTAATTCCTTGAGGGGAGCTGGCCTATACCGGTAGCCTATTTGTATACTGTACTTGTATACTTGCTTCGAAAGAGTAAGAATTCACTCTCTGCGAGTGTCCCATGTTGATCCATCTTCTTGAACAAAAAGTGAATTTCACTCTTACCGAAGAGTGGTTTTACTCAAAAGTTACCTCTAAACAACAGGTTATTTTCTCTCTATTTCTCTATTTATAGTTCAATTAGTACGAGTTCTGTCTTCTATCTTAGAATCTATACGATACGCATGTATAGCGAAAAAATGGTGGCGCTACGTCAGTCATATAAATGTTTTCGTCGGTGTTGAAATTATGTTAATTGTCCATAACCCCATATTCTTCATGAATAACAAACTATTTAGTTGAGTCCAAATATCAAAAAGTACTGTTTTATTCTCAAAATAGAAGGATGCTTTGAGGTTCCCAATGTCGCACGTACTCGCGTGTCCTATAACATGATTCTGGTCAGAACAGCCGATATAACCACAAATGCGCATGCGTTATACCTCTGTACATTTTTGCCTCTCGCGGAGGAACTGCAGGCACGACACAGAACTTTCTCTTATCATTTCTGGTTTTGCATCCGACATCATGCCTTAAATGATAAAAGAGACTTTGAAATTATTTCCTCTGTCAAGCGTTCGTCATAAGGAATGAATGGTTGATCATTTTGAGTTGATTTTGATCAAGTTTACTAGTTTGAGTATAAGCCAACTTTCATTTGATAAAATTGTAGGGTAACTTCCCAAATTTTGAAATGTCCACGTATAGCTCTTTTACTGTGAATACATATATGCTTCTATGAAAAGTATATACCTGAATGACAAAATTGATTCAAATTATATTTTTAGCTCATTTACCCATGAACCTTCATTTGGTGCAAAATTATAGGCAATTATTGTCGCAATTTTATCATTTGAAACCTTAATTTTGTTGGTTGGGGGGGAGGGGTGTTGGTAATACTCGTTAACAGTTGGAAAAATTTGCCAATCGAATTCAGAAAGCTGCTATGAACACTTAACATATAAACGCGTTTGTCTAGGAGCTGACTTTGCGCATGCGCAGGTCGATAGCCACGCCATGTTGGTGATATATACCAAACATACGTGGACGTACTAAAGTATTACCCAAAAGAGCCTATAAAGGGGACAATGACCCTATATTGAAAGTGTGTATCGTGTTGTGTGTCACGCCTTTTGTATCTTGAAGTGAATCTATTCTAAGAATCCAACATCGTTGCCTTTATATTGTATATACGCGCCATCATAGATCTGTACTCATCCTTGTGCGAGAAGGCATTTTGTACTTTTTTTTTTTTAAATATTTATAGATTTTTCTAATGTCAGATTTTTGAACTCGTACTCTCGCTTAGAGCATTGTACTCTTACTGGTATTCGTGGTGAGATGTTGTACTAGTACGCATACCAAAATCGGGGAAAAAATCTGCTTGTACTTTTACGTTATTCATACTGGTGTCGGTACTCAGACCATAAATCTGGTGAACACACCGTACTTTTTCTTCCGTATCTATAACTGTAAAGTTCAAAAGCAAGAAAAAAAAAATGACAAATTACAAAAATCTTTTCTATATACATGAATATCGACATCAAATTCACACTGCTTTACTTTCTTGCAAATATATAACATACACGATCGATTCAGACAATGTCATCATCATGTGGCCTGTCAAATAGAGAGAGAGAGACATTGCCCAATAATTCGGAAATGAGGTAGACGTATGAATGAATCATAAATTATGACCGTCAGTGGCGGGAGAGGGGGTATTACCAGACCTGTTCATGGAAGAAAGACCAGCGGGAACAAATCAGTTTCTTCAAGGGTGGAAGGATGCAATTAGGTTTAATTTAAGTGTGTGTGTGTGGGGGGGGGGGGGGTTGGGAGGGGGTGGAGGTTGTGTCCGTGGAGCAATTGACCCTGGCCTTGTATATTCCCCTCTCACCCACGATCCAACGCCTCTGTATATACTTTCATTGCAGTCATAATTCAGTGTTGGGAGGGGTGTCTCTTTCTTTCTCCCCCCAAGGGGGGGGGGAGACTTCTTCAAATTAGCTTACAATTTGTTCCATTCGCACGGTAGGTCGTAGACAATGGCGGCTTTCATGAACTTGTACAATATGCACAAATCCAGTTAAAGTGTTGGGAAAATGCTAATTAGCGCCCAGTTTGCATATAAGTCCCAATATCATCATATAACAATTAAACTCTAAAACAAACAAAAATAAAATTATCAGTCAAATAAGTCATGAATTAATCATGAACATACTCTATAATCGAAGCAAATAGCATTTAATTTGCATATACAAATAAATATGGGCGAAAAGTGTTGTTGTCATGAAATCTCATCTCTGATTGTTTTCAGCTATATAAATACAACTTTTCCAGCGAAAAATCAAAGATAAAATTCAATATTGTCCCTTCGAAACATTACACTGACTAAGGGATTTCGTGTATGGGTTTACAAGGAATATGGCTTTTGTAAATTTTATATATAAACAAAACAAAAAAATTAAAAAAATCAATTTTAAAAACAAATATTACCTTAACATCTCACATTGAAAGCTCTTAATCATTTCAAGTACTATATTATACAAAACATTATAAAAAACCAATTACGACTGAAGCTTTATTCAAACAGTTGAAATTTATCACTGATATTTAAGTTTTATTAGGATAAGCAATTCTATTGACTTCCTTACACTATATATTATCCATCGCTTCGAGGCATCTCATGCACTTAGCTGTATTTATATATATCTATCTATCTATCTATCTATCTATCTATCTATCTATCTATCTATCTATCTATCTATCTATCTATCTATCTATCTATCTATCTATCTATCTATCTATCTATCTATCTATCTATCTATCTATCTATCTATCTATCTATCTATCTATCTATCTATCTATCTATCTATCTATCTATCTATCTATCTATCTATCTATCTATCTATCTATCTATCTATCTATCTATCTATCTATCTATCTATCTATCTATCTATCTATCTATCTATCTATCTATCTATCTATCTATCTATCTATCTATCTATCTATCTATCTATCTATCTATCTATCTATCTATCTATCTATCTATCTATCTATCTATCTATCTATCTATCTATCTATCTATCTATCTATCTATCTATCTATCTATCTATCTATCTATCTATCTATCTATCTATCTATCTATCTATCTATCTATCTATCTATCTATCTATCTATCTATCTATCTATCTATCTATCTATCTATCTATCTATCTATCTATCTATCTATCTATCTATCTATCTATCTATCTATCTATCTATCTATCTATCTATCTATCTATCTATCTATCTATCTATCTATCTATCTATCTATCTATCTATCTATCTATCTATCTATCTATCTATCTATCTATCTATCTATCTATCTATCTATCTATCTATCTATCTATCTATCTATCTATCTATCTATCTATCTATCTATCTATCTATCTATCTATCTATCTATCTATCTATCTATCTATCTATCTATCTATCTATCTATCTATCTATCTATCTATCTATCTATCTATCTATCTATCTATCTATCTATCTATCTATCTATCTATCTATCTATCTATCTATCTATCTATCTATCTATCTATCTATCTATCTATCTATCTATCTATCTATCTATCTATCTATCTATCTATCTATCTATCTATCTATCTATCTATCTATCTATCTATCTATCTATCTATCTATCTATCTATCTATCTATCTATCTATCTATCTATATATATATATATTTATATGTGTTTATATATAAATATATATATCTATATATATATATAAATACATATACATATATATACACATATATATAAATATATATATATATATATATATATACATATACATATATGTAGTAGTAAAGTGAAGTGGGTTAATATTAGACGAGAAACGTCTATATAAGTGAAGTAAACGAATCACAATTTATTATTTAAGAAAGAATCATTGATTGCTCAATTCAGATCACTAATGGGTTCAATGATGTTGAATATTTTCATGACTTAAAGAAAAACAAAAACTTAAATAAATAAATGAAAACAAATAAACAAAAAAGACAGCCTCTGGGCAGTGGCAAAAAAGAGGAAGCTTGTCTATTTTGGCAAGGATTTTCTTAATCGATTTTTTTCCTTTAAAATCATACAAATGATATTTTTGGGGACGACGTGTGACAAGCTAAGTGTATATAGCGAAGGATATAATATAAGTGCTGAGAGCTGTCTCGATTATAACTTAAATATTAAAAATTATTGATTTATTTATTTAATGGACACCATTAAGCCATCATCCATATCTAGTTTTTTTTTTTCCTTTCCTTTTCTGTCAGAGACTTATCCAAAAGAAAGAAAAAACACACATATAAGGCTTTTTGGTTTTACTAAAATATTTACCTCTATTTTTGGGGGGCGGGGGGGGGGGGGGGTGTTAAATGATTGACATGATAAAAATAAATTAATCTAAAAGATCTTAATAAAGAACTAGTGACTTGGTCTTTCCAAGAAATAAAGACTTACTAGAAATTGCGATTCATAAACGAACTTTAACATAAAAATAAATAACGATATAAGGAGAAGTCGAAACTTTGACATAAATATTTATTTTATTTTATTTTCTATCATGTCCCTTATGGGCTATACAGGGCTCCTCCACCTTCAAAACGTTATCGTCAATGTTGAGAAATGCAAACGCTCCTTAGATCTGCTCATTTTACAGCGACTGCCTGATCCTAGTCTCCGATTTCCAGTCGTTTCATGTAAGCCAGTCAACTTTGTATACCTTAGCTCATTGTATTAAATGATACATAATTAATAAACAACCAATATTTCCATGTTATTCCGCGACCTTTTAATGTTATTTAATGTATATATATATATATATATTGTTATTTAATGTATATATATATATATATATATATATATATATATATAATTTGGTATATATAATTTGGTCAAGTTTGTCTTATAGATGAAATCTTTAAGCTCTTGAACCCCATCGTCATGGGGGAATAAACAAAAATAGACGACATTAAAGGCTTAACACGTCAGTTATATATTACAGGCTCAAGGATCAGCGATGTTATAGCGCATTGATGTGATTCCTGATTTCACTTGCAATAAATAAATTTAAAAATAAATTTAATAAAAGGGAGTCGGGGGGGGGGGTCGGGAAGCTTCTCTAAATTTAGTCAGACGCAACTGCTTGTATTACCATGACCTTTACGTTACACGACTGCTTCTGTAACATCCAGTTAAATATAATATCTAACTGTCGACGGGCGTCCAAAACAAGTCCGAAGTGATGACACTTTGTGATCTATCACTTCACAGTAGTATTTGATACACCGTAGGGCTCGTCCAATCAGGTACTTAACGGATGTTAATATGCATATATGAATATTCGTTTATATCACTCACTTAGGCCAATACTATATATATATATATATATATATATATATATATATATATATAGTTATATATATATATATATATATATATATATAGTTATATATATATATATATATATAGTTATATAGTTATATAGTTATATACGTATGTGACTATAAATTTGCAATTTCTTTATCGTCATTTATCATTGAACATAATCATAGAACAGTCCTCTCTTAATAAAGACGAAAGGCAAAGTAACTTAATTTCTTTCCTCTTACCCTTTTCATATTTTTTGCAAAGTATTGTAAATTTGACGCACGCACTGATAGGAACCGTCTCCCGTTTTTTACTTTTTTATACACAAAATTTACTACTGCGGCATTTCACACCCAACCAAAGATAAGCGTTAAGTTATGCGATCCCACAAGTAGACCTGACATGTTTCAATTATAGTCAACGAAACTCAACAAGAAAAGATAACATTAAGGTTGATGAAACTTGCTTTGGATTGCAATATGTCTAACTGACGCAGGCCTTCTATCGATGAGACTGCTAAATTAATATTTTTAGACAGTTCTCGTCAGGTACGTGTGGACCCCAAGACATATAAGAAACATCAAATATGATAGTGAACGAAAATCTAAAGGGCAATGCCTTGCTGATGTTTTGCTTTCTCTGTCGGCTTGAAGATGTCTGGACAGTATATATTCTATACGATATGATTGATCGATGCGATGAATAGGTAATGGGCATATTGCCCAATGAACGCCAAATGGGAAATATGTTATAGCGTTTGTGTTTTTTGCAAGTTTTATAAGTAAGCTTCGTTCTTTAATGTAACACGTTCGCTTATATGGAAATGACAGGATTGGAAAGGTGGCACGCACAATTTCTCCATCACCGAATGGAGACCTATAGTTACTAAGTTCCTATGCTGATGTGTAAATTCTTATAAAAATACGTTATAGTATATGATACGTTATGAAAAGGTATCTATCTATCTATCTGTCTGTGTGTCTGTCTGTCGGTAAGGAAGGTCGTAATTCCACTGTAGGCGTTTGACACCTGTATCGAACAATACTAGTTCTGTTTTAGTGACATATTTGCGCCACTCTAGAGATCAAACATGATGCTAACCAACTCGAAATCATTTGTGATTCTTAAAGCCGGATCTCGAAAGTGATACTTTGAACATACTTGATGTTAATGAAATGGAGGTAAACGACAAAGGCAAATGAATATATATAATTGAAAATCGTAATGAGTTGGAAAATCAAGAACAGTGAAAAAACTTCCAGCCTTCACCGGAATTCGAACCCGGGCCTTCCGGTTTGTACGCGGACACCTTAACCACTAGGCTATGGACGCTGATTGTATGTCCAGAGGTTCGAAACTGGTAAGCAAGGTCGTGATTCCACTGTATAGGCGTTTGCACCTGTATCGAACAATACTAGTTCTGTTTTAGTGACATATTTGCCTAACTCTAGAGATCAAACATGATGGTAACCAACTCGAAAATCATTTGTGATTCCTAAAGCCGGATCTCGAAAGAGATACTTTGAACAGACTTTATGTTAATGAAATGGAGGTAAACGACAAAGGAAAATGAATATATATAATTGAAAATCGTAATGAGTTGGAAAATCAAGAATAAACTTCCAGCCTCCAACCGGGATTCGAACCCGGGCCTCCCGGTTTGTACGCGGACACCTTAACCACTAGGCTATGGACGCTGATTGTATATGTCCAGAGGTTTGAAACCGGTAAGGAAGGTCGTAATATATATATATATATATATATATATATATATATATATATATATATATATATATATGTATATATATATAGATAGATAGAAAGCTAGACAGATGGATGGATGTAATGATACCTTAAACGTGACTTGGTCTAAAAGGGCTTCATAACTTTAAAAATGATACATCTAATGAGTTTATTGATTGATGTTTTATTACTATTATCGGTTCATCGTGCTTGGCTTTATGCCACCCCCTTTTTCTCGTGTGTTTACTCGTTCTTTTAAAGGTAAGTTAAGTTTGGAAGAAGTAATTTGATTTGTAGATGGATGATTGCGGAGGTGCAGAGGTATGGTATCTGGGATGGGAGAACAAATTTTGATTAGAGGGCGCTGCCTTATATGTACGTTTATCATCATGTTTTTTTTTGGGGGGGGGGGTGGGGTGTTGTGAATAAATAGTCCCCGTTGAAAGTAAATTTGATGTTTGATGAGCCTAAATATGCGAGAGGCGAATTTTTCTAAACCTAATAACGTATTACATTAGTATTACTAATTCATTCGGTTTCTCAGTGATTTGGGGGGGGGGGGGGGAGGGTAGCTGCTTCAAGAGAATTTTTTTCCCAATCCCGTCACCATTTAATTATACTTTGTTATACGTACATTTCAATATCAATCACATAAAATAACACAAGGAAACTATATTGACCGACTTACCGAATTAAAATTTATAACCATGCACAGCAACCGGTTACCAATGCTTTTTACTTTGTTAGTTTTAACTAACGTATGTTTAAATTTTGAAATGAGGAGAAAGGTATTTCATATGTGCTGTGTAGATTGATATATATATATATATATATATATATATATATATATATATATATATATATATATATATATATATATATATATATATATATCGTAAAATATACATCGTTACAGATACAGCCAAGAACGATTTGTATGCAGAGGCAGGGGCATAAAGTAATTGACATTATCCCTCAGGCATGTTTAAATATTCATAAGTACTTGTTATATATTCATGACCACTTGACCCAACATTTTCTCTATAAGAATTTGACAAAACTGCATAAAAGCGTTATTTTATCTTAAAAGCTTATTTAGTTGTCATAGATTAAGTCAATTTTCCCATATCCGTGCGTCAAGTGGTTTGCCAAAGGGGGATCTATATGAATGATCCACTGAAAAAAAAATAATATTGAAAGAAAAAGAAAGCCTATTTTAGGTAATGGTATTATTGACTTGATGTCCAACAGTGAAGACCAACGTATCCAGTTTGATTCATAAATGTTTAAGTTTATTGCGACATGTGAAGTTTCCAAGAGCAGCCCCCTCAAACCACCAAGGACTGTAATTTATAAATTCAACTTTAAAAACTGTTTGTTGTTGAACTAAACAGTTCCCTTGAATAGAGTTTTTTTTCATGTTGCCTTGAACTTTGTATAAAGACAGTGGCCTTTTTTTGAAGTGGTGGGGTGAGGGGAGGTGGGGTTGACACTGGGGATAAACGTTACTATGAGGAGGTTGAAGGTATAACCGCAAGCATGTCCCAACTGAAGGGTATTCGACTCATCGAACGTCCTATCGTGGGAAAATCGCGGATAGTCGGACAGCGCGCGTATATCCTTATACTGACTATACCACTGATCAAAGCATGTCAGGGTTAATTCTCGTCGGGCCTCAGTCGGTGAAACTCAGTCGGTGAAGCATGTCTAGCCTTTACCTGACTGCATGGTAGTCGACAATGTGCGGTGGTTCTCAACAAATGTGACCAAAAACGATATAAATAATTGTGCATTATGTCTTGAACGAGCCTCGGTAAGTTAACAGAAAACTGTCCTTCAAGATAGCATACTCTATTTACAAAAAAAAAAACCATTCCCCTTTGACCTATACATTAATTCGTCGAATTAATGAATCCTTTTAGAAGTTGGCACTAAGTTTAGTGCTCTATATCACTAGACAGCTGACACATTGGGGGCCATTAATTTTTTCGTTTTTATCGAATAATTCGATTTTTTTCCCGTATCATGCATGACCATGTAGAAGTTGTAACTAAGAAAGTTTCAAGTCACTTATAAACAAGCCTCTTAACTCTCACCGGCAAACCAATTTCTTACGCTGCTCTTTATACAGACCTTATTCAAAAGTGGTCTAAAAACTTGTCTCAATTGCCCAAAGTTTTGCATCTCGTGTATACTTTCAATTCAAGCTCTTTAACATCCTAGCCACCAAAACAAAAAAACCAAATTGTCTTTAATAACTAATTTGATCTAATTAGATTTTCCCTGTTATTTTTTTTGTTATTGTCACTTTTCCTGCGAACCTGCGCGGATTGTTATAGACTTTATTATATGGAGTAGTATTAAAGCACCTTTTGTGTGTGCTCTCGACAGTCGTTCAGGGTGCGGGGGTTCAGTTTTAATTAAGACGATGGGTGTTGTTGTCAGCAACTAGGTCACGTCTGTCTAGTTGAGATGTATATTCAATCGGGCAGTGTCCTAAGCCATCTTCTGATCAGATGATGTAGTTAGATATAACACCTGCCGTACAAGAGGTAGAAAAATACCATACATACCTAATGAGACATTACTAAACAACGAGGTTTAAGAGTCCGTTATGGTGGGGAACGGTGGGGAAGGGGAGGGGGGTGGGGGTGGAGGGAATGTTGAGGGTAGAGTATAGTGGTTATAGGAAAATAGGTCTATGATAAGAAAACACCCCTCTATTTTACATCAAGGAGAGGCTTTAGGTCCTTACATGCATTTAAAACTGATACCGTATGAGGTGCAACATTGTCCCCCCAAAAAAACCATTGTACCCAAATGAAGTACAACATTTATATAACTAAGATATATTTAAGCTGCTTATCTACTGCAAATAACCTGTAGGTAATTTGATAAAAGTCAGAGGGCATGACGTTTCAATCCTGGCAGGGTGAACTTAAAGCACCCCCCACCCCACCCCCTTGATCTGTTTCTTTTATATGTGTTATTAGTCTATTTTCGTTCCAGCATAACCTCTGATGAAGATCCTGCTTGGATCGAAATACCAGGCCCTCTGCATTATAATATATATTTTCTGGTAAGAAAAAAAAAACTTTTTGCTTTCTTTTTCAAATAAAGAAGAAGCAATAATTTACGTTATGGAGAATATCAACTTACTGTAGCACGTGATCTTTATTAAGATTGAAAAGCGGGAAAAATCCCAACGTTTTCTGACATTTTGTGTTTTTTCATTTCTTTTTGTGTTGTTCACTTCAAACGATGAAAGTAAACATTGTACACAAGACGGAGTGGTATAAGTAAACGTGTATGTCAATAATTTCGTCTCGATTTTCACTGAAGCCAGCATTTACAAACCTTCCCGATCCTCTAACGAATAAACGCTGCTAGTATCCTTAATTGGGACACATACCGTAAGTAGGGTGGGTACTGTCGATGTCTTTTCAAAACAGGTATATATATATATATATATACACATTTAGAATCTAAACAGGAAAAGTCTGTTATTTTCTTTAGAATATTGGTGAAACGCAAGGTGATAGTTGCTGTATAGAGCTAAGTTTTATCTTCAGCAAATCACTAATCGGAAATTCTTCCCATGTTTTCACCCGTAAATTTGTTGAATAATTTAAGACGTGACTTGTGTGTTTATACCTATAGCAGGATACCTAGTTATAGAGGCAGACTACCGATGACTAATGAAGACTCTCCTTGACACAGTTCTTTGATAAGTTGATTCGGTGAAAGGTCACAGTGTTCCCTTATTGTGTAGATTAGATCAGATCAAACCTTAGGCCTATATAACGTCTTAATGATACATACATAGATGAATGTATATGTATGTATATATATATATATCGTATATATATATCGTATATATATATCAGGCGCGTATCCAGGGGGGGCGTTGGGGGCGCGCGCCCCCCGGGTAAGAAAAGTTTAGTTTAGTTTCTAAGATGCATGTACATAAAAGCATTGGTCGACTTAGGAATTTTCACCCAACTCCCTCAACATGTAAAAATAGTTGAAAGTTCCCAAAAATTAACATAATCAACTGTCTGATTGCAAAATTTGGCAAAGATTCAACTCTACGCGCAGCATTAACTAAAATCTCTTGTATGGATACGTAAATGATCTGTTCATGGTTACTTTAGTTTCAATAACAAAAAATCATATTACAAGAAACATGATAAACGTTATATGTCATATGAGCTTTGCAACTTAAAAATGCTGGTATATAAAGAGCATTCTAGTACTTTTCCAACAAGTAAAACTTACTATCAGCGCTTTGGTAGGGTTATGATATAATACTATAAAGCACAATGGATCAATACTTATACATCCTCAAGTAAGTTGAAGGATCTTGAATATTTGGTATTAGCCAGTTAAGAAATTAGTTTCCTTCTCTTTTCACATAAATACCCCACCTCTTCAACGTTTATAGTAAACATCATTTTATAGCTAAAGTTAAATCATAATCAACTGTCGGTTTTGAAGACAATTACAAAGATACAACTCTTCCTGTAGTCACCCATATATAAGCAGCATTTTCATAATCTGCTGCAGATAATAGTTTAATTTCAATTAAGAGTCAACAATCAACCAGTACCAAATAAAGAAATGAAGAATGAAATGAACCGATATAATCTTCTTGACAGTGGCGTCGCCAAGGGGGGGGGGGCCCAGGGGGGCACGTGCCCCCCTGGAAAACCTAGTGCCCCCCGAGTGCCCCCCCCCCATCTGAGATTTGGGTTGGTAAAAAAATATATATATATTTTGTTATATTCAACTCCCATCTTCTGAGTTGGTTTTTCATAAGGACAAAGAAGCACAGTAATTCGTATTTTCTTCAAATGAGCTGCGAATAAATGAAAAAGTTTATCCTTGAACGTCGGGTATCGAAGTCGTAACCCGCGCCATCACAACAGGTGTCGATATTTACATTGAATGTGTCAGTGCTCACGCCATACCAGCGGATATACACGTCCGCTTCGCGAGCTACATGACTGTGAGAAGGGAGGGTACTGCAATATGTTGCCTTGGTCTGAGGTTGACAGGTTAGGAGCTGACGAAATGTGAGAATGTGAGGGTCCGAAGGCACCATACTTGCCTATATTTGTGGACCCATATATTAACCCTGTTGTGTAGGGGGTGCAGAGGTCATTTGAGGTCAGATGCTTGTAGGAACAAATGGCGAATGTTCACACCTGCATAATTAGCCATACTCGATGTGTGATCAAACTTTGGATTGCATGGTGAGATCCCTGATAGGAGCCAATAACGATGCTGGAACCTGTTACATCTTAATAGATAATGGGCGAAAACGAGAAGGACAAGAAAGGAGTCGGGGGTCATGCACACATTAATTCAACAAATGTAGGTTCTGTTGATATAGGGTTAGACATAATATCGACAGCATGTGGTTCATATCCTCTGCAAAATTCTGCGCCTTGTTAAAATCATTACCTCAAAAATAGCAATTTCTGGAGATATCTTCAGATCGAATTTAGCATCAAATGTGGCAGCATTTTGCATCTAGCCCATCCTCCGTATGCGAAAATTTTCCAAAGGGGAGGGGGGCAGTGGCGGCGGAACCGGGGGGGGCTTGGGGGGCTCAGCCCCCAATGAAAAAGTTGAGGGGCAAATGCATGATAAGCCCCCCCCCCCCCAATATTTACCAAGGCTCCGAAACGTGCATCTGCCCATTTTTTCAATGCATACTTGTCGATCTGTCCGATGCATCCGTATACTATATAGGTGTAATAATTTTAGTAAATGCTGGGGGGGCCCTCGGCCCGTCCCCTGGCTATAGACCACATTGTCACCCCAACCGCGTCTTCAAGCCCCGTGAAAAGTGGAAGCAGTGAGTGTGAGTACCGGTAAGCGCAACACAACTTCGTCTTAGGCCAATGACTTGCTTTATTTCAGCCAGTTCTCCAACGTCCCCTTACTACACTCAAAAACGTCTTTGCGAGTACACTACGAGTAATAGCTACTCTCTTAAAACACCATCGAATATACAAATTACAATGTTTTTACAGACTTTTACGTGCAATCTGAGAAATTGCAGACTTGAGACCCATATTTTAGGGCTAGGTATTCGCAGCATAAAACACTCGGGAAGTGCCGTTTCCGGCCATCTGGGGGTTTGAAAAACCCAAAATTTTCTTGTACGCTCCGCGCCAACCGATGGTGGCGCTCCGCTTAGATAGTCTCTACACATTAGCTCCCCCCAATAATTTTCCCGTTCCGCCGCACCTGGAGGGGCACCCCCTCCCCTTACACCCCTCCCCAGGACGGCAATCCGTATCCACCTAAGTGCCCCCATCAAATGCTGGTGCCCCCCTGTGCCCCCCCAAACTGAAAAGTCTGGTGACGCCACTGCTTCTTGAAAGAAAATGGAAAAATAGTGAACTTTGTGACCTGAAACATATTTGTATTAACAGGCGCGTATCCAGGGGGGCGTTGGGGGCGCGCGCCCCCCGGGTAAGAAAAAGAGGAGAGGGGGAAAAAGAGAAGAAAAAAGGGAAAAAAGAGGGGGAAAAGAGGAGGAAGGAGAGGAAGGAAGGGAAAAGAAAAAGAAGAAAGAGAAAAAGGAGAAAAGGACGAACCTACCACTTCTTGAGATTGTTCCCATGTGCATGAAAACGCGCGCCCACAACCCTACGCCCAACCCCTCTCATCACTGCCCGATGAGTTACGAAACTAATTAATGACCTTTGCCCGTAGT
Organism: Apostichopus japonicus; assembly: GCF_037975245.1. NCBI lineage: Eukaryota > Metazoa > Echinodermata > Holothuroidea > Aspidochirotida > Stichopodidae > Apostichopus > Apostichopus japonicus. Next base: position 20,659,286 of record NC_092567.1, read on the forward strand.
ACCAGACCTTGACAAAATCCGGCAACACACAACTTCATCGATAACAAGTGACTGGGTTGTGTATTAATTACGTCTGGAGGTCGTGCACTGACCTACATGGAGTGTGACCACTCCCGATTTTGCAAATTCCAAGATCAGGTCCCGAAAAATGCTAAGGACACTGAACTGTATGGATATCTAGTAATATCTAGGTATGAAAATCCCAAGATCTACCCTAAACTGAAGGCAGATAGAGAACCGAGGCCTTCAGTATGTAATTAACTCGAAACTGTGCATCTTTCGAAATGAAAATAATGTGGGGCATCGCACAATAAACAGATAAAAGTTATTTATTTCAGTCTTGTTTTCAATTACTCGAATTTGTAAAGCATACAGCAGATATCACATCATATCAGTGAGCATGAAAATGGCGTTCCAGGATGAACAACCTCCAAACTGTATATGTGTAGTGTTCAGTTTCGGAAAAATATGGTAGTTTTTCATTCCATTCAACGAAGTTTGATAGTATAGCCGTTATAAGAGGTTTTGATATTTGTACACCAATAAATAAACTGTGTCTGAATTTTCGAAAATTCCCTGACCACCATTCTTCATCATACTTCCCTCTACTCGTGCAATTTTGACCGGTCTGTTAGGGGTTGAAGGAGGTTTTTCTATATTGGTGTCCATAGATGAAATTTGTGCAACATTATGGGTATTTTTGGAAGAGAATTTATTCACGAGAGTTGTGAATTTTCCAATTCTGAACAAATAATGGGCTTAAAACCTTGAAAAATGGTGCTTACGGGTATTGTGGGCCGCGACGTAGAATCACCTACAAACAGCAATGATCCACAGGAGATGCAATGAGGTCGAACAGGATGTGTGACTGGTGACAATCTTCAAAAAGGTTATGGATGAAAAAAACTATTAGGAAATTCTTGGTTATCAGGCAAAAGTGTACATTTGGTTGGTCATTTCAAGCCCGAGAAGTGCCATTTCCGGTAATCTGGGGGGTAACAAAACCCGAAATTTTCTTGTACGCTGCGCGCCAACTGATGGTGGCGCTCCGCTTAGATAGTAATTCGCGCCCCCCGGGTTAGAAAATCCTGGATACGCCCATGTATATATATATATATATGTATATATATATAAAGTAATATTATAAAAAAAAAACACGCATGCTCAAAAAGAAAATATTATTGGACAAAAGCAGAAAATTAAGATATGACTCATAATTGACAAATAAATTCTGTTTTAGAAAATTGTCTCATACAGTACTCCTTATTTGTCAATGATGAGTCATATTTTAATTCACAGCTTTTGTCTAATACAAATAATAATAAAATATATGTTTATATAGGCCTATAAATATATATATATATATATATATATATATATATATATATATATATATATATATATAATTGAAACGGTAATGAGTTGGAAAATCCAGAGTAAAAAAAAAGAGTAAAAAATCTTAAAATATTCGTCAGCGCACAGAAAAAAGAAAGGTCAATGTAATATTCAATATTTTCCAAGTACAAAGTTGTGTACTATATTATTGATTTCGATAATGGGTATGTGTGTTGAAACAAGGCAAACAAATCTATCGTAGGCAAAACAAAATCAATTATTTTTTAGAAGCAAATAGGATAGAAACGATGGCAATGGTTCATTTTTATAGGTGATGTTGCAATTTAGTGTCTTTAACGCATCATCTTCTTAAACTGATTTTTCATGATCATTTTGGCGGAATAATGAAACCTTAGAAGTTCAAAAGAATTATCTCTCACGTTTTATTCAGGTATGACGTATTCGAAAAGTACATGCAGAGATTTTGTGAATTTATGGAAAAACCGTTGACGTGATTAAGGCTGTCATTTGATAAAAAGATTGGCGAGACGAATGGGGTAAGGGGGAGGAGGGGGTGGGGGTGGATGAAGATAGCAATATAGGGAAGAAGAGAGGGTAGAACAGAAAGTAGGATGGACCCGGGGTAGGGTGCGACAGCAGGAAGGGTACGGACAGGGGGAAGGGGTGGGACAGACGGAAGGATAGGACAGAGGGAGGGTGAAGCAGAGGGGTGGGTTGGGAAGAATGAAGGCAGATACAGTGGGGAGAGTGGGATTGAAATGAAAGGTGGTACAAAGGGAAGGGTAAGACAGAACGAATGGTGTGGCAGAATGGGGGCTGGGACAAAGGGAAGGACACGGACTGGGATGGGGCAGTGGGAAGAGTTGGGCAGAGTGAAACTCTTCAATAAATTACGGGTGAAATCCAGTCTCCTGCAAAGTTATCAAAGTTGTTCATGTTAGTACAAGGAGTTGTTACAACTCCCTGATTAATGTGTGACGAAAAGCCTGAGGCAGTAACAAATAAGTTTGAGCAGTTTCGATGAGAATGTACGTGTGGGGTGCATGGGCAAGGGATTTACAGCCTCGTGTCCCCGGCATCAAGTATATGGGGCCAAGAAAATATGGGATGGCGAATAATGTATTTTAATATATATATAATATATAATATATATATTTATTTATATGTATATATATATATATATATAATATAATATATATATATATATATATATTCATTATATATATATATATTTATATATATATATATTTATTTGCCTTTGTCGTTTACCTCCAAGTCTGTTCAAAGTATCTCTTTCGAGATCCGGCTTTAGGAATCACAAATGATTTCGAGTTGGTCAGCATCATGTTTGATCTCTAGAGTAAGGCAAAATATGTCACCAAAAACAGAACTAGTATTGTTCGATACAGGTGACAAACGCCTACAGTGGAATTACGACCTTCTTTACCGGTTTCGAACCTCTGGACATACAATCAGAGTCCATAGCCTAGTGGTTAGGGTGTCCGCGTACAGAGCGGAAGGCCCGTGGTTCGAATCCCGGTGGAGGCTGAAAGTTTTTTCACTGTTCTTGATTTTCCAACTCATTACGATTTTCATATATATATATATATATAAATGAAAATCGTAATGAGTTGGAAAATCAAGAACAGATAAAATAAAAACAGTTAAAATATATATATATATATATATATATATATATATATATATATATATATATATATATATATATATATATATATGTGTGTATATATATATTTATTTATTTATTCATATATATATTGTGCTAGATTGTTTTGTCTGTATCATGTTGAAACAGATGGCGTTCCATATTAAACAAATTCCAGTTTGCACAACAGTGTTTTAACGTTAATATTTGTCCTTAGGATGACTATACACTATACCTCAGTCGCCGCTAACAGCCTCACTACATGATAATCTCTCTTGAATAAATGATGCTGATGGATACATCATTCTGTCGATTAATTTACTGTCAGGTTTCGTTGACCTATCACTCATAGCTAGCCTATTATTATAAGACTTGATTAAACCATTGAAAGATAGTTGATAAAGAATATGAAGTGAGGAAAAGATCAAGAGACGGACAGACAGACAGACAGACAGACGTAGAGATGGAGAGAGAGAATGATGTTATTACAAATTATGTAACCTATATAGCAGGGGCACACACTGGGGTATAAATTGTTTACCTTCTGAGCCATCCAACCGGCGACCAACCGTAGCCTTGAAACAAGCGGCATGTTTGTGGCGTCCAGGCGCGTAGCCAAGGGGAGGGCGAAAGGGTGCGACCGCCCCCACCCCCCCCCCCCTTGAGCATATTTTTGGGGTATGTTTTTATAATATCGCTAGTAATTTCAAGCTAAGATTAGCTTACAAGGGCTGGGAAGTGCCATTTCCAGCGATCTGGGAGAAATTTTCAGCCAAAATTTTCTTGTATGCGTAGCGCCAGCTCAAGTTATTATATATAGTTTTCAAAGCAGAATCTACGGCTCTAATAGTTTTGCCTACAGGTTCGCCCCTCCCTTGGCAAATTCCTGGCTACGCGCCTGGTGGCGTCGTACGAAACGTGTGTCCTCTCCAAGGTAGGAAATCGGCGCAATTGATATACGATAACTTGACTGCGCATACGGAAAGCCTCGGAACCCTTTTAGAGGAGACAACAGTTGTGATTTCATCGATTGCACACCGACAAATTTGAGTTTTTTTTTGTTTTGCTTCAATTTTTTGTGTGCAGCCATGCAGTTTTCTCCCCCAAATTTTCTTCCAATGGTAAAGTTATTGGCAATTTATTAGCTTCAATAACTGATGATCCCGAATGGCGCCCTAGAATTTACTATATACAAACTAGTCATAGTGCCGTAGGAAAGGTTGAATTAAAGTGGCATGTCCCTTGTCTCGTTCCCTTGAAGGTCGTTCCCGCCCCTATATATGTAACCCCCTTACACCACCCTTTGAGGGGTGAGTGGGGATTAGGGGGGGGGGAGGACAGTAGTGGCGTCACCAGACTTTTCAGTCTGGGGGGGGGGCACAGGGGGGCACCAGCATTTGATGGGGGCACTTAGGTGGATACGGATCGCCGTCCTGGGGGAGGGGTGTAAGGGGCCCTTTGGAAAATTTTCCCATACGGAGGATGGGCTAGATGCAAAATGCTGCCACATTTGATGCTAAATTCGATCTGAAGATATCTCCAAGAATTGCTATTTTTGAGGTAATGATTTTAACAACGCGCAGAATTTTGCAGAGGATATGAACCACATGCTGTCGATATTATGCCTAACCCTATCAATATAACCTACATTTGTTGAATTAATGTGTGCATGACCCCCGACTCCTTTCTTGTCCTTCTCGTTTTCTCCCATTATCTATTAAGATGTAACAGGTTCCAGCATCGTTATTGGCTCCTATCAGGGATCTCACCATGCAATCCAAAGTTTGATCACACATCGAGTATTTCTCAGTATGCAGGTGTGAACATTCGCCATTTGTTCCTACAAGCATCTGACCTCAAATGACCTCTGCACCCCCTACACAACAGGGTTAATATATGGGTCCACAAATATAGGCAAGTATGGTGCCTGCGGACCCTCACATTCTCACATTTCGTCAGCTCCTAACCTGTCAACCTCAGACCAAGGCAACATACTGCAGTACCCTCCCTTCTCACAGTAGGTCCGGATTTTCGGCATTTCACAGGCATCCAATTCACGAGAGGTAAAAGACACACACAGATAGCAGACAAACCAGTGGCGTAGGAAGGTACTTTTGAGTGGGGGGGGGGGCTGAAGACTGATGGCCGGCCTGGGGGTGGGTGGTGGAATTTTTTGCATTTCCAGGTAGCCTCAGATGCAATTTGGTGCAATATAGCACACTTCAACACCCACTCCATTTTGTAAACTTAATTTTGTATTTTCACCAGGCCTTAGATGCAATTTGGTGCTCCAAATGAGATTTTTTTTCTCATTTGGAAATGAAAAAGGGGTTTTCTGACTTGCGAAGCGGGGGGCGGAATGATACTTCCGCCCCTCCACATTTTTCACTGGGGGGGGGGCTGGCGCCCCCCAGCCCCCCGGTTCCTACGCCCTTGAGACAAACACTCTCACCCATATGACAAATGCACACAAGCAGCATGACATTTTAAGAAAACACGAATTACTGTGCTTATTTGTCCTTATGTAAAACCAACTCAGATGATGGGAGTTGAATATAACAAAAAAATATATTTTTTTTTTTACCGACCCAAATCTCCGATGGGGGGCACTCGGGGGGCACTAGGTTTTCCAAGGGGGCACGTGCCCCCCTGGCCCCCCCCCCCTTGACGACGCCACTGAGGTCAGACCTCAGGTCAGACACATACTGATGTGTTGCCTGCAATCGCCACCTCCTGATTTCCCCTACAGGTATGCTAACATTACGTGGCCTCAGCTGTCATGACATTTCAACTTGTTATGAGTAGGCCTATACGCCTGTGGTCTTATAGTGTTTTACTATATACATATTTTAATTTTGTAACGAAGTTAGCGAAGTTAGCGCGAAAGTTCTTCGAGGTGAGATATTTCACATCCGGTTGACACGCTGACGTCAAAGCTATATGTATTTTGTCAAGCTATGTATTTGTAAGATGGGAGATACGTTACCATGGGAACACAACTATGCCTATATATTGTAGTTACTTTTTTTTTATATTTCAATATATTCCGGGAATATGCGTACTATCGGAATAACTTCTGTTAGAACTGTGAGGGTTGAATATTTAATATGTGCATTGTCATTCACTTACAAATATTGTGAAACCGGATGGCACGTGGATGTTTGCATTGCTGTAGGATATATACTGATGCAATATTGACATGTAAATAATTTATAGTTTACTTTAGGTACCATGCCACAATACGGGGTAGGGTTCTATAAGTGTATACCTTTCCCAGAAAGGTTACTAACAACGGATAGCACACATGCAAACTTTATTTTTGGTTGCTGATGAAACAGGAAGTTACATTATTCCAAGTATCCTGGTGAATATATGTGCATGCAATATCTATGTATCGTTCAACTTTTTCCAGATAACCACATTTTGAAGTTGACACGCGCGATTTTGCACCAAAAGTGAACTTGAAGAAAACAGGTGTGATGTCATATATATGAACACTGAACCAATTTGTTATATGTGTTCCGTTTTCAAATGTATACAGCCAACTTTTTATTCTTCAAAATTTGGAGGCATTAACATCATATGAATACATGTCCTAACATAATGACTAAGATGTATAGGGATTAGGGAGACTTGTTGTTACATCGTAACATGCACAGTAAAATAACGTATCATGTGTATACGCACAAACAAACTATAAGGAATGCTAAAACTCAGGCGCGTAGCCAGGAATTTGCCAAGGGAGGGGCGAAACTGTAGATTCGGCATTGCAAACTACCTAACCGTAGCGCCACCATGAGCTGGCGCGAAGCGTACAAGAAAATTTTGGCTGAAAATGCCTCCCAGATCGCTGGAAATGGCACTTCCCAGGCCTTGTAAGTTGCATCTTAGCATTTTCTCTTTTGAAAATACTAGCGATATCATAAAAACATTTAAAAAAAAAAAAAATATGCTCAAGGGGGGGCGGCTGCCCCCTTCGCCCCCCCCCCTTGGCTACGCGCCTTTTAGTAAAACTTACTATTATATGTTGACTTGCAGAAGAAAAACCGTTGTTTACTCTGCATTAAATGTGTCAGGTTTACCTGGTGAGGGTCACCATAGAACTCCCAAACTTGCATTCATGCTCAAGATTGAGCTGAAATAATACCTTGGCAACCAACAGACCAGACTACGTATCTCGAACGACCAACCAAGGTTACCATTTTAAACCCATGTCAACCTACTTAGGTCTAAGTTAGTGAACATGGTTATACGTAGGTAAGCCTATACCTTTTAGGTAGGTTTAAAAAAAATAAACTCATACATTGTAGGCTATAACCACGTTTACCATCTTAGACTTACGTATATAGGCTTATATACTTATAACTTCTGCAAACTCAAGAATTCATCAGACGAAATAAGGTAAAGCAAATATAACAGCAAGGTGGTTCAATTAGTTACCTGGTGAAACTGGTAAGCAATTTCTTCAGCTCAAGATTGAAAATAAACTCACTCGATGAGGGGTTTCTGGGGTTGTGCGAGGAACGAGAAGGGGTGTGGTGCATAGAGCATTCTAAGTATTCTTTGCATAACCGGTTGAAGTACTTTCTGTGAACTCCTGTGTTCGTGTTCGCCTCAGTATGTCTTCGTTTATACTATTATACAGTGGTATCATGCTGTGATGACGGTGGTTGATTCGTTCACGATCGTCAAAGAATCTATATACACACTCGAGATGTTTGCAAGGCAGACTTGTCTCGCATGTTCTTTAACAATTAAGGACACTTCGTTGTACATTATGACTGAAGCAACTAACATCAACCACTTCTCCAGCACATGTCAGCAGTGGCGTCGCCAGACATTTCAAACTGAGTGGGGGGGGGGGGGGGCTGTCACAGGGATGGCACATCACTTAGCTATAGGGGCGCAAAATGTTTATTGTTAAATGCCGTCCCGGGGGTGTGGTCAAAGGGGAGGTGGTGTCACCTTCCCCTTTGAGAAATTATTTGATTAATTAAGGGTCCTTAGATGCAATCTGGTGCTATATTTTGCAACTTGAAGTAACTTTATGTTCAAGAATTTTCGGGCTTAGTCTGTCTAATATTTATGTTTTTAATTGAGGGGGAATAAAAAAAGTTATACAAAAAAATGGAAATTAACCCTTTTGCTGTAATAATGTTTTTAAATAAGAGTGTTGAAAATTGAAATTGAAATTCATGCAGGGTAGTAGTGACGTTTAAGCACTAGCGATTCACGTGTGACCTTGTTAGTGAGAAAACAACTGGTTATTTGTGATGGTGATGGAGTTTTTTTTTTTTTTTTTGGTGGGGGGGGGGGGCACGATTACTAAATAAAAAGATACTAAATACATACATTTATGTCAGAAACCGAAACAAACAGAAAAAGTAGCGAAATTTAGCGAATCATGTTAATTAAGCCCTGTTGGAAATTTCTCCTTTGGTTTATCCTGCCGTATGATATACATCATTCTCCATAACAGAAATATAACGCGGGTGTTGGGTGGGTGGGGGTGGGGGGGGGGGGCTAAAATGACTATAGCAGTTTTCATTTCTGAATTATATGTTCACAAATGGCGATAAAATATGGAATATACCATTTCGCGAAATGTGAATAAACCAGCTGCGGTGTTTACAGCTTGTTTGATGGAAGAAGGAAGAAGTCGCTATTTTACATATGGATTCAAGTATTTCAGGAACTGGAAGATCTTGACCGTAAAATGTACCTAATTATTCCATGAAAATCTCTATGTGGATTATTTTCTTGAAAAAGTAGATTATCCGGCAATATGTTAGGCTAGAGCCTAATATCTAATTTGTTCTCTGGAAACGAAGGAAATTTAACGTAGGCTGCGTACGTGTCACCATTTCCATACCGGATTAAATTCTTTAGGAAAATTCTTACGGATTTGGTGATATGAAGGTAAGAAAAATGTTATTGTTTTTATTTATGTAGGCTCGCGATAATATGTCCTATTGATTTTGGGTTTTTTTTTGTAGGAAAAGACGTGATTAGTAATCCCCAAAGTTTAGTTTAAGCTAGGCTAGCTTAATTCATACAGTTTGCATAGACACATACGGGCACAGCGCGCTGCGTCTTGCCCGGTTTGGTAATGGCGGACGGCTCACATCGGCTTTGTGTTAGCGATATTATGAGTCCGCCCTCTATTCTTATATTCTGCCTCTATGATGTATCTCCATATATTCTTGCTTTTCCTTGAGTCTTTAAAAGTACTCACTATTTTCTCAATATTATATTTTGTAAACAATCTGAACGGAAACACAAGCTAGAAAAAAATAGGTATTTTGAACGGGGATCAAAATTTTTTTATTAAGTCCCCTATGAACTTGCAAAACGGTGTATTACAGGGTACGGATTTCCCTGCATGTATTTCTGGTGGGGTAATTTTTAAATAACAAAGCGAGTAGTTGAGAGAGAATACAATGAGAAAGTGCAACATGATATGTAAATTAATATAATTTATTGAAACCATGTTGAGAGAGACACGACGTCATACTTTTTAACTTCAAGTTGAAATCTTTGTAATGTATTTTATTTGAACAATTTGGGATAAATTAGACACTGTATTATTATTTGTTGGTTGACTTTCTAAACGAATTCTACCAAGGCTTCGAAACCGGGGAAACCGACAGAGGTGTCGGTAACCAGATTCAGATACATGTCGCTGCCAGTGCTAGTATAAGGACCGGGGATACCGGATCCACATCCACTGACGATGAGGGATGCGGCAGAGGAAGATCCATCATGTATCTGGCAACAGAGAATAGAAGAAAAAAAAATGTTCTTGATATAATTTACATGGCATTGGCTATACACAAGGACAAATCAATGAATAATGCATCGCAGTTTACATAAGATGAAGGTGACATTAGAAATGTTCTCTACACGTTCTACGTGTGTATTTACATATGAACCCATGCAATTACACGTTCTACGTGTGTATTTACACATGGACCTTAAAACTTAGTTTAGCAATAAAGTTCATAAAACTTACATCAAGAGTGTCCCAGCATCTATTCAGGGCCCTGTCTTCCACGGCGAAGTAATTGAATGTGACTCGGACGTTTGAGCCAGCAGGAGCTGACAACAAGTAGCCACAATTCAAATTGTCCCCGGTGTAGAAAGGGAAACCTGGTGGGGTGATGATTGTACCACTAGTTGTGACAGTGGTGCCGCAAGCTGTAATTGAGGGTAAAGTTCAAAGTCTTAAACACAACTGTTGTCCGTATAGCATTTCATCAGCAAAAGTGATACCACCAGGATGAGGAGAGGCGGCATAGTTTAAATCCGTACAAATTTATACCAATTATATCACAACAGAGTTTATGGTATCACGTGAGCACGTAACAACATCATACATGAACACTGTAAAATCACATAATTGGTATTTATATATTTGCAAATTAAGCACATGATACACTATACACCAACACTAAACACGCACTAACACATCACTGCTGCATAGCTGCTGTTTGCCTTGGACATCGACTGCTATTGATATATAGATGGCTGGTCATTGTTAGGTTTCGATCGATAAAGATAACACTGCCTATATAATATTTTACTTGTATACCATATACCCATATATGATGCAGGATTGCTATCTAGTATAAACTAAGATTTATGCTAAATAATATAAAGTTGGGTCTTTTTTTTACCGGTATTTGGGCCGAAAGCTTCTGGTACACTTCCGCCTCCGTTGCCATTTCCGACGTAAAGAAGAAGGTTTGGTGAATATTCGACTGCGTCTATTACTTTATCAGAGATAGATTTGGCCTGGATGGCTGCTTTCAGTTCAGCTGGCGTAAGAGAACTATCGGCGGCATGGAGAACGGCCAGTGCTCCTGTAAAATTGGAAGAGTATATCATATAGCATTGTATAGTGAACGTTACATATACAGTGGTCCAAGGTGGCACATATCGATATAATGAAGAACCACATATGTAGCCTTTAATATTGCTTCCAAAAAAAACAAAAAAAAAACAAAAACCTTGGTGTAATTACCTTGGATTTAATGAATGGAAGCACTTCCACCTATCTCATATTAGAATAACAATTGAACAATGTGGAGGAACTGTGCTAAAAGGGAGGGGGGGGGGGCGGGATGCTTGAAAACATAGAAACTTTCTTCGTTTGTATTTGCACTGAACATTTGTCGTCATAACAGTTTCATTCATTTATTTTTTTCTTCACAATATAAATACAGAGAATTTTACTAAGTGACAAAACATATCAACAACATACATACATACATGCATACATACACGCTTATACACACACACATACATACCTGCAACATGAGGACAAGCCATACTGGTACCACTGATGGTGTTGGTTGAGGTGTCACTGTCATACCATGCACTTGTAATGGAAACACCTGGAGCGAAGATATCCACACAGGCGCCAAAGTTGGAGAAAGACGCTCTTGTATCAGTGCTATCTGTGGCGCCAACGGTAACAGCCTGCAGCCAAGTAAAATGATTTACTCAATATATAGTTTCACTTTTTAGAGATGATATTGTCTTATCAACCAGTAAAATATCATTTCTTGATACACATAAATATTCCCCCATATTATGTTGTTTTTTTCTCCCCCGTATGACCCGGCCACGATCGAACATGTCTTGGGGATGTTGATTATAATAAACGTATCAGGGGATTGGTATACACTTATAAGCTATACAGACTACAATATATATATATGGTCCCCGCAGGTAATTATTTCTCGGACAACAGTATATACTCACTGGAAGTTATATAAAACCAAGTTCGAAAATGCAGAAGAAAAATATATGCTGACCACAGCATTGGAGCCAGAACCCTGCCCCGCACTACCGTATCAAGTTAGCTCTCCAACCCAATTATCAAATTGGTGGTTTATCTATGCTGCATCTATTACTTAAATTTGCTGTGGTGCCAAACCTAAAGTTATACCCTGTGTACGGTGTAACCATGTGTACGGTGTAACCATGTGTACGATGTAACCATGTGTCCCAAATTCTGAAATATACTCACAGCGATTGTCCTTGCTGGGGATTTGGTGCAAGCATAGGTATCTTCGTTTCCGGCCGCAACAGCTACCTGTACTCCAGCATTAATCATTCCCATTACACCGTCATCACTGGCCTGGCTTGCACCACCACCGAGGGACATAGATGCAACAGCGGGCCTAATGCCATTGGCAGCAACCCAGTCGTCCGCTGCAATATAAATGGACATTTGACCAGTCAAATAAGATAAAGAACGAAATTAAGATTTCTTACTATGATTTAATAGCGATGTAGATTACCCCCCCCCCCTCACCCCAACCGCACCCCAGACCCACACCTTCCCCAGCTGGACTGCTTAACATATGAGGCGAACTGGCTGTTAATCTTGGGAGGATACATGGCAAAATAATATTTTCCCATGTTCCCTAATATTGACATCAGTTCGTCCCATAGGATAAATAACTGACATGTCAATATTAAATTAAAGGACCATATCTATAGGAGTAGTATAGCTACTTGCATTTGGGTGCTCTCTTCATGTGGACATAATGGTTCAGTAGGAAACCCATTTCAAAATAATTAAGAGGAATTGTCTGGTGTAGTTCTTATTTTTCTCTTTCTAGCCATGTGAAAATTGTCCCCATTCGACGTTTTTTATCTTGTAGAAATCTGGTTTTCAAATTCACCAGTTTCTCACCAAAAGTACCGTTTGTTCGAACGCATCAATATGGTGATTGACGTATAGTGCAGGCAAATAGGCCAAACTTTCGACTTAAAGTTAGCACTACCATTTCCGCAGCAAAATAATTAAGGCTTTACCAGCAGTAATGTCAGCAGTAGATCCAGATCCCCCACAGTTCAGAACTCGAAGACCATAGACATTGACACCATTGGCTACTCCATAGGTAGTACCTGCGATGGTACCAGCGCAATGGGTACCATGGCCATTACAATCGATACCCTGTAAGGATATTAAGTTAAAAGACATATGGCTGGGGGGAAAAAATCGTCGATAAAGGAAAAGAAAAATGGTAGGTCGTTTGTTATGGAAATAATTCTAGCATCCATCTTAGTAAATAAGACACACGAAGAGAGTTGGCCACCTTCTGTAGATGCTCGGGTATTATAAGTATTGGGAGGTGTTGGCTGGCTGGTCCGGGTTGTAGCGTTGTTGAACTCACTGGTATCATGCAAGCTGAGTTCACTAAGCGTTTGAGATCAATATCGTAAGGATGTATTATTGCTAGAGACAAGTATATCACATATATCTGTTCCGTTATGTCTCGTGTAACTCCGAAAAGAAAAGAAAAATATGGAATTCCGGGATGCAGCGAGAGGCAGACTCTATACCACAACGGAGCGGAAAATTAGTAGTTTAGGATTGAAAATTGGATTTATTCAAATTAGTCACACAAACAGCTTTATAAACTTCTACCAGGCTCAGGCCAAATATATTAAAATGCAAGATGTCGTTGTCCTTCTAACTCCACGACAAACTCTCTCTCTCCCTCGCTCTCCAACTGATCTTATTGGGCTTTACCTACGCTTATATTGACATTAATTGGCATTAATTGGATAATTACTCATTATCGTTTCCGGAAGATTTCCAATTATAGGCTATACGGAAAACAACTCGGAATGTCACATGTCACATGTTTAACTTCCGAAACACGAGTCGCTTCCTTATAAAGTCATTTGCTGACTTTTGAAATTATCTCCAACGCGTGTAGCGCATACTTGGAGACGACAACAGGAACTATGGACGTTATACCTCTGTTTTGCCCGTAACATATCTAATGTATCCCGAATAGAACAGAAATATCTTCAATGAAATAAAAATGGTAAACTCATATTCTTCATTTATACCTTCAACATCTGAGCTCACAGTGAAACAAGGTAAACATCTTACCGTTTGACCATGCCATGGTTGTATATGGTACAAAAACTTGTTTCTTGAGAAGGGGTGTAGAGTGGGGCGGGGGGGGGGTGCTGGATATGACGATGTATGGGAAAAATACTGATGATCTTTAAAATACCTTGTGTCAAACGTATTGAGGTATTATAATTACGTTTTGGCCATCATTAATTGGGTCAAATACGGCTTCAGCACGGCCACCGAAGTCAACGTGGGTGGGGTTGATTCCGGTATCAAGCACGTACACATGGGCTCCAGCTCCATTACCTGGGTAAGAGAATGGAGGTACATTAATCTTTCAATCCATGTATGCGTGGGTGTATGTATGTATGTATTTTAGATCCTCCTGCAAGCAGGAACTCGCGAAGAAGCCATCATTGGCTTATCAAAGCCGCAAGCTGACCGAAGTCAGTCTCTTAGATTCTTATATTATCGTTCATGATTATGAATTGTCAATTGTCAACAACTCTGTAACTGGACTGCATACATTAATATTGGAGTGACTCGAACTCGGGACCTTATGGAACATATACATCAACAAGTGCACACTATAGGGACACATGCACACACATGCGGTGTGCTTTGACATACAGACCGAGGACTCATAACCTAACATTAACAATACCCTTTTATAACAATATAAACTCTTCCGAGGACGTATTGTTCTTTTGTTATGACGTCTGAAGACTTGAACATTCTTTTGTTCAAAGTCCTGTCAGAATACAAAGCAACTTCACACACACACACACATGTTGGTTATACATTCCAACCGAAGACCCCATTGTATCTTCCATTGTTCAAATCCACGTACCCTAACCTTAACAATACCCCATACGATAGAAATTCTTCCGAGGACGTGGTGATTCTTTAGAAATCACAACCGAGGACCTGGAATTCTTTTGCTCAAGTCCTCGGTCAGATAGAAAAACAAACGCACGTATGAAGGTGTAAATGCACATTGGTCTTACCGATTGGTGTGTAGGAATCATCCAAGGGAAGCGCTAATTGATCAACACGATCCAGACCCCAAGAGGCAACAGCAGAAGCTCTTACAACTCCCTCTTGTTCAATGTACTCCACAGCATCAAGATTCCTGAGCTGATCATAATAAATAATAAATAAATAAATAATATGTACAAATTGACACACTACTCAATGAACAACGGTTCTGTTAGTTTTATATAGAAGCAAAATTCACTCACTGCAGTTGTTGTGTCATTATAGATGTTCATCATCTCATATCCGACCAATGATGTGTCAATCTGACAGCATATATCCTATGCAATATGCAGTATAGTCTACTGATTTAATCGCGCAATGAGAAGTAGAAACTTTGCACCTTTTGCTAAAAAAAAATCCTTAAATCGATATTTCTAATCATAATAGTGACAATTTGCCTGAAATCATATAAAAAAAATTAAAGAAAAAAAAAAGAAAAAAAGGAAAAAAAAAAAAAAAAAAAAAAGAGAGAAAAAAAAGGGAAGTATTATATCTTAAGACAGTCGGTGCCAAAGCTTTGATGACGTCATAGTGGTAGATTAGACCATTACCTCTTAATTGACGCAATATCGCCTTTGTTAATCGTTATAAGGACCTACCATGGACACAAGGCTGTCGGTCAATCTGGCGGAGAAACCACTGAAGACCTTGCGGAAGGTGTGTCTGACCTCTACTCTCTTGTCGAAAACTTCATGCAATCTGACTTTACTGATTACATTCTCCAGGTCAGCATTACCCTGGAAAAAAAAAGACATTACAAATCACGTGAGGAAGAAAATAATGTCTCATAAACCCCTCATTGATGTGGAGTGTTAGCTCAGTGGTTGACACCGGTGCCTTTCAATCATATACGGTCCCCGGTTCGAGTCACTCCCAGATTAATTTATGTCGTCCAGTTACAGAGTTGTTGACAATTAACAATTCATAATCATGGACGTTAAATATGAATGTGAGAGACTGACTTCGGTCAGCTTGCGGCTTTGATAAGCCAATTAGGCTTCTTCGCGAGTTCCTGCTTGCAGGAGGATCTAATATACATACATATACATACATGCATAAACCCCTGATTCGTATAAGTAGACAGAATATAGGCGACTATTGCAAAATTCAGTTTTATACAGGTATAGGCTACATGACAAGGTTTTTTTTTTGTTGCGCTAAAACCACTTTAGTTTAACAATGTTATCAATTTTGGCAAAAGAGTATACAAAAATGTTGTTATTCCATAGGCTCACCGCTTACAAGCGCTAAAACGACAGCATACTGTTATAGAGAGTATTTTATGCATTAAGAACTTATCTGTTAACACGTTATGACATCGAACATGTCTTGTACTGGCAGTCACAGTCGTATAGTGTTGATACGGTGTAAGTGTGTCGGCTTTAACGGCATCAGATGTCAAATATATGATATTGTTCTAACAGGGAAGTTCCACGTCTATATATTCTTAATAACAGTTGTACTCGGTGATGAACTCACACCACTGCTTAATAACATCAGGCGCGTAGCCAGGAATTTGCCAAGGGAGGGGCGAACCTGTAGGCAAACTATCAATGCCGTATATATGGCTCTGCAAACTATCTAAGCGTATCGCCACCATAAGTTGGCGCGGCGCGAAGCGTACAAGATCATTTGGCCGAAAATGCCTCCCAGATCGCTGGAAATGTCACTTCCCATGCCTTGTAAGTTGCATCTAAGCATTTTCTATTTTTAAATTACTAGCGATATCATAAAAACATTAAAAAAAAATATGCTCAAGGGGGGGCGGTTGCCTCCTTCGCCACCCTCCCCCCATTGGCTACGCGCCTGAATAACATCTCAAACACGGATTGTAACATCGAAAAATGTTGAACATTTACCTTCAGTTTGACGATGTAGCGTTCTGCAATAGGCTCGTCGACCTTCAGCAGTGGAGCAAAGGCAGCCGCCGCTCCTACAAGCATACACAGCAGCAAAACTCTCATTGTGATTTCTGCATCAAAATACACCATGAGGAAATTAGTCTCTGTCATTCAAGACAAACGTTTTTTTGCCTATGGTAGTATACAATACGCAGTATATACTCTGTCATTCTTCTATTCTGTTATAAATAGCAGAATTTGCGAGGGAATAATAGAAAGCTAATCATGATAATATATGACCTTAGATTTGATAGATTATTGCTAACTGTTTAGTTCATGACTCTGACAAAATATTAACGGTATAACAACTGGGTTAATTACAGCACGATCGATTATAAGTATAGCCATCTTGATATATGTCACATGGTCGCTGCTATGTGCATATATTAGCTACTACTTCTATACACTAAAACCACTAAACCACAGCAACTGAAGTCAACGGTAATTATTATAACACAACATGCACTGACTGTGTTAATGAAGTCATGGAAATTAGGATAACCTATAGTACTTGTATCGTCAAGTTTAGAACCCTTGTTGAGCTTGTTTGGCAGATTATAATAGCATCATGAATATTCATAAGATTGGGTCTATTTGACTTGAATTGTTACTTCCGCTGATGATGCTCCAGCCAATGATAATATCGCAAATCTTTTGTACAATTCGTATATAGGAGGAGATGACACCAGTCATATAGCCTAAGACTATAGTCTTACGTATTATACTTTCTAAATTCGAGTCGATTTTCACGCCTCAAAAATAATATAATACTAATAAAATACTAAAAGGAAATAACTCCAGCATATATTTGAATTCCATATATGTCTATAGTAAGTATTCTCACTTAAACAGTTAAAAGGATTGCTTCACAAACAGGTAGTTTCGAATATATGCCTTAATCATTATAATATGTATTGAGCCTATCTGAATATTTACTTGAAGGCTAATTGGAACAATAAATTGGCAACGTTATATACGCTTTTCCCAATGCATGCACCGCAGTTGCTCAAACGCAACAGTTCAATAAATGACGTAAACGGCCGCAATCTTAATAAATACGGCAAAAACTTGCTTAAGTTTTATTGAGTCAGAAACTGAAAAAACACTAACACATTATTACAAAAAAAACATGTTAGTAAAAAACAAGGAGCTTAGGGTGATATATATATATATATATATATATATATATATATATATATATATATATATATATATATATATATATATATATATATATTACTTTTTATTTACTTGGATCACCATGTCAGCTAAAAAAAACAAGTAAAACTGTGTAATAAGCTAAGCTCATAGCTCTGGAAAAAATCGTTAGCTTTAAAGAGAAGATTAAAGAAAGGATTTAGCTTACCGGTTTTTTCTTCTTCTTCTTCTGGAACACAAGACAGATAACTTCTTGAATAGTGACTGTGAAGATCTGCCAAGCCTTTTTATCAAAAATTTGAGTAAACAATTGGCACAAGTGCATCCGTTCTCACCGATTGTTTTGGCCGGATCCTTAAGTTAACATTGAAGTCACGCGAGATAAGTGATGGCTTCTTCCGATAAAACCAGCTAGGTTTCATATTAATGGGTGGATTAATAACGAACTACAAAAGTACTTCTTCCATATTGTTAATATTGCAGATAAACGTCCCGATGGTATGGAAACGTTAAGGTGTCATGAAAATGTTAAAGTGTTCATCAGATGTTGAATCAGATATTTTCTGCAAAAGTGTTGAATTTCTCATTTATATTTCGACAAACTGCAGGGGACATTTGCCGAATTAATAACCACTTAACAATTAGAATGACGAATTTCTCACTTGTCACGTGTTTTGAATTTCAGCAATTTTTCTGCAAAATGTACTTTTTACTAGCTTATTAATAAGTTGACAATATGACATTTGTCAATTGGTCATTTTTTTTTAATTCGGTCAATTTAGCATTTTCTTTGCACAATGGTGAATAACACATATCTAACGTATAAGCAATTACGCTAAATATTTTGTTACAAAACTGTCAAAAAATGATAACATTTCCATAAGTGTATATTAGCAAAATTATATTTTAGCAATTCTTCAAACACTCACTTTAAGTTAAATGAATAGTTTTATTAAAATGTTGAATTTTAATAAGTAATCATTTTGTCATTTTCCAACTAAATGGCGCGTTCATCATTTAAAAAAAGATGTATGGAATTGATTAATTTGAGCCAAGGCGGTAACAATCTCTTTCTTACAGAATCCTCTTTTCGTTAAACTCAACACCCTCAATATTTACGACATCAACAGTCATCAAACTGCAATTGTTATGTTCCCTATTTTGTAATAGGGCTCTGCCTAAGTGTTTCAACCTCCTTTTTCCAATCCGGCGTTATTCCGCACACTACCACAACACTAGATTCAGCAACTCTCTCAGCATCATCCTGTCAAATCGTGTGAATTGAGTGACCGTTTCATTCAATTGCTAGGCTCTTTTGTTATTTAAAGGGTGTTAAAAGACTCGCGCACAAAGGAACGTCTCATGCCGGTAATCTGACCTAGTTTCGAATGAGGTGTAACAGAAGTGTTAGACACCACCATCGATCCCAGAAAATACATACACAGCTTGCTACCGTCGGTAATTAGACACTAGTGTACAGTCAATATACATGCAGCGTCGGTCAATACCCACAACACAGTGTGCATAGCAGCGATGGACATCTCAGGTCCAGCTAAAACATAACAAGGTATCACGTTTCATTACTGTCTGCATTTTGTAGCAACAAGAGAAAACCTACACTTGCAAGCAACGGAAAGTTAACTTTTTCAGAGCGCGACACGAAGATTGGGGAGAGTCTTCAATGCCTTTAAGTATTCCCAACGTTCCTGTCTTTTATCCCGTCTTTTGTTATCCTTCTAATTCACCGAGTCTGGTTTCTTAGAGATGTGGGCGTATGGTGGGGTGCCGGCGGGTGAGGTGGGTGGGTGGGTCTACTTTGCTTCATTAGCTTGTCAGTTCTTACCTCACACTATTCTCTTTTTCTTGCTCTCCAGTTGACTTCTATTCCAACAAGTCATTCTTTGTTAAACTTTGTTAATATATTCTCCTTCAACAACTATATTGTCACTGTTTATATGTCCGGCTATACTCCGTTTGTAAATTAAATGCCTATCTCATATTAATTTCTGTTAACATTGGTGTTCTCAATATATGAGGTTTTAACCTCGTTGTATAAAATGCTTGGTTATTATGATTGACTGATTCATTGATCGATTGAAATCAAATTGAATGACTATAAATTGAATTGATTACATAGTACGCGTACAAATTCGATTGATCGATTAAGTTTGGGATACAGTTACAGACATTTGTTATTACAACCTGTATAATGTAATCATCTTTGGCGATTCCTTCATTGAGAGTTATGTATTTCTTATAGTGTGACAGTCTGTTCAGTCTGTTTACTTGTGCTGATTACAAGACTAATTTGCATATATCATCGCGAGTATAAAGTTATATCTGATGTAGCTCATAAAATACCAGGTGGCCTAGGTGCGGTTAGACTGCAGTTCAACACACTTTCTGATGTGGAAGTGTGCCAAGATCTTTCGCACTTATTTTTTTTTTCTTCTAAATTTATTTCAATTTGGCAGATTTTCCCTCACACTCATTCGTGTCAATAGCTGATGTTGGTATATATCATATCCAGGCTTAAAAGAAATCTATATCTGTATATTCATGAACATTGTCAATTACTGTAGACAACAGTATACAGGCAAAGTTACTTCTACAAAATGGCCATCGAAGGTTTCAACAGAAACAAACATACACTATAGAGCGAACTAACTACACACAAGGATGACACAAGACCCCTTCCCCACCCCACCCCCACCCCCACCCCCCACCCCTCCCCTCCCCTCCCACTCCACTCCCCTCCCACTCCCACTCCCCCTCCCCCTGCCCCACCCATCCCTTCT
This sequence comes from Apostichopus japonicus, assembly GCF_037975245.1. NCBI lineage: Eukaryota > Metazoa > Echinodermata > Holothuroidea > Aspidochirotida > Stichopodidae > Apostichopus > Apostichopus japonicus. The sequence continues at coordinate 20,680,088 of NC_092567.1, forward strand.
GGACCTACATATCACCTTTGATATACTTGCTTTACCAAACTCTACAGTTTCATTTAACACAAGTTACAGAACAATTGTATGGAAGCTTGAAAGTGCCATCAACATAAGAAAAAGTTTGCCACATAAGTTGACATTTTTCAGTAAATTGTTAATATAACAAGATAATATGTTATCAAAAAACAGAAAAAAAAATGGATTGCTCAGTTGCTTTAACTGAGCAATTGAACAACCTTCTGCAAAATGTTTAATTGTTCACTTCATTTCCATCTCAGCAATTGAACAATTTTCTGCCAAATGTTTAATTGACAACTTATCGTATCTCGTCAATTCAACATTTTTCTACGATTAGTTGTCAATTTATAGTATTTTGCAGAAAAATTCTGAATGGACGAGATGTGATAAGTTGTCAATTGAACATTTTGTAGAAAAATGTTGAATTGACGACATGTTATAAGTGGTAAATTGAACATTTTGCAGAAAATTGTTGGAATGAAGTGAACAATTGAACATTTTTCAGAAAAATATTAAATTGACGAGATCTTATAAGTTGTCAAATAAACATTTTGCAGAAAAATTTTCAATTGCTCAGTTAAAGCAATTCAGCTATCTAGCATTTTTTTATATTTTTGATAAGATATTATTTTGTTATCTAAATAATTTACTTAAAAATGTTGACTTATTGGGGCAAAGTTTTCTTATGTTGATGGCACTTTTAAGTTTCCGTACGAGCGGCCTTGTCCTATACAACACACGAGAGCCCGATTTGGGTGAGAATTCTCCATGTGGATCCGACATTGATGTTTGTATATTTTTTGTTGCTGAATCCTGTCCGTGGATATCTGCCCGGGAAAGTGAAGATAACGGAACCCCTGGTAATATTGAACTTGGACGAGGGGCTGAACGTTGCCAGGTACATGTTTATAACAGAAGATTGTTACTATTCTCAGGACGTTTAGGTGCTGACGTAGGGTTGGGCAGCAGTCATAGCATCATCATCGCATACAACAAACCATATAACCAAATATTATTATTATAATAATCATAATCATAATAATTATCATAATAATAACTATTATCATAATAATAATCATAATCACAATAATAATCATAATCACAAAAATCGTAATCATAATAATCGTAATAATCATAATAATAATAATAATAATATAATCATAATCATAATAATCATAATAATTATCATAATAATAAAAATCATAATTATAATAATCATAGTAATCATAATAATCATCATAATAATAATCATAATCATAATTATAATAATCATAATAATAATCATAATAATCATAAAAATCATAATCATACATGCTGTCAACTTATACGAAGACTATGATCCAATTGTCGACATATACTTGTACAATTTCAGCAATAACATGTTTTTTTGACGCCATGTACTTGCATATCAAATTATATTAAGGACATGTGAATATGTATATGTATATGTATAAGGGGTGTCCCCCTCCCCTTTGGAATTTTTTGCATTTCCAGGTGGCCTCAGATGCAATTTGGTGCAATATAGCACACTTCAACACTCACTCCATTTTGTAAACTTAATTTTGTATTTTCACCTGGCCTTAGATGCAATTTGGTGCTCCAAATGAGATTTTTTTTCTCATTTGGAAATGAAAAAGGGGTTTTCTGACTTGCGAAGCGGGGGGGGGGCGGAATGATACTTCCGCCCCTCCACATTTTTCACTGGGGGGGGGGGGCTGGCGCCCCCCCAGCCCCCCGGTTCCTACGCCCTTGTTCATAGGTCTACTTCAGTAGTACAGCTAAATATCATTGAGAAAGTGACAAACATCTGGAGGGAGAAAATTCATCTGAATTTTACAGAAGACTACATCGGTTTGTTTACTTGTTGTTTATGTAAACAGGTAGCCACACGTTCCTAGCGATAACACCTTTTCACAACCCGAACATGTGTTTATCTTTTTCGATTTTCACATTCTACGATGGAAGTGCAAGTCACTCAAATCTGAAAGTTATATGTCATTTTCTTAGTCAATTGCTTCTAGTGTAATGTCATTTTTTGGCTCCCTCTATGATAGGCTATTAGAATAGATATACAATGCAGTATAGATCACATTTTCTAAGGCGCCAAGTTTATACTGAAGACGTTTGCACGGTAGACAGTATTAAGATTATAATACTCGTTACATATCACCACTATCCGGCTGCTTAGTTATATCCTGACAATTTGATCTAGTATTCAGCTCTAACTTTGTATTATAAGAAATAAAACTCCAAGAACAGGATTCATATTTTAAAATATTTAGGGTTCGATCAAAACTGAAATTGAGATTTCCCTACTGGATTCGACTCACTTCATTTGCCCTATCCCAACAGTGTATACGTCCATTTATAGTAAGTTGTGAATCCTGCAAGTATCCCCAATCAATTGATTCTTTTTCATTCAGTTGGCAATTTCAATATTTATGTTATATTTTCTTCGGTATATACTCTACACTATCAAAGATCAAATATTTAGGACACGGACGATACTGCTCTCCTGCTAGATTCTTTCAGGAAATAAATAGATCAGTCTAGGATCTCATATACAAGGTATTGTGATATATATATATATATATATATATATATATATATATATATATATATATATATATATATATATATATATATATATGGGCATTTTCACGGTAACTCACGTTACATTTTTGATGTTTTTAGTCTTCTTTTTGTACCATATATTTTACTAACACATGAGTTTGATCAATTACTTCTTCTACAGTATTTAACACAATGCTGAGGCATACCTCAGCCAAAAAAAAAAAAAAAATTGCTTCTTGTAGATTTTATAAGGCAACAAGATTTGGTAACTCACGTTACATTTCTAAAAGCGCCAAAATTGGAAAACAAATATTATTCAAAAAGTGTCCTCATACTAAATGAACTCAAAGAAAAGTGAAATATGGTAGCTATACCTTACCTACTAGTAAACATATAGGTTGCCAAAAAAATCCTATATCATTGTCTAGTTGCATAAAAATGATGCAAGACTCGGTAAGTCACGTTACGGTAACTCACGTTACAATTTGTCCACACATAACAATTCATAAAATATAAGTTGCTGACACAATTCAATCTTATTCATTCTTACGTAACAGTTTCAAGCCTTAATAAAAATACTTCTTGTATTCACTTTGTAACACAAAGTAACTGTTATAAACTTATTTACAGTTTCAAATACTGTAGGAATCACTACAGTGCTCCATATCATTTAACATTAAAGCCAATGAACACTGGCGGAAATGGCCATACAATTGACATCAATGATAAAGATTGTGTGACATTGTTGCAAGTGGTGAGGTTCAAGAGGCCCTGTGATAGTATAGTGTAATATTTCATGGATGTATCTATATGGTTATGGGTTACTATGAGAATGGGGTCTTTCACTGTCTAACAGCGTTAGCAGCCCCTGTTTTCATATATATATATACATCTATATACATATATATATATATTTCGAGAACCGGCTTAAGTTGGTTAGCGTCATGTTTGATCTCTAGAGTAAGGCAAAATTTGTCACAAAAAACAGAACTAGTATTGTTCGATACAGGTGACAAACACCTACAGTGAAATTACGACCTTCCTTAACGGTTTCGAACCTCTGGACATACCATCAGCGTCCATAGCCTACTGGTTAGGGTGTCCGCGTACAGAGCGGGAGGCCCGGGTTCGAGTCCCGGTGGAGGCTGGAAGTTTTTTCACTGTTTTTGATTTTCCAACTCATTGCGATATTCATATATATATATATATATATATATATATCAGGTGCGTATCCAGGGGGGGGGGCGTTGGGGGCGCGCGCCCCCCGGGTAAGAAAAAGAGGAGAGAAAAAAAAGAGAAGAAAAAAGGAAATAAGAGGGGAAAAAAGAGGAGGAGGAGAGGAAGGAAGGGAAAAGAAAAAGAAAGAGAGAAAAAGGAGAAAAGGAGGGAGTAAAAGAAAAACGCGAAGATACCGGGAAGAGAAAGAGGAACAGTGACATCATTACAGCGCTGAAGGGTAGCCAGTGACGGATCAATGATTTCGTAAAAGTGTGACTCACCCTACCCCTTACACCGACAACTCCATTTTTTGACGTTTCCATTTTCCTCTCTCACTAATGATCTATATATGTACTATATATGGTCTATCATAACGCGTGTGTAGAATTGTGCTATGAAACCAACTGTGGCTGGTCTCGAACTCGACCGTGTCGTCGGGGAACATGACGCATTTTGGGATGGGGGCGACCGCCCGCCCCCCCCCCCATTCAGCATTTTTTTAAATGATATCGCTAAGTAATTTCAAAATAGAAAGTGCTTAGAGGCAACTTACAAGGCCTGGGAAGTGTCATTTCCAGCGATCTGGGAGACCAAAATTTGCTTGTACGCTTCGCGCTAACAAATGGTCCTGGGTAGTGCCATTTCCAGCGATCTGGGAGGCATTTTCGGCCAAAATTTTCTTGTACGCTTCGCGCCAACCTATGGTGGCGCTACGCTTAGATAATTTGCCTACAGGCTTCGCCCCTCCCTTGGCAAATTCCTCGCTACGCGCCTGTTCGAATTTGTAACGCAAACAGCAGATATCACATCATATCAATGAGCATGAAAATGGCGTTCCAGGATGAAAAGCCTCAAAACTGTCCGACTTGCCTGAAAAAATAACCAAAAATTTTCGCGTGCTTAGCGCGCGTTCAACGTGTTCATGTCAATATCATATAAGCAAGCATCGGTTATTACATCGCATGCCATCATGTACCGTACGGTCCGTTCAAATTGCGCAGTATTTCGCGGGATGCTAATGTAAACAACGACATGTCTCATGTAGATGTATAAAAAGCATGGAGGTCCAATTATGTAAAAACTCTCTTTTACATTAGTAATGGCGAATTAGGGGCTGCACCCCCGCCGCGCAGTGGCGGAGCGTCCATACGGTCGGGGGGTGGATGCCCCCCCTGACGGACTCAAATGGACTGCTGGCGCCTTTTCAGCTCTTTACCACTTTTTACTTATTCTAGATTATTAACTTTTTTATTGCGCTCTCATCTACTTATTGACATTTGTCACATTTTGTTGGTGTAATTTGGCGATGACACCTTATTCTTCGTTTATCTGCAAATTAGCCAGGCCCGGAAAGGGTCATTTCCGGCGATCTAGGGAGTATCTTTATTCAAAAATTTTCTGTACGCTACGCGCCAACCAGTGGTGGCGCTCCGCTTAGATAGTGTCCAGAGCCGTATATAGAGAGAGTTTGGCCAACCATGTAACCGATTTGGATTGGTCGAGAGGGAAAACGCCCACACAGGGTGGTAAAATAGGTCCACTTGAACACTTTATAGCAGACGACACGCATACTCACAGTGTATAGACTATCGTTTTGTACACGAAAAAAGTACGAAATTATGAAAGAAATGGTGCTGGGGATGCTGCAATCGGTCAGAACATGGATATTGTTGTTCGATTATCCGACTGACCATAAAAGAAGAGGAATTTTTTGGAAGTAGAAAGAACAAGATGGAGATCTAATGAAAAAAAGTCTGTGTAGCCTAGGCCCATACTAGCCATAGGCCCTAGTGTAATACGAGTAATGTACAAGCAATGCGAGAATTTTACGTTCAGACTGGTTTCTGTAATTACATGAATGGCTATTCTCTCTCGTTTTACGATCCACAAATTCGATTTCATTATGCCAGCTCTCCTAATCATAGGCATGGCAGTTTCAGTCGCACATATAGTTATCCTAATTCCTAGTTATTGCATGCCTAGGCTATGCCTAGCCTAAAAAAGTATCACTTTTAGTTCTATGTAAAAGGGTGGGCTAGCCTCTAGGCATCACGTAAAGCCCTAATCCTTAGTTAAGCCCGAAGCATAAGTTAAGCCTGGGCTTAGTTAGACCTGGACCATTCTTGCTATTACTACAACTGTTATAGCACATTACATAATATGGCACAGTATAAGGCCCAATTAAACTAGGTCTAAGGAAAACAAAGTAGCCTAGGCCTAAACTAGTTAGGCTAGGTCTATACTCATTGGCAACTTGTGGGTTGTGTACACATACAGGCCTAATTATATAGACCCTTTTAGTATGTCATAAACAAGTGCCCAAATGGTTAAATGATCTTGGTTTGTGTTAATTGTCAGCATTGGCCTAGCCTTTTTAGGCTAACATGAATTCAGCCTAATTTTTTCTTCTTCAAAAGTATAGCCTAGGCCTTGGTTTAATTTGGATGCAGTCAACTATCATTTATCAAAGTTGCATCAGTACCTCCTTATTCCCTTAATTGACACCCACATTGACGATTGAAGTTAAAAAAAACCTTTTTAAATTATCTTTAGACAGTAAATTTTAACTCCCTGAATTTCAGGACTTTTTTTACAAATCAAAGGTGACATGTGCTCTGAAGAAAAACTCCTAACATAAAAAGCCACAGTTAGCAGACTGTGATAATGACAAACCTGGTGAGTGACTTCTAGACTGAAATCCAGTTCCTGCAACCACAGCAATAAAGTCTTTGTTTTAATCAATGCACTTGTGTGTTTGAAACTTTCAAATGGACACTCAATGGCAGTTGGTTAAGATATAAGGTTTTACCTTCATCATGGAGAGTCGAAGGGAATCTGCCTCATCATCTGAATAATGGACTCAAGGATAGCAACAAATCATGATTGGATAATGATTTTGAGCAAGTAAATATCTGGCAATTTGAAAGTTTGTATTATTTTTTTACATATTATTTAAGCTGTTTAGCTCACACACAAGCAAATGATCAAGTGACAACAACCGATGCAGTATATTTAAAGGTATTGAAGACTTGCCCTAAACCGCATGCCGCGCTCTGAAAAAGTTTACTTTCCGTTGCTTGCAAGTGAAGTTTTTTTTGTGTCGCTACAAAATGCAGACAGTAATGAAACCCGATACCTTGTTATCTTTTATCTAGACCTGAGATGTCCACGCTGCTATGTGCACTGTGTTGTGGGTATTGACAGTGATGTTTGTATTGACTGTACACTAATGTCTATTTACAGATGGTAGCAAGCTGTATGTGTATTTTCTGGGATCAATGGTGGTGTCTAACACTTCTGTTACACCGCATTCGAATCTAGGTCAGATAACCGGCATGAGACGTTTCTTTGTGCGGGAGTCTCCACACCCTTTAAGGAGAAGTATTTATATCCCATTAATAGAGAAAGAATTATGTTTCAATTGGTAGCATGCAACTTAAAATTTTGCAAACATTAGATACAATCAAACAATAACAAGGTTCATTTACAAGGTAATCTACTGCCCTTTATTTCACATTAGTCTGTCACATCAGAAGGTCACAGCTTTCAATAATTATACAAACAAATTCCCTTGATGGGTGCTTCGTTAGTTTCCTGCAATTTTCAAGTTTATCAATGTAATAAGTTCTGAATGTGGCAATGTGGAGAAGCTTTGGGATAATCTGTGGATAAGACTGCCAGACTATCAACAAGATTCCACATCCATGCAACTCCAACTGCTTCCTTCACCTCCTTGCAGATGTACCACATGTCCAAAAAAAAGTCAGCATTGGTTAATGTAATTAAAAGCTGGCTTCCTCCTGAGCTGGCAAATACACATGAATTGTCAAGTACAGAGGTCAGTGTGAAACCACTGAGAGATCTTCTCAGCTTTCAAGAAAACAAAGACTTGAAGCCAAATTGACAGAGGCCACACTGATACCATTCCACTCTCATAAGATGAAGGTATCACACACACTTCATTTTGCTTCTGCGATGCAGTGCCTGGTAGACTGTGAGGGTCACCCAATGGATGTTTTAACAACTGCCTGGTTTATAGAGCTCTACAACAGATAATTCATCCTAATGTCTAGTCGTTATCCTGTCATGGCCTTGAGCAAGTTGAACCCACTTCAACACAAAGCAGCTATTGAATTCTTGTCTAGGTACTGTCAAATCCACATCACCATCATTGCTGGTTCCAGCTTCGCTGACCATGATAAAAGAGTACAATGAGGGTTTTTTACTTCACCCAACAGAGCTTGCATTCCAGTACCATTGGGCAGCTGAAAAGATATTCAGAAATTGTTATATATGAGTGTGTTTGTATGCATGCATATGCGTGATTTTCTTGCTTTACAGAACAGCTCCATTTTGATAAGCTACGTAACGTGTAAACCTGCCAATCATATGTTTGAAATAGGACACGCTGAAACGATTCTTAAATGAAAAGCTTAACGACTTCATGCATTTTTATACATCACTGTTCAGGTAAGGCCAGTAAGGGCAGTATGAAGAATAAGTAACAATTAATAATTATCATTATGGCCATTTGCTGTCTGCATAAAAACAAACTGAATGATGTCATCAGCCCTATGCTCAGTTGACAACACTGACAAGTAGGCACACTATGTCAGTGTGATCCATGAAACCTCATTAAGGACATGACCGTATAGTATATATGTTAATGGAAAATACATAAGCTACAACATACACCAGTATTCAGTTGTTGCAGGTTTTTTTTTTCTCGACAGACCCATTCAATCTGTTGCACCTACTATAGCCTAGTACTACATTCCTGAGAAATTAACACCACAATATCAGTCTTAGGTTTGCCCACAGACTCCCAACTATTGCTAACTCCTACACTCAAGTATATAGTTTAGTTTAGTAGAAAAAATGACCAGGAGAGACATTCAAGTCCCCATTAAGGACCCTAAGGCTATATGAGAGGAATAAAACCGAGGACATCAAATGTCATACCCAATTACAATGCTTAATGTACTCATCCAAAGTATTCTTAAACCCATACACACTACTTGCAATTCAACCTTCTCAGGCAAACCATTCAATCCATCCAGTATAAGTTGTATTAGACTTTAGAGAAAAAGTTATGCCGAATATTAATCCTACTATGTAGCTTCTGGAGTTTAATACAATGACCTCTGGTACAACTACTTTTTGGCAAACCTGAAAGATCAGTGAAGCATAAATTGTCATTTTATGTGTAGGCCTACTTTATTTAATTGAAGGATCTATTAATGTAGGCCTGATGCTATAGTTTTGCGTCTGTAATCTAGCCTAGCCAGGACTGTGATGTGTGCTTTTCGTTTGTATGACTAAAGTAGGACTAGTAGTATGAGGCGTAAAATAAAACAAGTGTAATGACAGGTTTTCAGCTACTTTTCTATGCATTTCAGGTGTGAAGATAAACGTAAATGTTATTAACTAACGCATACTCTAATTCATTACCTGATATCCATTTTGTTCCTCGTATGCCTGTCAAAATCTGACATTCTGAGTCGCTTCGTTTGTTCGCAACGAGCACAGTGTGCAAAGCTGCTATATATTGTGTGTGGTGTTTTTCGTGTTTCGCGCAACTGGTAACGACAACTGGACCTATTTTGATGCCCATGGTTTGCGTGTGACGTCACAAATCGCCAGTTGGCCAAACTCTCTCTATATACGGCTCTGATAGTGTCCAGAGCCGTATATAGAGAGAGTTTGGCCAACTGGCGATTTGTGACGTCACACGCAAACCATGGGCATCAAAATAGGTCCAGTTGTCGTTACCAGTTGCGCGAAACACGAAAAACACCACACACATTATATAGCAGCTTTGCACACTGTGCTCGTTGCGAACAAACGAAGCGACTCAGAATGTCAGATTTTGACAGGCATACGAGGAACAAAATGGATATCAGGTAATGAATTAGAGTATGCGTTAGTTAATGACATTTACGTTTATCTTCACACCTGAAATGCATAGAAAACTAGCTGAAAACCTGTCATTACACTTGTTTTATTTTACGCCTCATACTACTAGTCCTACTTTAGTCATACAAACGAAAAGCACACATCACAGTCCTGGCTAGGCTAGATTACAGACGCACAACTATAGCATCAGGCCTACATTAATAGATCCTTCAATTAAATAAAGTAGGCCTACACATAAAATGACAATTTATGCTTCACTGATCTTTTCAGGTTTGCCAAAAAGTAGTTGTACCAGAGGTCATTGTATTAAACTCCAGAAGTTACATAGTAGGATTAATATTCGGCATAACTTTTTCTCTAAAGTCTAATACAACTTATACAAGGGTTGTGAATGGATGGAATGGTTTGCCTGAGAAGGTTGAATTGCAAGTAGTGTGAATGGGTTTAAGAATACTTTGGATGAGTACATTAAGCATTGTAATTGGGTATGACATTTGATGTCCTCGGTTTTATTCCTCTCATATAGCCTTAGGGTCCTTAATGGGGACTTGAATGTCTCTCCTGGTCTTTTTTTCTACTAAACTAAACTATATACTTGAGTGTAGGAGTTAGCAATAGTTGGGAGACTGTGGGCAAACCTAAGACTGATATTGTGGTGTTAATTTCTCAGGAATGTAGTACTAGGCTATAGTAGGTGCAACAGATTGAATGGGTCTGTCGAGAAAAAAAAACCTGCAACAACTGAATACTGGTGTATGTTGTAGCTTATGTATTTTCCATTAACATATATACTATACTGTCATGTCCTTAATAAGGTTTCATGGATCACACTGACATAGTGTGCCTACTTGTCAGTGTTGTCAACTGAGCACAGGGCTGATGACATCATTCAGTTTGTTATTATGCAGACAGCAAATGGCCATAATGATAATTATTAATTGTTACTTATTCTTCATACTGCCCTTACTGGCCTTACCTGAACAGTGATGTATAAAAATGCAAGAAGTCGTTAAGCTTTTCATTTAAGAATCGTTTCAGCCTGTCCTATTTCAAACATATGATTGGCAGGTTTCCACGTTACATAGCTTATCAAAATGGAGCTGTTCTGTAAAGCAAGAAAATCACACATATGCATGCATACAAACACACTCATATATAACAATTTCTGAATATCTTTTCAGCTGCCCAAAGGTACTGGAATGCAAGCTCTGTTGGGTGAATTAAAAAACCCTCATTGTACTCTTTTATCATGGTCAGCGTAGCTGGAACCAGCAATGATGGTGATGTGGATTTGACAGTACCTAGACAAGAATTCAATAGCTGCTTTGTGTTGAAGTGGGTTCAACTTGCTCAAGGCCATGACAGGATGACGACTAGACATTAGGATGAATTATCTGTTGCAGAGCTCTATAAACCAGGCAGTTGTTAAAACATCCATTGGGTGACCCTCACAGTCTACCAGGCACTGCATCGCAGAAGCAAAATAAATTTGTGTGATACCTTCATCTTATGAGAGTGGAATGGTATCAGTGTGGCCTCTGTCAATTTGGCTTCAAGTCTTTGTTTTCTTGAAAGCTGAGAAGATCTTTCAGTGGTTTCACACTGACCTCTGTACTTGACAATTCATGTGTATTTGCCAGCTCAGGAGGAAGCCAGATTTTAATTACATTAACCAATGCTGACTTTTTTTTGGACATGTGGTACATCTGCAAGGAGGTGAAGGAAGCAGTTGGAGTTGCATGGATGTGGAATCTTGTTGATAGTCTGGCAGTCTTATCCACAGATTATCCCAAAGCTTCTCCACATTGCCACATTCAGAACTTATTACATTGATAAACTTGAAAATTGCAGGAATCTAACAAAGCACCCATCAAGGGAATTTGTTTGTATAATTATTGAAAACTGTGACCTTCTGATGTGACAGACTAATGTGAAATAAAGGGCAGTAGATTACCTTGTAAATGAACCTTGTTATTGTTTGATTGTATCTAATGTTTGCAAAATTTTAAGTTGCATGCTACCAATTGAAACATAAATCTTTCTCTATTAATGGGATATAAATACTTCTCCTTAAAGGGTGTGGAGACTCCCGCACAAAGAAACGTCTCATGCCGGTTATCTGACCTAGTTTCGAATGCGGTGTAACAGAAGTGTTAGACACCACCATTGATCCCAGAAAATACACATACAGCTTGCTACCATCTGTAAATAGACATTAGTGTACAGTCAATACAAACATCACAGTCAATACCCACAACACAGTGCACATAGCAGCGTGGACATCTCAGGTCTAGATATAAGATAACAAGGTATCAGGTTTCATTACTGTCTGCATTTTGTAGCGACACAAAAAAAACTTCACTTGCAAGCAACGGAAAGTAAACTTTTTCAGAGCGCGGCATGCGGTTTAGGGCAAGTCTTCAATACCTTTAAATATACTACATCGGTTGTTGTCACTTGATCATTTGCTTGTGTGTGAGCTAAACAGCTTAAATAATATGTAAAAAAATAATACAAACTTTCAAATTGCCAGATATTTACTTGCTCAAAATCATTATCCAATCATGATTTGTTGCTATCCTTGAGTCCATTATTCAGATGATGAGGCAGATTCCCTTCAACTCTCCATGATGAAGGTAAAACCTTATATCTTAACCAACTGCCATTGAGTGTCCATTTGAAAGTTTCAAACACACAAGTGCATTGATTAAAACAAAGACTTTATTGCTGTGGTTGCAGGAACTGGATTTCAGTCTAGTAGTCACTCACCAGGTTTGTCATTATCACAGTCTGCTAACTGTGGCTTTTTTTGTTAGGAGTTTTTCTTCAGAGCACATGTCACCTTTGATTTGTAAAAAAAAGTCCTGAAATTCAGGGAGTTAAAATTTACTGTCTAAAGATAATTTAAAAAGATTTTTTTTAACTTCAATCGTCAATGTGGGTGTCAATTAAGGGATAAGGAGGTACTGATGCAACTTTGATAAATGATAGTTGACTGCATCCAAATTAAACCAAGGCCTAGGCTATACTTTTGAAGAAGAAAAAATTAGGCTGAATTCATGTTAGCCTAAAAAGGCTAGGCCAATGCTGACAATTAACACAAACCAAGATCATTTAACCATTTGGGCACTTGTTTATGGCATACTAAAAGGGTCTATATAATTAGGCCTGTATGTGTACACAACCCACAAGTTGCCAATGAGTATAGACCTAGCCTAACTAGTTTAGGCCTAGGCTACTTTGTTTTCCTTAGACCTAGTTTAATTGGGCCTTATACTGTGTTATATTATGTAATGTGCTATAACAGTTGTAGTAATAGCAAGAATGGTCCAGGTCTAACTAAGCCCAGGCTTAACTTATGCTTCGGGCTTAACTAAGGATTAGGGCTTTACGTGATGCCTAGAGGCTAGCCCACCCTTTAACATTAAACTAAAAGTGATACTTTTTTAGGCTAGGCATAGCCTAGGCATACAATAACTAGGAATTAGGATAACTATATGTGCGACTGAAACTGCCATGCCTATGATTAGGAGAGCTGGCATAATGAAATCGAATTTGTGGATCGTAAAACGAGAGAGAATAGCCATGCATGTAATTACAGAAACCAGTCTGAACGTAAAATTCTCGCATTGCTTGTACATTACTCGTATTACACTAGGGCCTATGGCTAGTATGGGCCTAGGCTACACAGACTTTTTTTTCATTAGATCTCCATCTTGTTCTTTCTACTTCCAAAAATTCCTCTTCTTTTATGGTCAGTCGGATAATCAAACAACAATATCCATGTTCTGACCGATTGCAGCATCCCCAGCACCATTTCTTTCATAATTTCGTACTTTTTTCGTGTACACAAACGATAGTCTATACACTGTGAGTATGCGTGTCGTCTGCTATAAAGTTTTCAAGTGGACCTATTTTACCACCCTGTGTGGGCGTTTTCCCTCTCGACCAATCCAAATCGGTTACATGGTTGGCCAAACTCTCTCTATATACGGCTCTGATAGTGTCGAAAGCGCTCCTACAGACCATTCTCGCCACTCCTGACCAATACCCCTAGCTCCGCCACTGCCGCCGCGCCTCCTACGCCTGTGTGTAGTGTTCGGTTGAAGGAAATATCTGCTATTTTTTCATTTTCTTCAACCAAGTTTTATAATAGCCGTTATAAGAGGTTTTAATGTTTGTACACCAATATATGAACTGTGTCTGAATTTTCGAAAATTTCTGACCAACATTCTGCATCACACTTCCCTCTACTCGTGCAATTTTGACCGGTCTGTTAGGGGTTCAAGGAAGTTTTTCTATATTGGTTGTCCATAGATGAAATTTTGTACAACATTTAGGGTATGTTTTCAAGTGAGTTTATTCACGAGAAATGTGAATTTTCAAATTCTGAACAAATATGGGGCTTAAAACCTTGAAAAGTGGGGCTGACGGGTATTGTGGGCCGCGACGTAGAATCACCTACAAAAGCAAAGACCCACAGGAGATGCCATCAGGTCGAACATGATGTGTGCCGGGTTGACAAACTTCAAAAAGGTTATGGATGGAAAAAAAAAACTATTAGGAAATACCTGGTTCTCAGGCAAAAAGTGTACATCTGGTTGGTCATTTCAAGCCCGAGAAGTGCCATTTCCGGTGATCTGGGGGGGTTTCAAAACAAGAAATTTTCTTGTACGCTGCGCGCCAACCGATGGTGGCGCTCCGCTTAGATAGTAATTCGCGCCCCCCGGGTTTGAAAATCCTGGATACGCGCCTGTATATATATATATATATATATATATATATATATATAGGAATAACGGAAAAACTGTTAAACAACTATGCTGCATTTAGAGAAAGGCTGGATCTCGAGTGAGATACAATAATCCGAATTTCTAAAACTTCTGCTCAATTCAGCAGAAATCAGTAAGTCGCTTTGCCTTTACAACCATGCCGACATCTTCTCTATAAAACAGTTTCAATTCCTGCTACTCCTTGTCACTTTCGGTGATGGTGATCATGCACTGAAGAAGAGCTAGTTTTGCTCGAAAGCTCTGCAAAAACCAAACATTGGCTGTTTTACTTCCAATCACTTACCTATATATATATATATATATATATATATATATATATATATATATATATATATATATATATATATATATATATATATATATCAAGAACAGTGAAAAAACTTTCAGCCTCATATGAATGACGATTGAGTATAGATATTTCCCACAGTTTGTTATACCAAATTTAAATGGAGAAGAAATTGCCATTTCTTCTGCGTAATCGCTTTCATCATTGAAATAACTCATGTTTTCGAGTTCATGGGAGGTAGGTTTGTGTTTTCAATTGACGGTGTAAATTCGATGTTAATTTCAACGAGATATCTCCAATGCAAATAGCGAGTCCTCATGGAAATGGAAAAATATTCGACAATCTTAACAACAATTCAGTCAGAAAATTGGTCATGTTTAAAATATCAAATGGGCATGACCTCGTACTTTCTAAACTTGACGTCATCAAACAGAATACATTTCAGCAGACCTGGCGCTTCAGAGAGGTTTCGTACGATGACATAAGTAAACCACACACACAATGTGGTGATTGGTAGTAGTCTCATGAATATTTATAACCGTTTTCCAATCAGATCAGATCATCGGTTGTGCATAGTTTCGCCTAGGATCTGATATGCTTCCCATCATGAAAGCAGTTTGATCATAACTAAACTGCGCATGCCCAGCAGTTCTACTCAAATAACCCGCCGTCAATCCATTCGAACATTATCTAGCGGCAGTATATAGAATCACGCATATAAGCCACTTCTCGCCAATAGGGTGGCATACTCCTATTAGAGTCTATATCAATCCGCTCGATTGTTCTCCATCAGGAAAAGTGCCAAAAAAGCAGCAGGAGAACATCTTTTGTGAGCTGTTATCAATCATAATCTAGTTTTTTTTGTGGCTTGCATGTTGAAGAGCATGAATGGAAGTACATGTGGTGAGACAATTGGGTCAATTGAGGCAATTTTAGACCCCCGTTAGGCCTCCCAGGAGCAGCGTAGGAAATTTGTTTACCACTGAGTGAAAAGGTTTGTTTACAAGTGACGAAAACTTCCGGCTCGGATAGCAAAAAATCTACACGGTCATGATATGGAAAATTGATAATGCCATGAAAGGCCAATTTGTCAGCTATCCGGTGATGGGTAGCGTTTAGCTAGTGAAAACTTTTATCTAGACTTAGAGACCACATTACTTTTGTGATTTAGTGTGTAAGTCAATGGGGCTTTTAATGGGCGTATGCTACCATAGGTCGTAGGCCTGCTACTTTTTTTTTAAGTACAGGTCAAAGGTTAACATTTCTTAGATGTCTGTGTATGTCGATTCGCCCTCTATTTGGGAATGACAACTCTTAGTCAATAGTTTTGGGCTCGAAATTAAATCGTCCCGAGAAATAGATATTTTTTCGTTGAAGCCCCGAGTAACCCAATCATAACTTTTACATGTGCATTTTCAGCTAAATATTACATAATTTGCAGAATTTCAAGAACAATGTAGCTAATATTTCGATGGCGATATTTCCTTAAGAATATCGATAACATAATTTACGAACGTTTTCGACACATTTGAAGGACTAATTGTTAAAATTATCGAAATTCGATTTTCCGAAAAGGTCCAGTTGCCCCAACGGAAAAAGTCCAGGCTGTTCCAATGAGCATTTAGTGAACCTAATGTTATAAATTAACACTGATGTTGACTTTTGGCCTTCCATGCTTTATGTTGCTAAATTTCTCGGCTTTCGAACGTCTTCATGAAAATAGTTATCTCTAATAATTTGATTCAGCATAGTAGTTAATTAATTCGTTATTCGAATGAAAATTGAAATTTGCTAAGAAAACGCTGCATTCGACGAGATTTCGAGACATTTTGAATTCTACGGAGGCCAATACAAACCGTTGTTCCTCTCTATAGAACAACTGCGGTAAAATAATAGTGTATACGCATCGTTTTTATTATTATACTTTAGTGCAGATTACAGAAAGATTCAAATCTAAGTACCACGCAAACGCTGCCGACTTGGAAAAGATATATTTGCCCGTACAAAGTGGGTAGGGTGATTGGGTGTATGGCGGGGGGGGGGGGGTAAATCGGACGAATACCCCCACTTCACAACGCCCAACAAACATATAACAAATAGAGAAAGATAAAACTAGACTAGCTGCAAATGACACAAAACTCAGTCTACCTGGATTGGAATTTATTAGCAACGAACTTACCTTCTGCGTCCATGGAGATATGAATCCTGACGTAACAAGCATCTGGTAATAGGACAACCTGACATCATATATTATATTAAAGTTTATTTCTACGAAGTTTAAGCCTTTCAAAACATCGATTCGCCGCACTTAAAAAACGCTTTTCTCAAGACAAAAGTGGCATTCTACGAAGTTTAAGCCTTTTAAATTGATATGAAATGATATCAATATATAATATAAAAATGTTATATATCCATAAAAATCGAATGACTTAAGTACTCTTTTTAGCTCAAATCTAATCAAAAGGGCTCCATCGATCGTATGTATGATTTTGGGAAGAATTAAAAAAGTCGTCATTTTAGCCCAAAAGTAACAATATCATAAGGAATTGTCCATTTTGAGCTAAAAAAGAATGTTTTTGAAATAATGTCAGGATGTAGACCACGGATTCCCAGCACTCAGAAAACGCTACTTTCAAGACTAAAGTGGCATTCTACGAAGTTTAAGCCTTTGAAATTGATAGCAATATATAATATGAA
This sequence comes from Apostichopus japonicus, assembly GCF_037975245.1. Taxonomy (NCBI): domain Eukaryota; kingdom Metazoa; phylum Echinodermata; class Holothuroidea; order Aspidochirotida; family Stichopodidae; genus Apostichopus; species Apostichopus japonicus. The sequence goes on from NC_092567.1 coordinate 20,697,584, forward strand.
AATATTATATTTTCATAAAAATCGAGTGAATTTAGTACTATTTACATCTCGAATCTAATCAAAAGGGCGCCATCGATCGTATCTATGATTTTGGGAATGATTAAAATAGTCGTCATTTTGGCCAAAATTTCACAAAATCATAAGAGGATAGCCTTACAAAATTGTCCATTTTGGGCCAAAAATGAATGTTTTCAAAATAATGTCAGGATGTAGACCACGGATTCCCAGCACTCAGAAGACGCTACTCTCGAGACAAAAGTGGCATTCTACGAAGTTTAAGCCTTTTAAAATTGATATGAAATGATAACAATATATAATATGAAAATGTTATATTTTCATAAAAATCGAATGACTTAAGTACTATTTACATCTCGAATCTAATCAAAAGGGCGCCATCGATCGCATGTATGATTTTGGGAAGAATTAAAAAAGTCGTCATTTTGGCCAAAAATTAACAAAATCATAAGGGTATAGCCTTACAAAATTGTCCATTTTGGGCCCAAAATGAATGTTTTCAAAATAATGTCAGGATGTAGACCACGGATTCCCAGCACTCAGAAAACGCTACTCTCGAGACAAAAGTGGCATTCTACGAAGTTTAAGCCTTTTAAAATTGATATGAAATGATAACAATATATAATATGAAAATGTTATATTTTCATAAAAATCGAATGACTTAAGTACTATTTACATCTCGAATCTAATCAAAAGGGCGCCATCGATCGTATCTATGATTTTGGGAAGGATTAAAAAAGTCGTCATTTTGGCCAAAATTTCACAAAATCATAAGAGTATAGCCTTACAAAATTGTCCATTTTGGGCCAAAAATGAATGTTTTCAAAATAATGTCAGGATGTAGACCACGGATTCCCAGCACTCAGAAGACGCTACTCTCGAGACAAAAGTGGCATTCTACGAAGTTTAAGCCTTTTAAAATTGATATGAAATGATAACAATATATAATATGAAAATGTTATATTTTCATAAAAATCGAATGACTTAAGTACTATTTACATCTCGAATCTAATCAAAAGGGCGCCATCGATCGCATGTATGATTTTGGGAAGAATTAAAAAAGTCTTCATTTTGGCCAAAAATTAACAAAATCATAAGGGTATTGCCTTACAAAATTGTCCATTTTGGGCCAAAAATGAATGTTTTCAAAATAATTTCAGAATGTAGACCACGGATTCCCAGCACTCAGGAAACGCTACTCTCAAGACAAAAGTGGCATTCTTCGAAGTTTAAGCCTTTCAAATTGATATGAAATGACAGTGGCGGAGAAACAGGGGGGGTTGGGGGGTTTTAACCCCCCCACTTTTTGAAGAGGGGGGGTTGGCCCACACAATCAACCCCCCCTAGTTTTAGCCAGTAATGTTCTGTTATAGCCTATGTTATGTGCTCCAAATGGCATAATAAATCAAATTATTGAATTTGAAATTGTTAAAGTCATTTCAACCTTTTACCTGGTAGGCTACATCAACAATTAACGACCGAAAACCGAGTTAGAATTGTCCCACACATTATTTCTAGCCCCTTTCCCCCACCTTGCGCATTGGAACTTGTAGCTCATAGCGCTAACTTCACCCCACAACAGACATACACAAAATAACGTTTTGTTGCTGTTGAATAGCTTTGGAACTGTATACACTTGCCAACTTCAACGAGGTGAAGGAAGGAAAAGAAAAAGAAGAAAGAGAGAAAAGGAGAAAAGGATGGAGTAGAAAATACGGGAAAACGGGAAGAGAAAGAGGAACAGTGACAAAATTATTCGAATTTGTAAAGCAAACAGCAGATATCACATCATATCAGTGAGCATGAAAATGGCGTTCCACGATAAACAGCCTCCAAACCATGGGCGCAGATCCTGGTGAAGACAGCGGGACGCGTCCCCACCAACTTTTTCAGTAGTGGGGACATGATATACCGTGTCCCCACCAATTTGTCTTGACCAATAGCTGCATTTCAAGTTCCCCTGTATTGAACTTTGGCGCAGTTTGATCCAGCATTGTGCAAATGACATGCAGCAGTTCTCATTTTATTGTATTGTATCCACAGTTGTTAAATATAGGACGGAAATCGCATTTGCGGCAGTCTATATTTGTTTTCTGGGAGAGGACCCCAGACCCATCGTATATACAAAAGTCTACTTGGATTATTTGACCCCTGATTTTCTTTCTGCAGACGCCCATGTATTTCTCCAAACCAAATTTCTAAGCCATGAGATCTAAAACTTAAGGAGGTTTAGGAGCATCATTAGGTCTGGGAAGTGTTATTTCCGGCGATCTGGGAGGTATATTTGCCCAAAAAATCGTACGCTACGCGCGAACCCATGGTCGCGCTCCGCTTAGATAGTATCAGAGAGCATACACGCGTCCCCACCATTATCCAACACTGATCTGCGCCCATGCTCAAAACTGTCGATGTGTGTATAGTGTTCGGTTTTGGAAATATCTGGTATATTTTTATTTCCATCAACGAAATGTTTTAATTGCGGTCTGAATTTTCGAAAATTCCCTAACCAACATTCTTCATCATACTTCATCATACTCGTGCAATTTTGACCCGTCTGTTAGGGTTTGAAGGAGGTTTTTTCTATATCGGTTGTCCATAGATGATATTTTGTGCAACATTATGGGTATGTTTTGAAGTGAATTTATTCACGAGAATTGTGAATTTTCAAATTCTGAACAGTGGGGCTGACGGATACTGTGGGCCGCGATGAAGAATCACCTACAAAAGCAATGATCCACAGGATATGTGATGAAGTCGAACATGATGTGTGACTGGTGACAATCTTCAAAAAGGTTATAGATGAGAAAAAAGGGTATTTGGAAATACTTGGTTCTCAGGCAAAAGTGTACATATGGTTGGTCAGTTTCAAGCCCGAGAAGTGCCATTTCCGGTGATCTGGGGGTACCAAAACCAGAAATTTGCTTGTACGCTGCGCGCCAACCAATGGTGGCACTCCGCGTAGAAAGTAATACGCGCCCCCCGGGTTGGAAAATCCTGCATACGCCCCTGGTTAAATGCAGCTTTTCAAGGCCTGGGCAGTGCCATTTACTGCAATCTGGGAGGCAATATTTGCCAAAAGATTCTTGTGCACTTCGCGCCAACTTATGGTGGCGCTCCACTTAGATAGTGAGCCAGCAGTTATGACTTTTTATTTCATCAATGGCCTGCAACCCCCCCACTTCTGACAAGAAATCTCCGCCACTGTGAAATGATATCAATAAATGATATGAAAATTGTCATATTTTCATGAAAATCGAATGATTTAAGTACTCTTTTCAGCTCGAATCTAATCAAAAGGGCGCCATCGATCGTATGTATGATTTTGGGAAGGATTAAAAAAAGTCGTCATTTTGGCCAAAATTTCACAAAATCATAAGAGTGTAGCCTTAAAAAGTTATCCATTTTTGGCCAAAAATGAATGTTTTCAAAATAATGTCAGGATGTAGACCACGGATTCCCAGCACTCAGAAGACGCTACTCTCGAGACAAAAGTGGCATTCTACGAAGTTTAAGCCTTTTAAAATTGATATGAAATGATAACAATATATAATATGAAAATGTTATATTTTCATAAAAATCGTGTGACTTTAGTACTCTTTGAAAGTTAGTTCAATCAGTGACTTTTGGTAGCAGCCTGCAAATTTAGCATTTCTCTTGGGGATTTCCGTGCAGTATAGAATACCTGGCCATTATCAAAAACGGGAACTCTTTGCTTAATGGAACTTCACATTACAGAAAGTAAATTTACTGATTTTGTGTGTATAGTTCCTTCCTATGCTGAGACAAAACGGATTAAATTAATGAATTTGATTTGATAAATCGATAGAGTAAATTGCTTTCGATTATGCAATTGGAAGCTTGTTGACAGTTGTTATCAGTGTTAACTGATCAAAATGAAGTCAAATGATAAAAAAAAAACAGAGTGTTATGTGTTTGTTTTAAAGGAAAAACACATGTGTATGTTTTAGGCCGATTCTTAGCCCCGTTTAATACTTATTATATGCCTAATGCTTTCTAGTCAATACACAATCTTGTAAAAGAGGGCGCTCGATGCTTTTTAAAGAACTCAAATTATCTTCGAACAAGATTCTCTGAAACATTTCAGGTACTGATTTTCGTGGCAATGTCAACAACATGATTGGGGTTATTTGCGAAAAGGGTAATACGAAGAAACAAACAAGTCGTTAACAAATGTTTGCCTAGTATGTATTAAATTTAGACTTCGGAAGAGTTGGAAACTTTGCAAACACAAGACGCCAATCTGCGTGAAGACCGTTCGAGATATCCCTCACACTGCTAGACAAATATAAGCTAACTTCAGTGTGTAAACAAAATAGCAGAGGTAAAACCAAAGCCTATTACTTATTTTGAACCTTCAAATGTTCATATAAAACGATTTTTTTTCTCGTTCAAATGGTCAAAAGGCCGACAACTTATTTTCAGAACCAGTTGATCATGTTATGATTTCCCCCTTTTTTTCTAGTTTGTTGTGTTGTTCGAGTGCGCGACCAATAAGCGAAATATAATCCAATCATATGCAAGTATAGTTATTGTGACGTCACATATAAATTGTATATTCATTAATTACAGATATCGTGTAGAAATACCCTCGCATATAGAAGTGGTAATACAATCATATATAGTAAGTACATACGTATATAAACAATTTATTTTATATCTACATATCTTTCAAAATATTATCATATTTGGGGGCCTTCTGGTTTTATGTTTTATGCGCCCACCCACCTTTAAGGAAGAAAATAAAGACTACCACCCCTTAAAAAAAACTACAACTTACCCCCGCCCCCTCCCCTACCTCCCTCCCACTGGTTGGTACGTCAGTGACTTGTCATGAGGAACAAAAACAGCATATTCTACAGACTAAGACCATTTTAAAATTGTGATAAATTGATCATGCAGTCACCGGCTAATCAACTCAAATAAAATCATTAAGAATTTGTAATGAATCATTTGGATAAAAAAGTTACAATCAAATCCCATAAAAAGCGATATTTTGCTTTCAGAAAGAACTTGGCATTATTTTATTCTGTGAAAGCCATCCAATGTTTAGACATCATAACTGGGTATACCCTTCAGTTCAGATAAAAAATGTAAATGTAAAACAATAAAATTAAAAGTACTGATTTTCGTGGTTAATGTCAATAACATGATCCACGACACATAAATAAAACACATACATATTTTGATTGTCATAGCAATCCATTCTAAACCAATCTACTTTGATGTCGTGTGTTAAGCTATGCTAAAATTTGTGAGTGAATCAATGAATGCACTAGCCCGGGTTCGGATCCGGACTCGAGTCCAATTCTTTCGTGACTCGGACCTGGCTCGGACGTCTTCGGAATCGGCACCACCCGAACTCGAAGGCCGAGTCCATAATAACACACATGACTACAATTACGAATGAAAACAAATTTATCATCTTGTATTACTGTAATTTGTACCAACAGCTGAATTATTTGGTGCACATATATGTCTGATTAAAAGTCTTAAAATTCCCTGCAATGTTCTTTTTCTGAACTTTAGACTGGAAAACATAAATCTAGATGAAACAGACTTGAAACGACACAGGATAGACACACTGAATGTCTTGCTATAGTTATTTTTGTACCTTTGTAGGTCTACACACTGATGTTTCATTACGAAGTTTAACTTTATTCATCCCATAGACTTTCGCTTTGGTCTGGCTGAGTTGCAAAAGCGTCACAGAATGAGGGATGCCACCAATTCAAAAGGGATACACAGATCACCGGCTCCAGGACCACCACCGTGTAATTCTCTTTGCTACTTCGCTTCTTGAGGTGGTAGTTTCTCACAAATTCCAATTTCAGTTGATTATAACACATACCTTGCCCGACGCTCAAGGACATGGAAGCCAGCTGCAGTCCCATAATTTTCTCGCAAGAAAAATGCTGGAAGCCTGGGCACGTCACTTTCAATATGGTCTCGTCCTTGTTGGGATTCGCCCAGAGGGACGGCGATCTAATCAGGCTGTTCCGTAGATTCTGTTCCTGTGCCGCCGGAAGATGCTGAAATTTTATGAAGTGGTGGAAGTGGTTGTCGACGGAACCATGAGAGCAAGAGTACAGGCACTTGGACCCTATCAGGCTGCAAGATTCGAGTTCAGAGTCTAACATCACGATGTGATTTCTGTCCTTGAATGGTGGGTAGAGGTGATAGAGGGCGCTAATCACCCTCGACTGAAGGCCCTCCTGGGTGTCTGCTATATAGTCGGGATAGAGATGGCCCGGCAGGGATACCTCCTCTCTGAACCATCTGTGAAAAAAAAAGAAATAAAAAAACGAATCAAGAAACATGCCATCAAAGGGGGTGCTTACAAAACTTGCAGCTTTTTTTTAACAAGCCAAATATTGCATGAAAATTCCCAACCCTACCACTTTCAGGGTTGTATTGAAAATGTATCGAACTTGAGCGTAATCCCAGGCCACACGGTACGCAAAGAACTGTGACTTCTTCTGACTGGCACCCCCAGCAAGGAAATAGCTATATAGGCATGGCCATCAACTAAGGGCTGGGGTGGGCAACCTAGGGCCACATGCGGCCCACCAGTGATTTTTTTGCGGCCTGTGAGATGTCTCAAGATAAAGAAAAAAAATCAATCTATTTTACATCATCACAAAAAACCAGCTAGCTGCTTAGAATTTATGGGCACTAATGATGCTGTCAGGTAGGCTATTATCCCCATTAATGATCAACTGTACTGTATTGACATTATGTGTTTTTGAATACAGATTAGGTACACAAACCTATTTATTGCTTGAAAGTCATCAGAATCAAAGGTTTGAAATCAACAGCAGGTCATTGGTTAGGTGCGGCCCGGTCAATTTATAACTCCTTACAGTATATCTGGCGATTCATTCAAAAAGGTTGCCCACCACTGAATTACGGGCTAGATGGCTTAGTCGGTGTAACACTGGGCTTTTAACCCGGAGGGTCGATGGCTCAAATCCTTGCTCTGGTCATAATTTTTTTTTGATCTTTTCCATTGCCTTAAATTTCCAAGTCAGTTTTTTTCTATTATTCATTTACTTATTAAATGGAAAAGAAAAACACAGAAAGAAGGAAAGAAAGAAAGAAAAGGGACCACAAATTTGACTGAATGTCAAACACCTGCTTGGATTCCTTTGATACTTTTTAAATGTCAAGATGCAAAGATTAAATGATGGAATATACAAAACAGATCTCCCCCGGTGACATTTGATGGGTTAAATTTTAAGTTTTGAATGATCTGAAAAGAGAAGGGACAAGGACGACACACTATGCACGTAGATAGGTGATAATTAGCCTTGGAAAAAAATGACTCAAAGAGAAAGAAACAAAGTGAAGCCAAAGAAATAGTAATCTACAGCTGCATTCGCTTAGTTATTAAATTTGGGGGGGCCCGTGAGCAGGTGATGACTATCTAAGCGGAGCGCCACCACAGGTTGCCGCAAAGGAAAAATTTTCGTCTGGCAGACCCCTCAGATTGCAGGAAACGGCCTTTATGGCAGTAAGCAACACACCTAAAATTGATAAAAATTTCTGGCAATTTTTTATTTTGGGAAATATTCTCGAAGGAAGTGATCGCCATTTATTCCTCAGTTTACCAATTCCTCGTCTCCCAGAAGCGCCCAAAATTTAAGAAATCGAAACATTTTTGTGTTGGCTGATCCATGATCGCCGCCCATGCCCGTGAGAAGCGGTGACTGGGTAAAGAAAAAGCTATGCCGTTTGAAAACATGGGCAGAAAAAGCGAAAGTAGCGAAACCTAAGGTAAAACGTGCGATAACAAAGTGATTATTTTCCAGGTTAATTGTGACTGTATTTGAAATGATTATTATTATTCGTTTTTTTCAAAACTACCTATCAGATCATGAGGAAAATTTATCCTGGTGGACCTTTTAGCGAACTGATTGCATTGCTTAAGAAGAAGTTCACATGGAGTCCCATAATCTCTGTTCAGGCTTGGGGTAATCGTAATCGATTACAATCGATTACATTTTTTTAAGTAATCGTAATCGTAATTGATTACTTTTGTGAAAATTACAAAGTAATCGTAATCGATTACAAGGGCAAAGTAATCGTAATCGTATTACATTTATGATTACAGTGAAATTTGAATGAGAAGGGCAAAATTAGTAGAAATGATTAAAACTAATTCTTACCATTGGCTTTTAGTGTGACCAAAGAAGTGTTCCTGCTTCTAGAATTCTCTAGCACAATAAACTTATACTAAGAAGTACTGGGGATTTGATCGCCATATTCAAGGATTTTTTATCACCTGAATTATTCTGTTCAATGCTGCCTCTCAGCGTTCACAATCCTTTTGCATACACAACTGGTTGTCTGTTTAATTGTCTGTTTAAATTGTATTTTTTACTGGACTTATGGGTTACACATCTTAAACGTGTTAAGGCATAAATGTGTAATGCCTGGTAGGAATTGTAGATATACTTCCACAATTTTGTCTGTATATACTGTAAATGCCCTTCCTTTGCCCTATTTCATTGCCCTTTTTCCCGGGATAGTTATATTAAACAGATATGCAGAGGATTGTGCAAGTAACCACAATGTAATCCATGATTGTAATTACGATTACATTACCTGTACAATGTAATCGTAATCGATTACTTCAACTTTAGGCTGTAATCATAATCGTAATAATACATTCTCAAGTAATCGTAATCGATTACATTCAGATGTTATCGCCCCAAGCCTGTCTCTGTTCACTACATTTATCTTAACTTTCCGAACTTTGTTACAGGCTTAGAAAACAATTAAAAAATTTGCCATTTTTTCATGGAAAATTGACTGACTTTGGCAAAGGTAACAGGTTGCACTTACTCTGGGACTACGTATATATAATATTGTTCAACAATGGCAGCGTTGATGGCACATTTGGTTCATTAGTTATCAACCAGTTATTATTTAACTGTTTCGATTGACTGAATACCAACAATTAACAACCATTGACCAAGCAGTCAACAGAAGCCCCATTTCTCGTAGGCCCTACAAGAAATTCAGTTGCTGACACTGTTTGAAAACACTTTTTTTTTTAAATTATGACATTTTATGACACCTTTGACAAAATTTGGGGGGGCCTGTGCCCCCCGGGCCCAAATGGGCACGACGCCACAGGTTATTCTACGTTAAGACATTAAATTGGTTTGCTGACCTCTTGTAACGCCTCATCCAAAATCCGACCGAGTTGGTGACATGAAAGGTGTCCTTACAGACAGCCGAGTAGCGGCCGACATCTTCCGGATGGATAAAATCAGCTGAAATCAGCAACAGTTGGAGGAAATGATCCCTCCCTTGCGGCTCAGCATCTCTTTGGTTACAACCGTTGCCATTTTGACCTTCCGAGTGTAATAATAAGTAATACTAAAAAAATTAACATGGTTTTTATTAGCATGGAAAGGAAAATTTAATAAAATAAGAAAAAAAAAGGAATTTTTTGGCCAGCAATGTGACTAATATCATTACAATAATGACATTTCTGAATGTTTTAAGTATATGTAAGGTGACGTGATGGTAGTTATTTTGTACGTTTACCGTTCATAATAAATCAAGATATATCGACAAGAAAGGATCGATTTTATACTGTACTATGCATCATATTGTTTTGATTCCAAGCATCTACACAGCTCTGAGATACAGTGAAACATTTTTATCATTTTCTCAATTTCATATTCTAGAGCGTGTGCATTTTGCAAGTGTGGTGCAATCCAGGGTTTGCTGTGGTAATTAATTACAGAGACGGCCGCCTCGCCGAAAAAATTGTCTTGATTACCGCATCACACTGTTTTTTGTTGTCATGTTAACAATTCTGGAATCCCTTAATACATTGCTTGACAATTATTTTTAAAAAGTAGTAGCCCGTCTGGCTTTTTCGTCCTGAGATTTTGGTAGCCCCGGAAACAATTTGAGAAAGCCCGTGAAAAATTTGTGAACATTGTCATATCTTTCTCAAACTTTACGCCACCAGGCGGAGTAGAAAGTTGGCAAGTTTGAATGTCGGTGATACGATGGGCTTTTGGGCCATTAAGGTTGGTAACCCCAATACAGTGATAAGGACCCCGAGTGAATAGGACTTTATTTTGGTGGAGTGGATGGGTCTCTGCCAACCCTGCACTGTGTCACCTAGAATAGTAAAGGTCAAAATTATTACTTAGCAGGGGGCAGGACATTAAACTAAATAATCCTGTTTTGGATGTGTAGTGAGTCTAGGCCACAGACAGTAACGCATATTTAAATACATCACAGGTAGTAAATTCACCTTCTGTGCTTTTCAACCTCCATCATGCAAAATTCCGAAAAGGGTACCATAATTACTAGGCATAATTAATTTAATAAATAAAAAATCAGATAACCTAGGTTGGAAGGGGGTCCACAAACAATATTGGATGTACTTTCAAAAGTTTCAGTCACAGTACTAGTGCAGATATCTAAGAAATATCTTTTCCCCAACATTTCCATTCAAAACAGCTCTTCATTCTAATGTCCATAATTTTCTAAAATCCCAGAGCTTCAGGTGTTTTGTCCCCCTGGGCCCCTACTGGGACATTGCCCGTAGACCACACCAGGCCCCATAAGGCTGACCCCTTGACTCGCCACCAGGGTTGAAGTGCGAAGCGCTCCAATGGCGAAAGATAATATAAGATAATATGTGAGAGGAAGTTATCACTATTTTAATCTATTTTTTGAGATAATAATTTAGAGTTAATGCAGAGTGTTTGTGAAACAAGCTCTCCTATACATGGGCGTCGGAGCCCAATTTGATTGGGGAGGCTGTAACGATTTCCCCGAAAATGTAACCAATATGGAAGTGGGTACTGATGAGATCCTCCTCATTTTTGAAATTCGAATTGGTTATAAGGAATGCCAACAGTCAAATATATTGACATGTCTTGGACAGAGAAAGAATGTATGGAGTGCAAACTGTGCCAAAACTCCACAACATCAATGTCAGATTAGTCGGGCAAGCATAATTAGAACGTCGAGTCTAATTTTCTGAGGCTGAGGGTTTACGAATTAATGTCATCAAAGAAGATTGCAGTTTAGTTTTTTATGCAAGACTCGCAACAATATCATGTTGTTTCGAATTTTTAAGAAAATATCTTGTTGGGGGAGGGGGGTTGGAGGTGGTTGGGAGATACATTCATGTTCCGCCTCCCTACGCCTGTGTTTCTATGTATACGAAGATACATCTTTGAACTGACAGCATATTTTGCATAACATTTTTGACATGCTGTCTACAGTACCAGATAAAAATATTCCTTGCATATATTAGCGAGCTCTATATTTCACAATATTTTGGCAACATTTGTGTAATTATCCTCTCACAGGTCAGATAATGGGAAACAGCCTCTGCTGATAACTGAAACGTTTTGCTTTCATTCACTACTTCAGGTGTGGTAGTTTGAAGCTTCCCTTATTGTTGACGGATATGCCCTCATCTACAGTATTTCCAGCGGAATATATTTATGACTATATAATGTGGGTGGAATGAGATTTTATCTGAGAGTTTTCCGCAAAAATGATACCAAGTGTGCGGTCCCTGACCTTATCCCAGTGGAAGATGGTTCAATTTCCTGTTTTCTCTACTTTTTTTAAATTTTATGTCATATGCTGCATTTTGAGTTTGGTTTTGCTATATAATACCTTTATTGGCCAAATTGAAGTTTCTGCTTTCAGCAGTTCAAATGCAAGACCTGTTTTAACATCGTGCATCGATTCCACTCACAGCAGGGTATACTCATAGATTCAGTATAAAATCTCTTGTGTTTGTCTGCCTTCACTTTGTACTGACCTGGGAATATTTGACTGTTTCTTTCAAACACTGGCAAACAACAAAGTCAATGCAATAACTGAACTTCACATTCTTAAATTTTTTTTTTAAATCTACTTTACCATATATCTGGTCATTCACAGATTGCAACTGCCCGTAGGAATCAACCTCAGAGTCCGACAGATCTCCGTCGTACCAATCCTCGTCATCTTCGTCCATCGACATGACATCCTCCGATCGCTCAGGAATTTCGTCCACCGCTACGAGGAAAAGTAGAAGAAAGTCAGTCACCTTGAGAGCAGTCAACAAATATACAAATAGATCTACTTAATGCAATATTAGGCCTTGTAAACTTGTTTTTGTTGGAGGGGGAGGGTAAGGAGGGGCGGGTGGTGGTGGTGCAAAACTATTCATTCAACCGGTGGGAGACAAATCCAAGAGGTAGTCCATAAATTTTACCAGCAGTCCAAACCTAATTTGGACCCACTGCTATGATATGCATGCAATTAAGTCTTTAGAAAGCTTTATTGCCAAGGAGATGCCAAGTGACTTTTCACATATTTTTCTCATATTTCATTCCTCTGTTGGGAAAATTTGACTGCAAACTTAGACAATGTACAAAGTACATAACAGACTTTGACTCATTGTTGTAAATTGTAAAATAAACTTTTTGGAGGTTCTAACTCGTTTCTATTGTGTACACATTGAATTTTTTTCTGAACATTGTATGTGGCGTTTTAATTAAAGCCCCAAGTGTTGCCCCAATATAATGTTCAAAATCTAGCAAAAACTTCATTTCCTTGTGAAGGATCCATCTTTCCCAAACTATTTGCAGATGACACCTACATACTTAGAAAAAATGGCTATCTTTGACATTCACTATATAGACAATTAACTTCATGTTGGATAATGTATAAATTTGGACAATTTATGCTCACAGTCATACATACACAGAATATGTTGCTTTGTACATATCAATAGGTGTCAATGGGGAGGGCAAGGGGGAGAAGGGGGGGTAGGTAAGACAGACAACTCTGAAAGGTGTTTGACATGTCAGCATAACGAGAACAACATGTTAGTTTAGTTCCATGTCTACCATGGTGCTAGGATGGCCAGTATTCTCAGGTACAGTAGAGTAGCATACAATTCCCTTCTTAGCATATATCCAGTCCAGGAAACACACTAAATTTCCTTTGTTTTAAGTTGGCAACTTGATTGCAATCCTAGATACCACTGTCAAAAGATAAAAAGTTGTTTAAAGTTTGTTTTATCTCATGCACTTGATGTAGAACACCCATGTGTAGAACACCCAAGGTAGTGTTAGCTCAGTGGTTTGACCAGTGCCTTTCAATCATAAGGTCCCGAGTTCGAGTCACTCCCAGATTAATGTATGTCGTCCAGTTACAGAGTTGTTGACAATTGACAAAGCATAATCATGGACGTTAAAGTATGAATCTAAGAGACTGACTTTGGTCAGCTTGCCGCTTTCATAAGCCAATGATGGCTTCTTTGCCAGTTCTTGCTTGCAGGAGGATCTACAAATAAAACATACATACATACACACATGAGTAAAGAATCACACACATACACACAAGCGTACAGTACTGTACCTTGTTTAACAAAGACAGCAGATGAGATGAGAGTTGAATTTTTCTTTCTGTGAAACGGTTTTGGATTGTTAGCCACCTCTTGGATTGTAAAATCTGTCATGTAATGTAATGCAAAAGAGAACACAATCAATATAATGAAGTCAAAAAAGAATTAAATTTAAAATTTAAAAATATTTATAGAGAGTATTCCTTTTGTAACGTGCTGTATGCATTCAAAGTCAATTGTTTCAATTTCATTTTATTTATATTTCAATTAGCTAACAGTTGTTTTTCTCAAGTTATCCTGCCTCAAATTATTATGAAACATTCTTACTAATATCTACCGTGGCTTGAATCAATTGATTTCGGCAATTTAGCGTAACAATATTCCTAGAACTATCTTTCATTTTTGGCCAACTCTGCACTGGAAATATACAGTAACACCACGAAAAGGTTGGCATATAGAAGTAGCCTACAGGTAGGTTGCTTAGGCATACCTATGTAATTTCTCCATCACAAAATTAGTTGGAGAAGAGGATGCATTTTGCATCCTGACCTCCGTACACCTGGTATATATATGAAAATCGTGGCAATTGGCCCGTTAGTCCATTATCTTTTCTTTACAACTAACCAACGATCTGCACCTTCTTTACTGTACGCATTGGCTATTATCTTCACCAATGGCAAAATAAATAAATATAGTTGATAAGAAAATATATATATTGTATTTCATGGTAGCTACAAATACAGTTTTAGAATGGAATTTGGTAGCGGTAAATCTTTGTGGAGATTCATATTACAATTCGTCTTTAGCAAGTGTTCGTCTTAGGCTGTCACTACGATTTCATTTTTCTTGCGCAACAGGTACCAATGAGTAACATACATTATGTCAGGCTAGGCTACCAGATGGCGACTTACAAAAATTGAAGCATGATCTTGTATAATGGATTGATAATGAAATTTATATCAAACTAAGATAATTAAAGACCTTCATTTTTAGGTATTTTCTTTCTGCCATTTCTTTGCTTCTTCTGTCTGTCCATCCTTAGATATAGACGTCTTACGTTGCAGTTTTGCCTCAGGATTCCTGAACAAGGGGGCATAACAATAAATAACATGCTTATTATCTTCCGGGAAACAGTTTTTTTTACGTAAGTGTGAAATCGCTCTTTAAAAACTCTGCGTGAGGACAACACAATAATCCTTATTGGCACTGACACCATATTTAAACCTTTCATTGAATAAATTTACATCTAACAAGATGCAATTGATCGCAGAAACTGAGTCATCAATCTTGTAGCCTGTATTCCCCACCGGCTCCCAACATTGACCTTTTCCTGACATTGTTCAGGTCCGTAGCCGTAAAATCGGCCCTCACACGATAACCACATGACAATTTTAAGCATCCACACCCGGAAAGATTATTATGAAACAGGAAGTAGGGTTAAGGGCTAGGTAGGGAATAGGGTTAGAGAGTAGGGTTAGGAAGAAGGGTTAGCAAGTAGGGTTAGGAAGTAGGGAATAGGGTTAGGAAGTAGGGTTAGGAAGTAGGGTTAGGAATGGTACGGATTCTAAATTAGTAACCAAGCGGCTAAATATAGGTGTTAACTTGAGTATAACTAGGTTAGGCCCCTATAAATAAGCTAGGCAACTATAACGTTAGGATATGTCTAACGTAAGTAAATGTACCAAGTAGGGAACCGGTTTGTTAGGCCTAGCCTATTACTAGGGATTACTAGTCCTAAGCCTAGGCCATAAAGTTTCTGTTCGTTAGGATATGTCTCACGTTAGTAATTGTACCATGTGGTATATCTAGTAGGGAACCGGCTTGTTAGGCCTAGCCTATACTATAGTCGTAAGTCACTAGCCTATATATAAAGTTTCTGTTCAATTCAAATAGTTATGATAAAGAGCACGTTTACAATGAATTATAACGTTACAAGTATGTGTCAATAATATAAATTTACTGCAAGATCACAAAGGAGGGAACTCAGCCGCGGTAATAATTTGAAATTGTTGGTAAAATCGGTTACAAATGCGACTCTGCGAAGCTTCTGTTGGCGTACAGTATGTGGTCTGCGGATTCGGAATTTTTAATTTCGCGCCAACGCAAGAGAAATGTCAAACTTCAAATTTAGTCGGATCATACCATTTTGCACTAGGAAGGCATTTTGCCTACCAATTGTTCAAATCGCCAAACAAAGTATAACATAATTTTTTCAAATTTATTAAATAGTTGATACTTAATATTAAACCAATGAAGTACAAAAGTTTAATCGTTTAATCATAACTGTGATAAATATGACAAAGATTTATTTTACACCCCCATTTTCAATATTAGTCCATCGGGGCAGGCTCGATATCGTTCACTGTTGTTGCACATATTTAGTACCAAGGTTTGATCACATATTATGGTGTGTTTTCATATGCTCATTACAATTCTCGATGTTGGATGGTTCAGGAAGGGTTATCTTTAGAGTAAACAGCAGTTTAAGACAGACACATTTAGTCCGCTTTGCGTTGTTAGGGTTTCTCCGAACGCAGCGATTTTTTCAGTTAAGGGCCAATCAAAATCCTTATTGTATGGCATGTGATATGTCAGACTATATGTGACTACTGTGTATATGCACAGACTATGTGTATGTAACGTTTGAACGTGTTTACAATTCGTAACGGACTGCATAACAAGAGAACGATGGCCTGAAAGTCTAACGAAATTTACAGCCAACAGTTGGCAAACCGACGTCAAATGTGCCGAGATATGAAGCAGTATGGAGGGTGGCAAATTTTCATGCCTAGATGGTGCTTCCATGATTCAATACACGAACGATGAAGGTAATTCTAGGCCTGTTAATAATCCTCATGTTAGAGCATTACTGTGACAAGAAAGTATACATAACTTCCTCAAGTGAAACGAATGCCAACTATGAGTATGAAAATTTAGGACAAGGCTCTTCAATACTATACTACTACTAGGCCTAGTTTGCCTTAGACTAGAAGTGATTTACGTCGCATCCATGAAGGATAGATTGACAGCTACTATATACTGGTATCTGTTATTTTATGATACCATTTATTTCATGTTTATTTTGTCATGAAACAAAGACATGCAATCAACACCAGTGTAGGTTCGATAGGCAGACTAACGTTAGGCCTATCAATATTCAATGTCGGCCTAGGCCTATGGTCTAGCCCCTAGTCTTGGATTGATTTGTCAAAACAGGGCCTAACTTAGCCCAGAGCATGTCTCTATGGCTGCTGGTAGTACTGGCACACACACACACACACAAATGTAGCCTGTAATGAAGCTTATATACAGGCCACTAAGTATATAGGCCTAGGCAATGCTACAGTATTGCCTAGTCTCAGATCCCTTCTTGTATTTTGTACACCTAACAAAGCGAGTTGGCATATGCAAGTTCCCAGCTATTTAGCATCAGCATGGCACTCGATTTAGTAGCACCTATAGTCTTATAACAGCTCCTTAAAAATTTGGTATAAAATATTTTATATCAAAGCATCTTGCTTGGTTTATTTTACTTTGATGCATGTATGGGGAGGCCTTTTAGTATGGGAAATCCTGTCAAGTAGGGTTGCATGTGTTCTCAAACCTTTGTAGTGTGTGGGTTTGTAACTATACCCTACCAAGCTCATGGCTCCAGACTTACACTGAAATAAATGGAATATCAGATTGCTTATTAGTCGGTTAAGTTCCAGTGTAGACAATTAATGTGAACCACAGTGTGATCAACAGGACAATTCAAAATACTGTATCAACCAAACAAATTTGGTTTTGATTTGTTGCAGATGAAAGTGCCGGCCCATCGGTGCCAAAGACAAGGATATTTGCGGTGCTTCCTCTACAGAGATTTCTCTGGCACAATCAGGACTCAAGTTTTCGAAAGGAAGAAGATCTGTTAGCAGGCAGACAGAACCGCTGTCTCAGTGTCTGACACAAGATGCTGAAAAATGGCTCAAAGAAGCTGCTGAACAGAGATATGATGACAGGATGAAAATGCTATTGCCCAAAACATTCTGTCTACACATAACAGAGGAAGGCTACTTCTTCCTTAGCAAGTGGCTTTGGGTGTTGGTCATGTTGACAGTGACGAAGAAGTTTTATAACTCAGAAAGGATTGTTTGTGTAACCAAAGCATAACCTGGTCAATGTTTAGTTGTTGTTTATGTTGATCATTTTCTTTCATTTTTCCAATTTTTTTTTTTTCAATTGATCTTTTCCGTTCTTTTTCTTATTTTGTTTTATTCATTTGACAATGAATAACTTACTTTGGTAGATTGAGGAGTTCCCGAAAGTTTCACTTTTTTGCCAACACTACAGGGCAACAGCTTGTGGTCAGGTGGCCCTGTGTGACCTTTGTCATTTTTGAATATAGTAATTGTTTTGTGTGGTCCTTGTTTTCTAGGAATACATGTACTGGCTCCAATTCTCTATCACTTTTGAGAACTGTGGGAGAAATAGACAGTTTAAAAGCTATTTTGTTTTGGTAGGAATATTCTTGGTGCTGGTTGTGTATCTACAAATTTATTTAAGGACACTAATGAGACCCATTTATAAGTTTAGATTCGGGTTAAGTAATGTGCCTGGTAATTATTTAGTAACTTAATTGACAGCTGATAGGTCAATGGACCCCAGATACCAGGGAGTGAAGAGCAAGCTGGTCTAGAGCCGTCCAGAGAGCAAACCTACCCCAGAGACGTCCCATACAGAGTAAACCTGCCCCTGATCGAAGTAACCCAAGAAAGTAATTATATTTCCCAACTTTTTATTTGGTTGACCGGCGCCACGATTGTGTTCTAAGTTAGGACTTTTAGGCATTTTATTTTCAAATAAGTTCAGTGGATTTCTCTGATAAGATCTGTAAGTTACCCATTTATATCATTTACATTTTTCTTTTAGTTTAAGTGTCCCATTGGTTTTAATACAAGATTCATGTGTATAGTAAACCTACTATTTTCCCTTATGTTTATTTTTGTGTGAGCATTGCGCCTTTTCAAGTTGTCCCAACAATCTCAGAGTCATCCGGTCCTACCCTCATGGGAAGGAGCTACTTGTAATTTTCCCAAACCTAAAAACATATATTTTTTACTGCGTTTTTGACCAGCTACATTTGCGTTAAAGGTGAGTCTCGAGGCAGACTTCAGAAGACAGACAGTGTTTAAAAATGCACTTGTTCAAATTATGTTTAACACAACATAAATTTTTTGTTTTCGAAAAATAACACTGCTTTAAGAATCCAACAACTCTTTAAATATTCTTCGGACATTACTCTTTTACTTCAGCCAACACATACTGGTTCTTAATATACTGTGATTAATTATTTTATCATCTTGCTGTGACAAGGAACTGCACTGTTTAATTATCGTACAGTACAACGTATAAGAATGACGTTATTTGTTTACTCTTTACATAACACCTCTCTTAGCACCCAACAACTGTTAAAATGTTCTTCAGACGTTCCTATATAGCTTTCAACCAACATTACCTGATCCTAAGTACTGTTAGTGCAAGAACATTTAAATTGTGTTATCATCTTGCTGTGACAAGAAACTGCTCTATTTTCATTATCTTACAACGTATAAGAGTGACGTCATATGTATATTGTTTACTCGTAAATAACACCACTCCTAGCACCCAACAACTCTTTAAATATCATTTTGATATCGCTCCATTACTTTCAACCAACACATCCTGTTTCTAAATAAGTGCAAGAACATTTAAATTATGTCGTTTCCATGTTGCTGTTTCAAGGAACTCCTGAGTTTTAATTGTCGTCCAACCTATAACAGTGACGTCATATGTTTATTGTTTACGCGTAAAGTATTACCTCTTTTAGCATCCAACAACTCTTCAAGTATTCTAAGGACATTTCTTTACAACATCCAACCAACAAACCTTGGTTCTAAATAGGTTAAAAACTATTATCATGTTGCTGTGAATAGTCGTTGCTGATTTTCAATTTAGCCCACACTTCGTAGTGAGGTCATTTGTTGTTTACACGCAAGATAACATCTCTCCAAGCATCCAACAACTCCTAAGATAATCTCAGGACATCCCTCTATACCTGTCAACAATAACATCTTGGTTCTAATAAGTTCAAATGCATTTAAATGCCGTTTTCGTGTTGCTGTGACAAGGAACTGCTTTGTTGTAATCGTCGTACACCGTATAAGAGTGACGTCATTTGTTTGTTGTTTACAACAAAATAACACCTCTCCAATCATCCAACATCGCGAAAAATGTTCCCAGGACATCCCTCTACAACAGGGTTGTCCAACCTTTTGCAGAGGAGGGCCACATGAAATGATTATAATGAATGTGGGGGCCGCATGAACCCTAATCGCTCGATTTTTTGCCCGAAGCCCAAGGCAACGAAATGTGGGCACTGCGCGCGGAGCGCACTGATTTATTTTCCTTCCTGATAAAACAGATGAATTTAGTTCAGCCGCCCCCCCCCACCCCTCCGAGAGAGTGTCACACAAACTGACCTGTATGCATTTTTTGGACCCAGAAGGTTCGAATGATTAATAGCTTCAAATTGTTATCAATAAATCTGCTCACTAAAATTTTGCACCGTATAGCATCTCTGGCGGGCCGAACGCAACCCTGCGGCGGGCCGGACTGTGGCCCGCGGGCCATAGGTTGGACAACCCTGCTCTACAACTTCCAAACAACAAACCTTGGCACTAAATATGTGCAACGAAAGTCGTTTTTAAGCACTTTTTGAAGCCTGCCCCGATGGACTATATATTACGATACGGTTACTGCTTACGAACTTACATTATAATATTCTCGATAATTACGCCTAAAATAAAAGCAGTCAACATAGTCAAATCCCAGTTGGGCCAGTGTGAAACCTAGTTCAACCCCAACAGGGCAAGTTCACCAGTAAACATAGTTCAAACCCAGTTGGGCTTGTGCAAACCAGTGAAACCTAGTTAAACCCCAGCTGGGTCAGTTTAAACATAGTTCAAATTCAGTTGGGCCTGAACAAACCCAGTTGAACATTGTGTAAACCCAGTTGAACCTAGCTCTTGCACAGCATAGTCCAGTTGGAACCCAGTTAAACACAGTTAAAACCAATTAAACATAGTAGGCCCTAATAGAACCTAGTTGATTTTTTAACTGGGTTCTACTGGAATTTCTAAAAAAAAGGCACCGTTTTAGAAGTTTATACTTAAAAATAATTTACCACCCGCTTAAAGTTCATTGGATAATGTTAAATACTGGATAATTATTCTGTTGGTTTACACGTTTTTTTATGTTGTTTTGTTTATTGCTTATTTACTGACGTATAATTTAAACCATTATCGATTTACAATATTTATTATTACATTTGAATTGATTTATTAATTTTCAATCAGATGTATACTTAATTCCTTAATCTCGTTCCTAACAATCAAGTTCACTTGAATCAAAATTCATCAAAATGAGATTTAAGAGTGTTATACTAATTATTCATTGAATTTTAAATCTTAAACATCTACAAGAAAATGGAAAAAAAGGACGAAAAAAAGACCGAAAGAAAATCAAATTTAAATAAAGCCGCAAGTAAATCTTTCAATTTAATTGTTTTACGATCTGCTTTTCTCCCCATGTATTACTTTGTCTCCCATTTCATTTTGATAGCTTGTGGCTCATATTAAGACAAATATTGTATCTTTCAAACTTTCAACACATGTGATGTGTCGCCTGATATAGCTGGATGACTCAATGGTTAGATCATTCCGATCACTTGCAAGTTGATAGTTTAATATCAAAGGTTTTGGTTTCGATGATAAATCGTAACCTTTGTAGTCACACATGCGGATGGGTGTATGTATGGGTGGGTGTATGTATGTATGACTTTTTGAAGACTCATTTTTTTAAGTTGGCTTTCTATTAGGGTTGTACAGCGCTATTGAATACTTCGTAGATTTTAGCGCTTTATAAGTTCATTTATTATTATTATTATTATTATTATTATTATTATGTGTGTATGTATGAATATCTATGTGTGTGTGACGACTTGGTTGTAAACACGATATATATCAAGAAGGGAAGCTTGGACAAATCTCCATATTTGGTGTGTAGGAGTACCACATTGAGTAGAAGAAGCCTATTGCTTTTGGTGGAGGTCAAATGGGTCAATGTGTGGAAACCTTGTTTTATAAGCTACCGTCCCCCGACCAGCCTTTTAGACAACATGTGCGTAGGAGAGGCTGTTGGCAATTGGAAGTTAGCTTAAGAGCATAAGAATCAAAAGTCTCGACCAAATCTCCATTGACTTAATTGCGTCGGTAACTTTTGGAGTTGCTATGTAAGTCGCTGCATACATGCCTGTGAACAAAGGTGTGTAATGAACATCGTACTGTTGGTACATACAACGTTGCTATATTGGAATGGACAATATCATTGTGAATCATCGGTATTACTTTTTTGGCTAAGTTGTTGAAGTTCTACGTCGCATTTCGCAATTGTCGAGTTTCAGTGCTAAAGAAAACCTTCAGGTTTGGATGCAGTAACGTTGGGGAAATGACCAGGCGCCGTTTACGAAATTAACTGTCGTCTAGTTAGATGTTTTTGAGGCAAACCAGACGAAAATTCTTGGGGACCAGGGGGGGGGGGGTAAAACTCGCCTGGCGCCTGCGTAATGTACGGCTTGTAGGCGTACCACACTGAGTAGAAGAAGCCTGTTGTCTTTGTAGAGTTAAATCTGTATGCTGAATTCAAGAAAAGTTTCCATCTCGGTTATCAGCTCCCAATTTGAATATTGTTCGTCATATCTCAATGCTTTTTGCTGTACTACTTATATTGAAGTACGTTTTTCATCCTTGCTATACCCTATACAGCCAAACTGTGTCACATTCACATAAGATTATTCATGTAGCATCATCGAGACCACACTGCAGTTTTGCTGTCTGGTTTATTACTTCTTACTATGTTTTCTGTGGGATAAGGAAATTTAATTAACTAACACGATACAGCAATTTGTTGTTTGAAATGGTTATTGGTTGTAATTGCGTGTCAAGTTAATGAACAGATGAACTATTTTACAACTTGTAGGGGCGGACATATTTTAAGACATTTGTGTGCAGTAATGGTTTCAACAATTACAAACATGTATAATTGTCTATTCTTTTACTCGTACATTACAGGGGCACAACTACGTATACTTCTGGAACCTGCGCTAGATAGAATATCCAAAAATTCCTAGTTTACAGTACAAATAAATATATAACATGTATGTATGCGGTAAAATCTATAAACAGTCGAAAATTCTTCACCTTGGTTTAAAAATTTATATCAAAATATATCATCATTTTGCATCGAGCACTCTCTGGTAACGAACTTGGCAATGCCGTTTCTTTGACGTCATCAACGAATAGTGCATATATGCATTATTTCGAGGCAGATGGGGGGGGGGGGGGGAGATTACAACAGTCGTTGCGTTAACTTCCCTGGATTACCAAACTTAATTTGCTATTTTTAAATATATTCGAACGCCTGGTAATGTCATCAAATTGAAAAAGGGCTTTGTGGCTGAAAAGATGAAAGTTACTTCAATCAGTAACCTTTACGTATAGCAGCCTGCAAATTTAGCACTTCTCTTTGGGATTTCCGTGCAGTATCGAATAACCTGGCCATTATCAAAAACGGAAACTCTTTGCCTAATGGAACTTCACATTACAGAAAGTTGATTTACTAATTTTGTGTGTATAGTTCTTTCCTATGCTGAGACAAAACGGCTTAAATTAATGAAATTGATTTTAGAAATCATTAGAGGAAATTGCTTTCGATTATGCAATTGGACTCTTGTTGACAGTCCTTATTAGTATAAACTGATCAAATAAAGTCAAATGATAAAAAAAACAGAGTGTTATGTTACTTTTAAAGGAAAAACACATGTGTATGTTTTAGGCCGATCCTTAGCCCCGTTTAATTCTTATTATATGCCTAATGCTGCTAGTCATTACACAATCTTGTAAAAGAGGGCGCTCGATGCTTTTTAAAGAACTCAAATTATCTTCGAACAAGATTCTCTGAAACATTTCAGGTACTGATTTTCGTGGCAATGTCAACAACATGATTGGGGTTATTTGCGAAAAGGGTAATACGAAGAAACAAACAAGTCGTTAACAAATGTTTGCCTAGTATGTATTAAATTTAGACTTCGGAAGAGTTGGAAACTTTGCAAACACAAGACGCCAATCTGCGTGAAGACCGTTCGAGATATCCCTCACACTGCTAGACAAATATAAGCTAACTTCAGTGTGTAAACAAAATAGCAGAGGTAAAACCAAAGCCTATTATTTATTTTGAACCTTTAAATGTTCATATAAAACGATTTTTTCTCTCGTTCAATTGGTCAAAACGCCGACAACTTATTTTCAGAACCAGTTGATCATGTTATGATTTCCCCCTTTTTTCTAGTTTGTGTGTTGTTCGAGTGCGCGACCAATAAGCGAAATATAATCCAATCATATGCAAGTATAGTTATTGTGACGTCACATATATATTGTATATTCATTAATCACAGATATCGTGTAGAAATACCCTCGCATATAGAAGTGGTAATACAATCATATGTAGTAAGTATACATACGTATATAAAGAATTTATTTTATATTTACATATCTTTCAAATTATTATCATATTTGGGGGCCTTCTGGTTTTATGTTTTATGCGCCCAGCCCCCTTTAAGGAAGAAAATAAAAACTACCACCCCTTAAAAAAAACTACAACTTACCCCCGCCCCCTCCCCTACCTCCCTCCCACTGGTTGGTACGTCACTGACTTGTCATGAGGAACAAAAACAGCATATTCTACAGACTAAGACCGTTTAAAAATTGTGATAAATTGATCATGCAGTCACCGGCTAATCAACTCAAAATAAAATCAGTAAGATTTTGTAATGAATCATTTGGATAAAATAGTTACAATCAAATCCCATGAAAAGCGATATTTTGCTTTCAGAAAGAACTTGGCATTATTTTTTTCAAATGTTCAGACAACATAACTGTGTATACTCCTCAGTTCAGATAAAAATGTAAATGTGAAACAATAATTAAAAGTACTGATTTTCGTGGTTAATGTCAATAACTTGATCCACGATACATACATAAAACACTTACATATTTTGATCGTCATAGCTATCCATTCTAAAACACATGACTTCAATGACGAATGAAAACAAATTGATCATGTTGTACTACTGTAATTTGTACCACAGCTTAATTATTTGGTGCACATATATGTCTGCTTACAAGTCTTAACTTTTCCTGCCATGTTCTTTTCTGAACTTTAGACTGGAAAGCATAAATCTATATGAAACAGACTTGAACGACACAGTAGAATGTTATGTTATTGTTATTTTTGTACCTTTGTAGGTCTACACACTGAAGATGCTGATAAGGGGTTCATGCAACAATGGTTACGTTGACAGAATGTATCGTAAATGTTTATAGACCGTATAGGTCCCTCTTCCAACCACTTCACCCTTTGCCTGGATGCCTGATTCTCATTCCCTACCCACCAACCCCCTCCCCCCCACCCCTTCTCCATTCTTGTACGTGGAGTGCCAAAATATCATTTGATTGTTGTTGTATGATGCAAATAACAATGTGCTAATAAAGTATTCAAAATGAATAGGAATACAAATGCAGAGAACTTTAATTGATTTTAGGTGACAACTTGAGAATACTTGGAGAATTCTTGCAAAACGGTTCTTCTTGACATTTGATGCATGCAAACATTGATAGACAGAAAAGTATATATTTCTGTTGGACTTATTACACAAAGGACTATAGTAGATGTAATTTGTATGAAAACAATATTTTTTAACCAATATCAGATGATGGCAGTAAACGTGTATTGTGACAGCTACACTAAAGAAAATTAGCCGACCGAGTAGCAGTACTGCCCATAGATAAACGGTCAGCAAAACTATGGGCCTTGACTCAAAAAGTAGGCCTCAAACATTTCTTGGTGGTAAGCAAAATTTTTCATATTCCAGAAAAATAATATATATATATATATATATATATATATATATATATATAAATATATATATGATTTGCACATTATAAAGAAAATACAATACTCTCTTCATTTTTTTTGGCAGTTGAATTGCAATGATGACATCATTCACTTTCACTGCTGTTGCCAGATGCATTATCACAAAATATCACCAAATTTGAAGAAAAAAATAAAATAAAATATCTGCAAACAAATTGCTGATGTTTTGGTTTTTAACTTCCAGTATAAAATCACCTTAAGCAATTAGACTATCCCATCACGGCACTAAACTTTATACATCCCATAGACTTCCGCCAGTCGACGGAAACCCACTTCTTTGTCCTGACGGAGTCGCAAAAGTGTCACAGAATGCGGGATGCCACCAATTCAAAAGGGAAACACAGATTACCGGCTCCAGGACCACCACCGTGCGATTCT
This sequence comes from Apostichopus japonicus, assembly GCF_037975245.1. Lineage (NCBI taxonomy): Eukaryota > Metazoa > Echinodermata > Holothuroidea > Aspidochirotida > Stichopodidae > Apostichopus > Apostichopus japonicus. The sequence goes on from NC_092567.1 coordinate 20,723,454, forward strand.
CTTTGCTACTTCGCCTCTTGAGGTGGAAGTTACTCACAAATTCCAATTTCAGTCGATTATAACACATATCGTGCCCGACGCTCAACGACATGGAAACCAGCTGCAGTCCCATAATTTCCTCGCAAGAAAAATGCTGGAAGCCCGGGCACGTCACTTTCAATATGGTCTCGCCCTCGTTGGGATTCGCCCAGAGGGACGGCGACCTGATCAGGCTGTTCCGTAGATTCTGTTCCTGTGCCAATGGCAGATGCCGAAATTTTATGAAGTGGTGAAAGTGATTGCCGGCGGATCCTTGAGAGCAAGAGTACAGGCACGTCGACCCTATCAGGCCGATAGATTCCACAAGTTCAAAGTCTAACATCCCGACGTGATTTCTGTCCTTGAATGGTGGGTAGAGGCGATAGAGGGCGCTAATCACTCTTGACCGAAGGCACCCCTGCGAGTGTTGTATATAGTAGGGATGGAGATGGCCCGGCAGGGATACCTTATCTCTCCACCATCTGTGAAAAAAGAGAAAAAAACGAATCAAGAAACACGGGAGAAGTCATCAAAGGGGCTTACAAAACTTTTGTAACAAGCCAAATATTGCATGAAAATTCCCTACCCTACCACTTTCAGGGTTGTACAAAAAATGCATCGAATTTGAGCGTAATCCCTGCTCACATGGTACGCAAAGAACTTTGACTTCTGACCGGCGCCCCCAGCAAGGAAATTGCTATATAGGCATCGCCATCAACTAAGGCCTGGATGGCTTGGTCGGTATAAACACTGGGCTTTTAAGCCGGAGGGACGATGGTTCAAATCCTTGCTCTGGTCATAAATTTCTTTTGATCTTTTCCATTGCCTGAAATTTCCAAGTCAGTTTTTTTCTATTATTCATTTACTTATTAAATGGAAAAGAAAAAACAGAAAGAAGGAAAGGAAGAAAGAAAAGGGACCACAAATTTGACTGAATGTCAAACACCTGCTTGGATTCATTTGATACTTTGAAATGTCAAGATTCAAAGATTAAATGATGGAATATACAAACAGATCTCCCCCAGTGACATTTTATGGGTTAAATTTTAAGTTTTGAATGATCTGAAAAGAGAAGGGACAAGGACGACACACTATGCACGTAGATAGGTGATAATTAGCCTTGGAAAAAAATGACTCAAAGAGAAAGAAACAAAGTGAAGCCAAAGAAATAGTAATCTACAGCTGCATTTGGTTAGTAATTCGAAGTAAAGAGAGAAGCGTTAAGTTTGTTTGCTGACCTCTTGTAAAGCTTCTTCCAGTATCCGGCAGAGTTGGTGACATGAAAGGCACCCTTACAGAGAGCCGAGAAGCGGCCGACATCTTCCGGATGGATAAAATCAGCTAAGATAAACCACAGGTCTGTGGGATAATCCCTCCCTTGCGACTCGGCATTTCTTTGGTTACGACAGTCGTCGTTTTTACCTTCCGAGTAGAATAATCATAAATAATAATAAAAGAATTAACATGGTTTTATTAGCATGGAAAGGAATATCAAAAAAAAAATAAGGAAAAGAATGACATTTTGGCCAGAAAAGAGACTAAAATCATTACAATCATGACATTTCTGAATTTTTTTTAGTATATGTAGGTGTCATGATGGTAGTTTTTTGTACGTTAAAATATTAACATGGTTTTATTAGCATGGAAAAGGAATATAAAAAAAATAAGAAAAAAAAAGCAATTTTTTGCCAGCAAAGAGACTAACATCATTACAATCATGACATTTCTGAATGTTTTAAGTATATGTAAGGTGACGTGATGGTAGTTATTTTGTACGTTTACCATTCATAATAAATCAAGATATATCGACAAGAAAGGATTGATTTTATACTGTACTATGCATCATATTGTTTTGATTCCAAGCATCTACACAGCTCTGAGATACAGTGAAACTTTTCATCTTTTTCTTAATTTCATATTCTGGAGCATGTGCATTTTTCAATGTGTGATGCATATCAGGGTTTGCTGTGGTAATTAATTACAGAGACGGCCGCCTCGCCGAAAAAATTGTCTTGATTACCGCATCACACTGTGTTTTGTCATGTTTTGTCATGTTAACAATTCTGGAATCCCTTAATACATTGCTTGACAATTATTTTTAAAAAGTAGTAGCCCGTCTGGCTTTTTCGTCCTGAGATTTTGGTAGCCTGGAAACATTTTGAGAACGCCCGTGAGAAATTTGTGAACATTGTCGTATCTTTCTCAAACTTTACGCCACCAGGCGGAGTAGAAAGTTGGCAAGTTTGAATGTCGGGGACACGATGGGCTTTTCGGCCATTAAGGTTGGTAACCCCAATACAGTGATAAGGGCCTCGAGTGAATAGGATTTTTTTTTTGGTGGAGTGGATGGGTCTCTGCCAACCCTGCACTGTGTCACCTAGAATAGTAAAGGTCAAAATTATTACTTAGCAGGGGGCGGGACATTAAACTAAATAATCCTGTTTTGGATGTGTAGTGAGTCTAGGCCACAGACAGTAACGCATATTTAAATACATCACGGTTAGTAAATTCACCTTCTGTGCTTTTCAACCTCCATCATGCAAAATACCGAAAAGGGTACCATAATTACGTGGCATAATTAATTTAAAAAATAAAAAATCATATAACCTAGGTTGGAAGGGGGACCACAAACAAATTTGGATGTACTTTCAAAAGTTTCAGTCACAGTACTAGTGCAGATATCTAAGAATATCTTTTTCCCAACATTTCCTTTCAAAACAGCTCTTCATTCTAATGTCCCATAATTTTCTAAAATCCCAGAGCCTCAGGGGGTTTCGCCCCCCCCCCCTGGGCCTCTACTGGGACATTGCCGGTAGACCCCACCAGGGCCCCTAAGGCATCCCTTGACTGGCCACCAGGGTTGAAGTGCGAATCGCTCCAATGGCAAAAGATAATATGTGAGAGGAAGTGTTCACTATTTTAATCGATATTTTAGGGTTAATGTAGAGCGTTTGTGAAACAAGCTCTCCTATACATGGGCACAAGCGCCTAATTTGATTGGGGGGGGGGCGGTAATGATTTGCCCGAAAATGTAACCAATATGGAAGCGGGTACTGATGAGATCCTCCTCACCTTTGAAATTCGAATCGGTTATAAGGAATGTCAACAGTCAAATATATTGACATATCTTGGACAGACAGAGAAGGAAGGTACAGAGTGCCAACTGTGCCAAAACTCCAACATCAATGTCAGATTAGTCGGGTAAGCTTAGAAAGTCAGAGTCTAATTACCTGAGGCTGAGGTTTTTACCGAATTAATGTAATCAAACAAGATTATTGCAGTTTAGTTTTTTATGCAAGGCTCGAAACAATATCAGCATGTTGCCCAAATTTTTACGGAAATATCTTGTTAGGTTAGGGCGGTTGGGGTGGTTGGGGGATACATCCCGTCCAGCATCTTACGCCTGTGTTTCTTTATATACGAAGATACATCTTTGAACGGACAGCATACAGTATTTTGCATAACATTTTTGACATGCTGTCTACAGTACCAGATAAAATTATTCCTTGCAAATGTTAGCAAGCTCTATATTTAACCATTTTTTTGGCAATGTGTAATAATCCTCTCACAGCTCCGATAATGGGAAACAGCCCCATGCTGATAAGTGAAACGATTTGCTTTCATTACTACTTCAGGTGTGGTAGTTTGAAATTTACCTTATTGTTGACAGATATGCCCTCAGCTAAAGTATTTCCAGGGGAATATATTTATGACTGCATAATGTGGGTGGAATGAGATTTTATCTGTGAGTTTTCCGCAAAAATGATACCTAGTGTGCGGTCCCTGACATTTTCCCAGTGGAAGATGGTTCAATTCCCTGTTTTCTCTACTTTTTTTTAAATTTTATGTCATATGCTGCATTTTGAGTGTGGTTTTGCTATATAATACCTTTTATTGGCCAAATTGAAGTTTCTGATTTCAGAAGTTCAAATGCAAGACCTGTTTTAACATCATGCATCTATTCCACTCATAGCAGTGTATACTAATAGCTTCAGTATAAAATCTCTCGTGTTTTGTCTGCTTTCACTTTGTACTGACCTGGGAATATTTGACTGTTTCTTTCAAATACTGGCAATGCCAGTCAATGCAAGAACTGAAATTCACATTTAAATGTTGTTTTCTTATATCTACTTTACCATATTTCTTTGATCTCTGGTCATTCACCGATTGCAACTGTCCGTAGGAACCAACCTCACAGTCAAAGTCGGACAGATCTCGGTCGTACCAATTCTCGACGTCTGCATCCATCGACATCACATCCTCCGATCGCTCGGGAATTTCGTCCACAGCTGAGAGGAAAGAATAGAAGGAAGTCAGTCACCTTGAGAGCAGTCAACAAATATACAGTATATACAGTACAAGATATATCTACTTAATGCTCTATATTATGCTTTGTAAACTTGTTTTTGTTGGAGGGGGAGGGTAAGGAGGGGAGGGGGTGGCGGTAGTGGTGCAAAATCATCCATTTAATGGGTAGGAGACAATCTAAGAGGTAGTCCATAAATTTGACCAGCAGTCCATACCTACTTTGGACCCACTGCTATGATATGCATGCAATTAAGTCTCTAGAGAGCTTTATTGCCAAGGAGATTTCAAGTGACCTTTTTTCACATTTTTCTTATATTTCATGCCTTTGTTGGGAAAGTTTGACTGCAAACTTAGACAATGTACGAAGTACGTAACAGACTTTGACTCATTGTTGTAAACTGTAAAATAAACTTTTTTGAACATATATGGTTCTAACTCCAGTTTCTATTGTGTACACATTGAATTACTTTCTGAACATTGTATATGGCATTTTAATTAAAGCCTCAAGTGTTATACCTACAATATAATGTGCAAAAAGAAGCAAAAACTTCATTTCCTTGTGGAGGATCCATCTTTCCAAAACTATTTGCAGATGACACTTACATACTAAGTAAAAAGGGCTACCTTAGACATTTACTATAGACAATTAATTTCATGTTGGATAATGTATACAATTTAAAAATTTGGACAATTTATGCTAACAGTCATACAGTATATTATGCTTTGTACATATCAATAGGTGTCAATATGGGAGGGCAAGAGGAATGGGGGGGGGGGTAAGACAGACAACTCTTAAAGCTGTTTGACATGTCAGCATTGATAGAAAAACATGTTAGTTTAGAGGAACAAACTAAAACGAATAACAGTGAATGACCGAATGACAATTGACTTTGTACAGGGTTAATTATCATTCGCGAATGACAGCAAATAACAACGAATGACAACGAAGGACGGTGGTGAGAAGAGATTGACGGAGTGGAGTAAATGCGGTTATTGGTTATTAGTTATAGTTATTAGTTATTATCATTATAATTTAGTAATAAGTTATTACTATAGTTAATTTAATAAGTTATTAGTTATAATTTTCTCCATTTCCAGTCACTTTTGCACCCCCCCCCAAAAAAAAATCTTTTTTTTTTCATAGAAATGTCCAATATAAGGGCTCTTCCTGAAATTTTTCGCCGTTTCAAGATTATAGTATTGTTAATTTGTAACAATTAATATCTGAAAAAATGATGTTAAATTTACTTTTTAAAATCAGACTAACAATTTCGCTTACTACTGTATAAGGTGCGTTTGTATCTTGTCCTTTACTAGACCTGTAAGCCACCCACTTTGTGTCCACTCGGTTTGCGTGGCTTTGATATACCCACAAAGTCTGAACTGTGATATCCGGTTGAAGCAAATGTCTGTGCTGTCATTCACTGTCATTTGTTTTAGTCAACGCAATTTTTAAGCGTGTACAACATATTGTCATTCGTTATGTGTAACGCAATTGTCATTCGTTTTAGTAGCACCCTTAGTTTAGTTCCATGTCTACCATGGTGCTAGGATGGCCAGTATTCTCAGGTACAGTAGAGTAGCATACAATCCCCTTCTTAGCATATATCCAGTCCAGGAAACACACTAAAATGTCCCATGCTTTGAGTTGGCAACTTGATTGCAATCATACATACCACTGTCACAAGATAAAAAAGTTGTTCACAGTGTTTTCTATCTCATGCACTTGATGTAGAACACCCATGTGTAGAACACCCAACGGAGTGTTAGCTTAGTGCCTTTCAATCATAAGGTCCTGAGTTCGAGTCACACCAAGATTAATGTATGTCGTCCAGTTACAGAGTTGTTGACAATTGACAATTCATAATCATGGACGTTAAATATGAATCTAAGAGACTGATTTCGGTCAGCTTGCGGCTTTGATAAGCCCATGATGGCTTCTTCGCGAGTTCCTGCTTGCAGGAGGATCTAAAATACATACATGCATAAATACATGTGAAAAAAATCACACATATACACACAAGCGTACGGTACCTTGTTTAACAAAGACAGCAGATGAGGTAGTAAAATGTTTCTTTCTGAAAGATGCAAACGGTTTTGGATTGTTAGCCACCTCTTGGACCGTGAAATCTGTCATGCAATGTACTGCAAAAGAGAACACAATCAATATACTGAAATCAATCAAGAATGAATTCAATCTGCTTGTATGTCATCAGTATTCCTATTGTTATGTGCTGTATGCATTCAAAGTCAATTGTTTCAATTTCATTTGATTTATATTTCAATTAGCTATTTTTTTAGCTGTTTTTCTCAACTTATCCTGCCTCAAATTATTATGAAACGTTCTTACAAATATCTACCGTGGCTAGAATCAAGTGATTTTGGCAATGTTGCGTAACAATATTCCTAGACCTATCTTCCATTTTTGGCCAACTCTGCACTGAAAATATATAAAGTAACACCAGGAAAAGAATTGCATACAGAAGTAGCCTAGGTTGCTTAGGCATACATATGTTATTTCTTCATCACGAAATCATGGTATTTCGCCCGTTAGTCCATTATCTTTTCTTTACAACTAACCATCAATCTGCACTTTCTTTAACTGTAGCATTGGCTACTACAGTGTCTTCACCAATGGCAAAATAAATAAATATAGTTGATAAGAAAATATATTGTATTTCATGGTAGCTACAAATACAGTTTTAGAATGGAATTTGGTAGCGGTAAATCTTTGTGTCGATGCATATTTCATTTCGTCAAATTGGTTCTGTAGTCTTTAGCAATTGTTCGTGTTGTATAGGCTGTCACTACGATTTCATTTTCCTCGCGTAACGGGTACCGATGAGCAACGTACATTATGTCAGGCTAGGCTACCAGATGGTGACTTACAAAATTGAAGCATGATCTTGTATAATGGGTTGAAATTGAAATTTATATAAAACTTAATAGAATTAAAGACCTTCATTTGTCGGTAATTTCTTATTTCTGCCCTTTCTTTGCTTCTTCCGTCTGTACATCCCTAGATATAGATGTACGTTTTACGTTGCAGCTGTGCCTAAGGGTTCCTGAACAAGGGGGCATAACAATAAACATAATGCTTACTATCTTCCGGGAAACAGTTTTTTACGTCTTACTATCTTCCGGGAAACAGTTTTTTACGTCTTACTATCTTCCGGGAAACAGTTTTTACGTAAGTGTGAAATCGCTCTGTAATGAAACAACTCCGCGTGAGGACAACACAGCAATCCTTATTGGCACGGACACCTTTCATTGAATAAATTTACATCAAACAAGCTGCAATTGATAGCAGAAACTGAGTCATCAAGTTTTTAGCCTGTATTCCTCACCGGCTCCCAATATTGACCTTCTCCTGACACTGTTCAGGTCCGTAGCCAATGTTGTTGTTGTGAAGTTAAAAGTTAAAATGTTGCAGGTGTATCGGTCTTTGTGTGCTTGTGTTATAAAAACGTACGCATTTTGGAAAAACAATAATATGGGGGTCAACCCCCCTCCCCCCTCCCCATATCCGCCTCCACCCCGTAAAATCGGCCCTCACAAGGTAACCACATAACAATGTAAAACATCCACACCCGAACGATTATTATGAATCAAAAGAGAGAACTAATGAGCATGTAATTGATATCAATATGGAAGAATTAATTGCCCTCCCCCCCCCCCCAAAAAAATAGAACAGGGTGATACGGAACTTCCAACAATCTCATGTCCTCTTTCTTCTTCTTACTTAACAATTTACATTTTAGGAAAGCTGTAAAACTCAAACGTAAACATGATCTTATACAATATATTTATTCTTTGCACTGGTTGCCTGTTGAATTCAGAATTAAGTTCAAAGTACTGCTCCTGGTGTATAAGTGCATTCATGGAATGGCACCCGCCTATTTGTCAGACGATCTGTCCTTCCAGGTCAATACTCGTTATACCTTACGTTCTAGCAATACACTCACTCTCACTGTTCCCAGAACTAAACTGAAAACCTATGGCGACCGTGCCTTTCCATCAGCCGGGCCCAAACTCTGGAATGGTCTGCCCATATCTGTGCGGAGTTCTCCCATAGTCTTGTTTGAAGACTCATTTTTTTTCAAGTTGGCGTTCTATTAGGGTTGTACATGCGCTATTGAATACTTCGTAGATTTTAGCGCTTTATAAGTTCATTTATTATTATTATTTTTATTATTATTATTATTATTATTATTATTATTATTATTATTATTATTATTATTATTATTATTATTATGGAAGGCAGTCAAGTATTTAACTAACTCCTATATACAAGAATGACTGGCGTTCATCAATTCCCTTTCAGTGGCGGATCCAGGAAAAAAGGGGTGGGACTGGCGGGGTGGGGTTTGGCCCTCTGTCGTTGAAGTCGACTCCCCACCTAAGGGAGGGGGTGTGGTCTGGGAGGGGGTGTGGTCTGCGAGAAACCTCTGCAGGCTGCGTTTTAAACGTTTTTGCTTCGCAACAACAGGACACTTTTTTTTTATTTACAGTTTTTTCTTCATTGTGAGCAATACCCACACATTTAAATTACAATTGAATATGACTTTTCAAGAAAAGGTCACTTTTCTATCTTTCACTTTCACTTGAATGTATATACATGGTCAAAATGACTTTCATGATGAAGAAATAATTTCACAGTACCGTTTTTATCATTACTTCTAAGTTACGTTACAACGTAACAACGGGATAAAGAAACTCAGCCTTAATCATTTCTCAGTGTTCTTCATGATCTATAGAGTTCCTTGACTTCTCTTGGTTAGATATACCTTTGCGCAAGATAAATCACCGATTAACTTACAAAGTGCTCTCTGTCAGGGACGATTTTTTTCTCTTAGTGGTGAATGAACTTTTGATCAGGTTATTATTCGCGCGTCTTTCTTTTTTAAATAAAAAAAAGCCACCGTTTTAGAAGTTTATACTTAAAAGGTTTATCACCCGCTTAAAGCAAATTTCGTTGGAGAATGTTAAATACTGGATAATTATTCTGTTGGTTTACATGTTTTTTTATGTTGTTTTGTTCATTGTTTATTTTACTGGCGTATAATTTAAACCATTATCGATTTACAATGCATATTTTATTACATTTGAATTTATTTATTAATTTTCAATCAGATGTATACTTAATTCCTTGATCTCGTTCATAACAATCAAGTTTACTTGAACAAAAGAAAATTCATGAAAATGAGATTTAAGAGTGTTATTCTAATTATTCATTGAAGTTTAAATTTTTTAAATATCTACAAGAAAAAGGAAGATAGGAAAAGTAAAAAAGGGACGAAAAAAAAGACCGAAAGAAAATCAAATTTAAACAAAGCCGCAAACAAATCTCTCAATTTAATTGTTTTACGATCTGCAATTTCCCTCATGTATTACCGTACTTAGTCTCCAATTTCATTTTGTAAGCCTGTGGATAATATGAAGAAAAATATTGTATCTTTCAAACTTTCAACACATGTGATGTGTCGTCTGATATAACTGGATGACTCAATGGTTAGATCATTCCGAACATTTGCAAGTTGATAGTTTAATATCTAAGGTTTTGGTTTCGATGATAAATCGTAACCTTTACAGTCATTCATGCGGATCAGTGTATGTATATGTGTATGTAAGTATGTATGTGAATATGCATGTGTGTGTGTGAGGCGACTTACTTGTAAACACGATATATCAAGAAGGGAAGCTTGGACAAATCTCCATATTTGGTGTGTATAGGAGTACCACATTGAGTAGAAGCCTATTGTTTTTAGGTCAAAGGTCAATTGGAGTTACCATTGGTCAATGTGTGGAAACCTTGTTTTATAAGCTACCGTCCCACCGATCAGCCTTATTAGACAACATGTGCGTTTCGCCTCATAAGAATAGAAGGGGCTGTTGGCAATTGGAAGTTTGCTTAAGAGCATAAGAATCAGAAGTCTCGACCACATCTCCATGGACTTAATTGCGTCGGTAACTTTTGGAGTTGTCATGTACGTCGCTGCATATATGCCTGTGAACAAAGGTGTGTAATGAACGTTGTACTGTTGGTACATACAACGTTGCTATTGGAATGGACGGTATCATTGTGAATCATCGGTATTACTTTTTTGGTTACGTTGTTGAAGTTCTACGTCGCATGTCGCAATTGTCGAGTTTCATTGCCAAATAAAAACTTCAGGTTTGGATGCAGTAATGTTGGGGAAATGACCAGGCGCAGTTTACGAAAATTAACTGTCGTCTAGTTAGATGATTTTGAGGCAAACCAGATAGGGGTTAAAATCGCATGATGCCTGCTTAATGTACGGCTTGTAGGCGTACCATATTTAGTAGAAGAATCCTGTTGTCTTTGGTAGAGATCAATCTGTATGCTGAATACAAGAAAAGTTTCCATCTCGGTCATCAGCTGTCAATGTAAATAGTGTTTGTCATATCTCAATGCTTTTTGCTGTACTACTTATACTTGGTTTAAAAAGTTATATCAAAATATTTTCAACATTTTGCATCTGAGCACCCTCTATTTTACCTACGACCCCTCCTCTGGATAAAATTACATCTACTGTATAGACTTCTCCCCCCCCCCACCCCCAGCAAAAAGGTGGTGGTTCGTTACAACATGGATGCTATTATATTATTTTATTTTATAGTACAAGGTCTATTTGTAGTATGAGCTGAGTTGTCAATAATGTCCTGCCTGTAGGACCAGAGAGAAAGATTGGTTGGCCATAGCAAACTAAAATATTACGTATAGGCCGCCGTGTAGAGTGCTGAAGGCAATTGCCTATTTATACCCGACTAATGAAACATTGTGGGCCAGATTAAAATCTTTTGTGGGCCGGATTAGAACCACTGTCTGGCTTTTGAAAACCACATCGACTATAATATTTTGTCTGGTATATAGTAAAATATTAATATGCTATTGCAATTTAAAGTATAAACGTAAAAAATAAATAAATAAAAACAAAGATATCATGTGAAGAAAGGCCGGAGAGTTTCCCTCTAATATACGCGCTTATATAGAAGGCAACGCAGAAATTCATTCACCTCCATTTCATAATGGGCGATACTTTTTTATACCCTCAGTTCATTCAACCAGTCTAGAGCAAAATGATACATGAAACAGACTATGGATAACTCCTTATATATGCCAATCGGAAATTATCCGGATGTTCACGTGTGCGATGAATAAGTAATTGTGAATATTTTATTTTATGCATCTACCTCTATCCTCCCGATTCGCTAACAGTTATGACTTTATAATGGCCATGGAAAAACAGCAGATATATACTCTTCTAATGATTCACAGTGCGTTCTACTGCATCAATTGGCCTTTATATCATGGTTCCAATTAGAATCTCGTAATAGGCTACACGGCCTTGCGATTAGAAGCAAGCTTTAATTGCTTTCTTACGCTTACGTAGCCTATATGATGATTAGCTCATATGTGTTTAAGGATTTACATTTATTTCAGGTATTTTACGATACAAAAGATATTGAGAAAGAAAAGGTAACGAACTTGGCAATGCCGTTTCTTTGACGTCACCAACGAATAGTGCATATATGCATTATTTCGAGGCAGAGGGAGGGGGGGGGGGAGATTACAACACGTGAAAATTTAACTCAAGCATGCAATGCCTTGAATATTCCAGAAAAGATTAGAAGAATGAAAGAAAGGAAAAGAAAGGAGTTATCTTTCCGTTACAGAATCACGAATTTAATTGTCGATCATGTTTGAGATAATGCGCCAACGAGCCTTAGACAAATGAGTTAATGATACGGAAAAATATCTCACCCGGATGGATTGCAGTTTATATTAAGTTTAACGTGACCTGTTTTAAAGTGTATTTCCAGTTAAAGATAAGGCAGCGAATGCATGCATGGGCAATAAGTCGATTTCTTGGGGGTGGTGTGGGGGGGGAGGGGAGGGGGGTGGTTATTATACGTTTAGAAACTATGTAACTGATTACGACCAAAACAAATGCGATGTTTATAGTATTACTTGAGGGTGAATTTCGGTTTCGTAACAAGGGAGGTAATATAGGAAGTTACTATGGTAACAGATCACAATGAATAACAAAAATAACAACAAGAATTGGAAGTTGTCCACGGAGTCGTCGGAAGCGGGTTTCAATCAAAGGGGTGTGGAGGACATAAGTTGCATGTAGTTGCAGTGGGACCTGTGATTTTGAAGGCAACTCACCACACAGTTTCATCAAGCTTTCAAACAAAGCCGAATAATCTCTCCATTTCGTAATAAATAAAAGAATAACAGTTTTACGTTTTCTTTCTTCTTCTCTTTTTGACAAAAGGACAAATTTTCATTACGATTTTTTTTTTGGTCATATTTTTAACAACAGTTTTATTTACAATTTCATTTAAATTTGCAACGTCAGAGCACTTTCTTTAGTGAAAAAAAACGGTAACATTTTGATACAACTGGAGGAGCACTTCTTGTTTGTGAAATAAATATTTGCCACCAAACTGTTGATTCGAAGTTGGAGATGAGGTAGTAAAGGTAAGACGAATATAATTATGTAACTATATACCAAGCAAAAATGTTCAATCTGGAAAGAATAAATATATTGAAGGGTTAAAAGTTTAAAAGAGAGGGGGGGTGGATTGGCCCACCCACATACCGGCTCGAAACAGGTACGCCTCCGGGCTTAAGACGCAAAAGGCGCTGCTCGCTTGCATGGTTCAATATGCCAAAGGGATAGCATTCCTCCATATATGATTTCCCTATTGAATTACGCGCTAAATCGTCAAAGTAACGTGGTCTCTAAGTCCTTGTATAAGTTCTCACTAGCTAAACCCTAGCCCCATCACTGGATAGCTGAAAAGTTAGCCATTTTATGACACCATCAATTTGTCATGACCTTGCAAAAGATTTTAATAAACCTCTTCAATCAGTAGTAAACAATTTTTACACGCTGCTCCTGGGGAGGCTTAAATTGGTCTAAACTTGCATTGACCCAAGGTTGGCTTTACATATTCTTCCATTTTCCACATAAAAAACAGGTCCTGTTAGATATAACATATATAAAAAGAAAGTGTTCCCCTGTTTGTTTTGTTTTCGGCACCTTTCCTGAGAACACTCGGGCGGATTGATATCAGCCCCAATTATAGAGTATGTCACAGCTAAAGCGCCGCTTGTTGGATCATTGAACCGAAACTTAATGCCCAAGCCTTCCCCCTCTCCCCTCCCCATTCTAGAGTGGTAGTTATATGTATGTATATGTAAGTGCGTTCGTGTCTCCGTCGTTTGGTCATCTCTGTGAATGCCTTTCTAGTTTTTATCGCTTGTAAGTTCTCACAATATTTCTGTGTTTTTCTTTCCTTGAAGTTTTCTTTCCTTCCTTTCTCTTTTTTTTTTGGTAATTTTCTGATCGTACTTTTGTCTTTATCCAAATTTTTGAAAGTTTTTAATTTTTGTGAGTGGGAAACAATCTCACTATTTTAGAGCTATCAGGCTTATCAGACTGAAATTTCAATCCGTATATAGAGCTGCACATTGGTCACCCTACCCCACCACCCCCACAACCCCCCTCATCACCAGCCAAACAAAAGGAACAAAGAGAGAATCGCCATTTGAGATGAAGAGTATATGTAAACGGTTGTATATCTCTGACATGTACATTAGGCTATACATATCACCTTGCACATGTTACAACATATAGGTGTTTGTCATTGATTTGGTTGAACTAGATTTATCTAGCACAGTTGAGCTAGACCAAAAAAAAAAGGGGGAAAATAAAGACACAAAGCTGAAGGGGAAATGACATAAATAACAGCAATAAGAGATTCTTGCTTTTCCTGTTTAGTTATCGCTTCAATCTTCATCCCTGTTTTTTTTTTTTTTTTGGTGGTTGATTCTATTGACTTGAAAATTCAGACACTAATCCGTGAGAGGCCCATTTAGTGAAGTTTTGTCAAGATTTTGAAAGAAACCACGCGCAAAGGCTCTTCTATTTCACCACACTGAAGATTTTTACGCCCATAGAATGTACGCATCCTTAAATTGGTGCTTGAAAAATGCAACTAAAATGAAGCTGTCACGTTGTGGTGTTTTTTCTTGTTTTTTTCTTAGATTTTTCTTTCCTTCTCTTTTTTTCCACCCTGTTTTATACTTGATCAAAAGTCATGGACGTGACAGTCTTCGTAGGAAACACACAGTCACACGCTATAGGCACTATACGCAAGAGGTTAAGAGTAAAGGTGGATGTACTCACAGACTGTACTGTGTAGATTGGCAAACTGCTAATGAATAATACAGTCTGTATATTTGTATAAACGGCCACAGACATCGACGATAGAATTATTGCATTGCTATCGGTACGTAATGTGACATTATTAAGTGGAGGCTATAGTAACACAATCATGTCTTAATGTCTGTTTTAATATATATATATATATATATATATATATATATATATATATATATATATATATATATATATATATATATATATATATAAATATATATATATATATATATATTAGATATATATATATATATATATATATATATTAGATATATATATATATATATATTAGATATATATATATATATGTATTAGATTCGTGGAAAATAATCCGAGAATCTAATACACAAATGCGTACATCGGATCAGTGTAATCTCTGCATTGAGGAGAAGGTGGAAATACTTCGGCTGAGAAACCAAAATCTGCTGAAACAAAAGAACTGAGCTTTTGTCAAAGTGTCGACACAGAAAAAAACGGAAAAAATAACAGCACCACGCTACAGCCAGACAACCTGATCATATATCTGACGATTGCGAAGAAGCATGAAACTCGAGTAATAGTGCAAACTTTGTACGAGTGTACATTATTTATATCTATCCAGCTCTATACCCAGGTATATTGAGCACTCTTCACCTGGAATTAATGCCATCTAACATATATATATATATATATATATATATATATATATATATATATATATATATATATATATATATATATATAAATATATATAATATATATATATATATAGATACATATATATCTATATATGTATATTTGTGTGTATGTATTTATGTGTGTATGTATATGTCACATACTAGTGTTGTGTATATCTATATGTGTGTGTTAGGTTGAATGTGTATTTTCTAATTGTCATATATATATATGAATATTCAGTGTTTCGTAGCGACGTGCCTGGGCGATACCGTCTCATAATAATGAGAGCACCATTTTTCAGTTCCAGTCAAAAAACAAATGTGTATTTTTATTACCTACACTTAAATAATATTAGAGTCCAATACGTGACGAAAGCAATGACAACATTCCCATTACTTACTTATATACCTCATTGATACAAAAAAAAAACCAATACGCAAAATAAGATTAACGAACCAATTCTGTGTGATTTTTTACCCTTCTTTCTTCATTGAGGGAAACCACGGTTCATCATTCCAATTGTCTAGCTCATTTTGCAGCTGCGTTTGTCATTATGCTTTTCAAAAAGACAAAATGAAAGAGCAAAATGTGTGTTGCAGCTCTTAATTATCAAACAACTTGTTATCCGTCATTTAACTCGTAACCAAGGTCTCTCCGTTGGCATCATATCTGCTCATGCGCAGTCAAATCTACGCCTTAAAGCTCTGACATGTTGTTCGATGCAAGAAGCAGACGGGTTTTTTTTATATATTTTTTATAGTAGTATGTATGTATTTGACTGCTGAACGTAGCGTGAACAAATGTACCCTTAATTTTCAAGCTGAACATATAATACAGGGGATTGACTCCGGTATAACACAATATCAAAGTTTCTTTTTTATTATGTTTTTAGGGGCAAGATATAAAAGGAGGAATTGCCGGTGTTATCTTCAGAAGTAGTTTTTTTTATAAGAGGAAAGCTGGAATGGGAATCGTTTCATTTAAGGATTGATTGAGTTGGGATACTACACCTCCGTGGAAAGAAAAAATAGAGAGACCGAGAAACGCGGAAAGAAGAAGAAGGAGAAGAAGAAGAAGAATATATATATATAGGGAGAGGAAATTTTGCAAGAGAATATTTACTTTCAATTTGACTCCTCAACCAATTATCAAATGAAGGAAACTGAAGTTCTTAAGTGAATTTTTTTGTGAAACCAAGGACAAAACGGGAACATTAACGTGCTTTTGAGAAAGAAAAGGTCACTTAAAGAAGGGTGTTATTTCGAACACTTGTTAACGGTTGTTACATCAGGAGTAATGGCCAATCAAAAACCAAACAGACTCGTTTGTGTCATCTCAATAGTTATGCTGTCGTTCTTTTTACTCTGTCAAATACCCAGTGCCAAAGCCGGCCGTAAGTTTTTTTCTATTTACATTTATTTATTTGGTTTGTTTGTTTGTTGTTTCTTTTTGTAACTGCTGTTGTTGTTGTTAAGTCTTTGAATTTAGACCTTTCTTTGCATGAATAAAAGTTACAGTAATCTTATAGTTTGAATTTATTTTTAACTGATCAACGTAGAATTTCGTATAGGAAATTCGACTACCTTTTCGACAATTTGATTATTTAGCTCATAGTAATTGTATTTATTTATATTTTCACATTTGATAATCAATGTAATGTTATTCTTATTTCAATTCTGATTTGCCCCTTACACTAACTTTCCTTAATTCTCATGATCGTAATATTCCAACCCCCCCCCAGCCCCCACCCCAAACCACCACCACCCCGTTCTGTAATGATGCTAAACAGTAAATATTGAATTGTTTCAGTTTGAAAATCAAATTGATATTGGAAGCAACTAAGATGGTAACACAAATGTGTCATAACGAAAATATTTCATATTTGCTGGGCGAGCGGGAGGGGAAGAAGGGGGGGGGGTTATAAAAGAACATTTGAAAGGGAAATTTTAAATGATCTCGTAGAATCGTTTAAGCAACGTGTTAGTATTCATCCAAATAAGATAAAGTTTGGGAGGGGTGGGTGGGTGGGGTGCGGTGCGGTGGGGTGGGGTGGGTGTTGAGGGTGTTAAGTGAGTGGATTGATGGGAGGTAAATTTTGTAAGCTTATCACACACCAGTCATTACAGAGGTTCTAATGGAGGTTGCTAGAATTAAACCATAGGGCAAGAAGTGTGTTAGGTAGCTCCATGTATTTATTTCGTTTTTGTTTTATACTTTTTCAACGAACAAGAACTGTGGTTATTATTATTCTAACAAAAGAAGGGAAAAACACAGAAGGAAAAAATAAGACTTTTTTTTAAATAAAGAATGCAAAAAGTGTTATTTTAACTGAGAGAAACAAGGCTTACAAAAAAAGGTCAATTTTGATCATCAAAGCCATCTCATAGATAACGTAGTAACTAATTACTTAAAGCTGATATTTTACCAATGTCAGAACAAGGTCAGTTATTTCTAATTAACCCACTGTATAGCATTGCGACTGTTGAAAGTTTTGTTTAATTTCTCGAATCAGTCCTACTTTTAAAGAGACAGTTTTGCAAAATGCGTTTTGTTTGCCACAATGTATTTTTTTTTCTCTTTTCAATGAAGAAATGGACAATACTTTGAAGGAAATTTCATTTTTTGTTTCGCCTGCACGTTAAAATGTTTTCACAGGCTAAATACCCCCACCCCAACCCAATAAAAAAAATACTAAAGTTAATATAAGGATAAAAACCAAAAAAAAAACACAAGAGAACGATTAGGGAACTATTGTTTCCTTGTTTTTCTGTTGACGCAATTTCTTTGTCAATAACAATATGTCAATAACAATATGTTTAAGTGATCTGGATATTTTTTTCTTCAAAATTAATCAATATTTCTCTGTCAAGTCATATGTATCTATATGGTATGTCTTTTATTTGTGCTTGTTCGATCGACCATAGCCGTGATACGAAATCAAGGAATTTCCCCCCAAAAAATTCGAATCCATACTGTTCGTACGGCATTATATAACACGCAAGCAAATTTAAAGCAGAGAAAAAAAAAGGTTTTATCTTTTTTCTCTCTGGTCTCTCACCAAAATAATAGGGAACTTTAGTAAAACCTCCCCATGATGATTTTAATCCCTTTTCACATCACCAAAGAGTTTTTTACAGATCTTATCTGCAGAGCAATTCACAGTAGGTAATCCTGTGTCGGTAGTTAAAGAGATCTCAAGTTATCACTTGTTAAGTGTTACCGGGGGTTGGGGGGGGGGGGAGGCTGAAGTCAAAGTCATCTATGTCTATGACCTATACTAGCGAACCGAGTGAGGCGTGTTTAAGCTTTTAAGAAATTAAGGAAAGAAATGAGAGAATTTGTAATACATAACAAGGAAGAAGAAGAAGGGAGAAAAAACACAATTGTGGAATTTATAAAGCTATCAAATAGTTAATATGAAAAGTAATTAATGAAGTAAATGTCAATTTCTTGACGCCAAAAGAGAAATCAGATGACAAAGGATATGTTTATATTGCATAGCCGTCAGTATAATAAAACCAATCTGTTTGACAAAGAACCTATTGTTATATACATGATGCTTCTGATATATATAAAAAAAAGAACAATAGAATGCATAATTTGTGATTGAAGAAGGACGGATTGAAAATATTTGGAGTAATGAGTAAGTTTAACAGAAAAATTAGATTGTCGTCTGCAGTTAT